>NW_021320019.1:4017165-4190043 GCF_001605985.2 Dendrobium catenatum | reverse complement strand
CGAGCTGGCCGATATTTATCGTCTTGAAGTAACTTAAGGTTTTTGACTGGATCGTCCTGGCCAATCCTGCGATCATCCAGGACGTTATGATTGTATCAATCATCCTTAATTACTCCCTTGATTTTTTTTCAATTAAGGCATAATTTGTGAATATCGTCCAGGCCGATCAATGATCGTCCTGGCCGATAATTTAAAAATACAGTATACCTTAATTGTCTATGGCGGCTACTTCTTTCTATTTTGAGCTTATCATCCTGGCTGATACACGTATCGTCCAGGCCGATATGTTAATGACGGCTGCCTTAATTAAGAATCCTTATTTAGCCTTTCTGTTTTAAGCCTGATCGTCTAGGACGATGTAAAATATCATCCTGGCCGATATGAGCAAAAATAGAAATTATAAATCTCTCAAGTGTGTGTGTGTAGGGTTACTTAGCATCAGTCTCTTTGACCATTATAAGTAGACTCAAAAAGTAAAAAACAAAAGTACAGACTGACTCAACCCTAAATCTACGCAATCCTGAATTGGCTTCGTCTTGTTCGTCCGATCTTCGATTCCTGAAATGTTAGAAGCAACAAGCAGTATAAGAGAAATAGTGTTTGTCAATCATCAAAATATAAGCCATGAAAATAGATTTGCAACACTCAAAATGTCGGCGATGAAGATGACACGTCCCGAGCTCCGCCATTAATTGGACATCTAGATGAACGTCGATCCTCCAACGGATCGCTGGCCACAGGAGGCCGGTGACCGTTCGTCGTCAATGCCTCGACGATGAAGCCGCAAAATTAGAAATTCAAAAAATTGAAATTTGAATTCCCAAACTATCTCTAAGTAGAAATTGTTCACTAGGTAGGATCTATGAAAAAAAAACCTACTGTAATTCAGATCATTAACTAATTTAATCAAGATATGTGATCAATCAAGCAAGGTAACCAGAACATCTCTAGTAAGCTTAAGGTTGAAAAAGAACCTTCAAATAGAATAGAGAGAAGGCCTCTTAGAGGAAAAAAATTGAACATGTAAAAATTGAAAGGGAGTCACCAGAGCAATAATCTCATCCTCTAAGATCCATAGTGAAGGAAAACCATGAATGGAGGAAGGTTTAAGTTTAGGAAAACTAACATCAAAAGAATTACCAGAAAGAACATTGATAAAGGAATAATATTTGAAACTAAAATAAGCTAGGCATTTCTCGGCCATCCAACGAACCAGGCGAAGGAAACCAAAGCAGAAAAGCCTAATGAAAAACTACCTAAAATGAAAAGAAATAAAGGAAATGGGCAATGGAATTCCCTGAGGTCAGCCATAAGAGGTGTCCAAGCCACCAGAAGAAGCCCAGCAGACTAAAAGCAAGAGAAGGAAACAATACCTAGAGCCCAGGTTGCGGCAAGGATTAGCTAGGCTTAATGTAGGTTGGTTTTTTGGTCGAGCCATATAAAATATTTTGGATGTTGTCTCATTTTATCGTTTCTTTTATTTTTAATTGGTTGTGTATTTTAATTATCATTATAACATACTTTATATTATATAAAAATCAAAGTTAATATTTTTTATATCATAATCTTTTAAAGTACTAATTCAATCCCCACCCTTGGATTCCATATTAACTCTCAAGTCTTCGGATATTATTCAAATTTACATAATTTTTTAAAGTACAAATTGAAGCATTATTGACATTTTAAAAAATCCATCAAATTGCACCAATTGAGATAGTTTAAACTTTTGCAATGAAAGCTTGTATAGGTTTTAGACCTAAAGCAATTGTCCCAAGGCTAACTAAAAGGGAGGTGAATTGGTTATTTAAAAAACTCTTGGAAATTTTATAGAAACCAATTTTATAATTTTAAGCACAATAAAAGTTTTAATAAAATAAAAAATTTTCTACCACAAAATTAAAATTGAATAAAATAAAATGAAGTAAAGTAAAAACATCAAAATTTATAGTGGTTCGGTCCAACTAGACCTACGTCTACTCCCTGAAGACTCCCTCTTCAAGTATTATACTATTACTAAACTAACTCTCCTTTTTCTCCCACAAAAAGGCAGAGAAACCTTTACAAAATAACTCTCTTCCACCAATCCCCGGTACAACAGAGTACTGTCATCCTTTCGCACCCTCCAGGTGTTCGTAGAGAATTATCATCCTTTCACACTCTCCAAGTGTCAGCGAAGAATTGACATCCTTTCACACCCTCTTGGTGTCAACAGAGAATCATTTCTTTTCTAAAGATCTTCTCTCGGGCAACCTCAAAAAAGCAAGGAAGAGTTTTGATAAAACTTACAAAGAGATCCAGCCATTGGGCAACCTTGTGAACCCTTCACAAATTTCACTTGCAATATCTCTCTCCACACACTCAAACACTCTCCCAAAGCACTCTCACACTTTCTTTCAAAGAAAACACAAAGAAGGATTCATCCACAATCAGTTTATTAGGACTATATATTTGATAGGCAAGAAAAACCATCTAAAAAACTAAAATTTTCAATTTGACCGTCCAAGATTATATAGTATGATCGACAATCATGCGTACAATTCAGAAAAAATCAAGAGTTTATCAGGATGAACTTGTATGTATCTATTTCATACTCTAAAAGTTTTCTATATAAAGGTAACTTCGTACAGTATGAAAAAGACTTAGAAAATGTTCCTGCACGGGTTCGATTAACTGCTTTTTTGAGGAACGCTCAAGCCAAATCGTCCCGTACTATCAGAAATCATATAGTTTGATTAGTTTTAAAAATTTACAAATTTGTATACTACCTCAGTATGTGTTTGTACAGTTATCCAATTATAATCACATACTCTTAGACTAAAAAAAAATATAAGAAGTACTAACTTAAAAAATAGTAAACCCTAATCTAATCTGACTTAAATTCTTCAGCTGTCTTGGATATGTTTTCCCTGAAATGTTAGTACACACAAACAACAAAACTAATATTTTAAATATATGTTAGGAGAAATATTAGTCAATATAATAATATTTTGGAATTATTAAAAACATAAATGATATGAAAATATAGTTATGAAAACTATGTTGCAGCAATCTCCCCTTTTTTATGATAGCGAAATAATTATTGTTTGAGTTAACCTTTCAAATACTTTTTCTACTTAGCTCCCCCTAAAAGAATGACCAACTAAATAGCAAGGGATTTCCATGAAGATCAAAAAAGCAAGAAAGTAAAAATCAAAACAAAAACTACTCAAACAAAAACACGAACATGAATAAAATGCAAACATTCAAAAGATACACCCAAACATACACATACATACACACACATACATTAATCATCAAAAATTATTCTGACTCCCCCTTTGGACAACAACGAAAAGGGAAGTACATCTTGAAATGAAGGGTTTCTATAGAAAAATAAAAAAGTTGAAGAAGAAAAATATTGTAAATCAATTGCAAATATAATATTAATTTCATAATACTAAAAAGAAAATTTTTAAAGTTTTAAATCAAAGTATAACTAAGATAAGAAAAGTCAACAATGTTCATTTTTTATGCTAGACAAATTAAATAAAAATGATTATTGGAAAAATGATGAAATAAAAATTAGTTAACTTCGAATTCAATATAGAATATGATTGTCAGTTAGATGGATTTGGATTAGAGATTGGATTATAAAGTAAAAAACACTATAAGTGCTTTCAATTGGCGACATTGCGCTTTTTTCAACAAATAGTGGCACACTCTATGCATCTTTTCTATTTGGGCTAATTCTGTGCCTCTTTTCACTTTGCGAATCATTGCGCATCTTTACTATTTTTGCATACTTTGTGCATTTCCCTTTTTTTAACTTTTTGGATCTTTCAAATATAAGTAATCTAAATTCAAATTTCATTAATATTAAAAATAAACATATCAAAAAGAAAATGAAAAATAATAAAACATTAATCCTACAATAATTATAATTTAGATATATTTGTATATAGGAACATGAAATTAATCTCCTTGTCAACATTCAGTCATAATTAAATTTAAACTTTTGAAAGATTAAATTTTATAAGGAAATTAATTTGTAGAGTAATATAATTATGAATCCATTCCAATGATCAACTACAATAGAATTGTCCATTAAAAAATATAAATATTTCAAGAGATACAATTCAATGTAAGTGAACAAAATCTTTCAACATTCCATTAATATCAAGAGCACATGAAAAGAAGTCTCAAAACATATCCTCTCAACATAACATCTCACATCACATCATCAAGACAACATCATCACAACACATGAAAATACTAAACTCAAGAAGAAATATCACAACAGCAAATACAAAAACTCATAAGCAATGACAGGATAGAAGTTAATCTGAAAAGCCGAGGGCCCTAGTCTAGACGTGGTGGCGTATTAAACATTAAAAAATAACTATTAATTATAGCTACATTCATGATCACCAAGTTAAACCATCCTCGGATCCACCCCATATCTTCATTATAATGAGCATCCAGCTAGTTAAGGTGATTCTCAATTTGATCAAAGCATTGATCAAAATGAGTTTCCAATTGATCGAAGCGCTTGACCATTTCCTGGTAGTAATTTTAGTCAGGTCTATATGTAGGTGCTGGTGCAGGAGCTCTTCCTTCTTCTTTAGAATCATCACTCTATAAACTCTAATCTCATCCAAAAAGTGCCCAAAAAGAGGATTAGTGAAGTATACAAGAAGTTTTATGGGAAGATCAGGATGAATCAGATTGTACTTCTTTTCTAGGATATAGGAAACTAGATAACCTAAAGCCACATTTTTCTTCCTCTTATGACGTGGAAGCCCAATTTCAGAAAGATTATAAATATAGTCAATGATAGGTTAGGCTTCATCAAAGGATTTTTCAGTCATAATAAGATAGGTGACTGTGGATAAAAGTGGTGTCATATTTATACGATCACAAGCTTTTGGGATAATTAAAGTTCTTAAAACATGATGAATGACCAAGGTATTTTAATGTAGAGTGTTGAACCTTGATAAATGATAGACTTGGGATACACCTCTAAGAGTTTGATTAATTTCAATCCAATCAAAATTGGCTCTTGAGGTCAAAGTGTGGGCTCGAATCCCTTGGGTTCTAAAACAAAGAAAGTTGCCTAAATCTTCTTTTGTAATTTCGACTCATTATTTCTGAACATGAGAAGTAATCCTACAGCGGTATTCATTAACTCTCATATTGTCCAAGAAGTATTGGAAAGTTTTTTTTTTAGGCATAAATGAGAGTAAGAATCAAAGATAGCTGAGTCGAAGCAAATAAGGGCATAACAGAAAAGTGAAGATCACCCTGAATGAGAAGTTTAGACAGTGTGATTTTAGTAGTAGAATACTTAAAGTAGTCATCCTCATTCACCTTAGATAGGAAGTTATCATCCCCACCACTTCTAGAAGAGGAATCCTAAGAAAGACATGGGCATTTGCTAGAACTTGTCATTCCTAAGATGAGGGCTCTATAGGGTTTTGAAATGGATATGAAAGCGAATAAAACTGATTTCAAATAACCTTCTCTTTAAATGAACATTAACATATCATACTGGATGAAATTTGAATCATAAATACAATTTTAAAATCATATGGGACGAAAATATTTTCGTACGAATGAATGGAAACAGCCAAAAATGAAACAACTTTTTATAAAATGCCATTTTTGAGGCATCTTATCGTACAGGCTTTTTGACTATATGATCGTAAAAATGAACGGTTGTTTATCCAGGATAATCAAAATATTTAAGATTATTTTAAAGACAGTTAGGTTTGTCCCCCTAGAAACTGACAACTAGATTGTACAGATGAAAGATGATTTTGTATGTACAATTAGCAATTAATAACTGACTCAAACTGGTAAATCGTCCCTACACGTACAGACAAAATTGCAAATGTCATATAGTATGATGACATCATTATATAGTATGAAACCTATGAAAAACTAAGTTTTACATGCTCAACTCCAAAACCTACCATGCACATACTACAAAATTCATACAGTATGAAAACATTTCATACCGTATAAATAGAATACTAGAAAATAAGTCATGATTATCAAAAACATTTATCAAAACTAATCATTTTTCATCAAATTACATGCTTCACAATAAAAACAAAAACAAAAATAAAAAATACAAAACTAAATACACAAAAACAAACAAAATAAACAAACAGAGACAAACTAAATAGTCAGATATTTATAACACATCAAGTTTGTAAAATTTTTAATTTAAGCATTAAGATCAATCACACCTAACCTGGTTCTTAGGGTTCTAAAAGTGTGAAAGTCAGTGGTTTTATAAAAATATTTGCAAGTTAATTTTTCATAGTAACATGATTCAATCCAATCTCTCCCTTAGCTACAAGATCTCTAATGAAGTTATGCCTTATGTTTATATGCTTGGTTCTAGAATATTGAATAGGATTCTTTGAAATGCATATGACACTAGTATTATCATAAAAAATTTGAATTGTGCCAATTGAAAATCCTAAGTCAATCAATTATTATTTCATCCAAAAAATTTGTGCCACACAACTATCTAAGATAATGTATTATGCTTCAGTTGTAGATAGAGATATAAAATTCTACTTTCTACTAGACCAAGAAACTAAAGAGTTTCCCATGAATTGACAAGTTATAGATGTACTTTTTTATCAACCCTACATTATAAAAAATTTGAATCAGAATATCTAATAATTTTAAATAAAGAGTTGTTCTTAGGATATCAAATTCTTAAGTTTTGAGTTCCCAAAAGGTATCTCATAATTCCTTTTACTATTGTAAAATATGATTCTTCTTTTATCAAATTGAAATCTTGCACATAAACAAATCTTGAATATTATATATGGTCTACTAGTAGTCAAGTAAAGTAATGATCCAATTATACCTCTAAATTTCTTTTGATTAATAGATTTTCCCTTAGGGCCTTTATTGAATTGAACTAAGGAACTCATAGGTTTAGTCACTAGTTTAGCATTATCCATTTCATATTTCTTGAGGATGTCCTTAAAATATCACGACTGACTAAGAAAAGTTTCTTGCTCATTATACTTTATGCTAAAACTAAGAAAATAACTCAAATATTGAATTAAAATCATCTCAAATTCACTAATGATTATTTTTTAAAAAATCATCACAAAGATTTTTATTTGTAGATCCAAATATAATATCATCAACATATATTTGAACAATGAGTATATCATCTCTTATCTTCTTCAAAAAGAGAGTGGTGACCACACTTCCTTTGATAAAAGATATCTCTAATAGGAAAGTGTTTAATCTTTTATACTAAGTCCTAGGTATCTTTCTCAGTTCATATAATATTTTTTTTTAAATTTAAACACATGATTAAAGAATTTAGAATTTTCAAAACATGGAGGATTCTCAACATAAACATCCTCTTATGTCACTCCATTCAAAAAGGTACTCTTAACATCTATTTGATATAATTTAAAACTATTAAAACAGGCAAAGGCTAACAAAATCCTAATTACTTCAAGTCTGGCTATAAGGGCAAAAGTATATTCAAAATAAATCCCTTTTATTTGATTAAACCCATTGGCCACTAATCTTGCCTTATTTCTGAACATAAATCCTGAATCATTCATTTTATATTTGAATACCCACTTATTTCCAATAATATTTTTATCATTTGGCCTTTTAATCAATTCCCAAATATCATTTCTTACAAATTTATTTAACTCTTCTAACATGACCAAAATCCAATATTCATTTGAAAGTTCTTTATTTATATTTATGGGTTCAATCATTGATATAAAGGCATAATGGTTCACTTCTTTGCTAAGTTCATGCCTAGTTTTAACACGATCATTAGTTTCACTTAAAACCAATTCCTTAGGGCGATTCTTAGAAAATTTCCATTCTCTAGGCAAAAGGTTTTCTTTTTCAACATTTTCTTCTAAATTTATCTTTTCAATTCCATGGGACTTATTTTCAATATGATCCTCTTCTAACCTTTATTCTTCCAAAATGTCAAATTCATTAAACATAACATGTGTGGTCTCCTAAACTATTAAAACTTTTTTATTAAAAATTATGTAAGATTTTTCAATACTAGAATATCCAAGAAAAAATTTTCATCAAATTTTGGATTAAATTTTTTGAAAGGAGTTTTCCTATTATTATGAATGAACACCTTATATCAAAAAACATGCAAATGTAACAAATTTGGTATTCGTCCCTTAAAAAGTTTATAGGGTGTCTTAATCAATTTAGATCTAATATTCACCCTATTCAAAATATAACAAATCGTACTAACCACTTAGCCCAAAGATATTTTGGAAGTGAATATTTTGCCAACGTTACTCTAGAGGCTTCAATTAATGTTTTGTTCTTTCTTTCAACTCTATTTTGCTTAGGAGTCTTAGGTGCTGAAAAATTATGATCAATTCCTTATTTTTTAAAAGAATCTTTAATTTTTTTAATTTCAAATTTACCTCCATGATCACTTTGAATTAATAAAATCTTATATCCTAGTTTTCATTGAATCCAAGTAAAAAATTTTCAAAATTCCTCAAATGATTCACTCTTATGAAATAAAAATTTAACCTAATTGAATCTATAAAAATAATCAAAAATCATAAATCAAAATACTTTACCTCCTAGACTTATAGTGCTAACGGGTCCAAAAAGATCCATGTGAATAATTTCTAATGATTTGTTTGTTCTATGATCCTTAATGGAATTAAAGGAAGACTTCACCTATTTCCTAGTTGACATGCACTATAAGGTGATCCTTAGAAAGTCTAATTTTGGTATTCCTCTAACATGTTCTTTCTGGATAATTTTCCTAAGATTTTTTATGCTTGTGTGATAATTTTTCCTATGCCATAACCCTGATTCATTAGAAATTATTTTTAGATCAAAAAGTATTAGGAGATTTAATACAATCAAAATTAAGCATGTACACATTATTTACTTTCTCAACATTCATTAGTTCCCTACCAAAAGCATGTAAAGAGGTGACTATTTGAGTGAAACGTGTATATATGCCAGCAATTGATTTATTTGGTTTCATGCAAAAATTAGCAAAATATTCAATCTAGATTTTTTTGCTTCATTAGTCCCTTCATATGTGATATAAAGACTATCCCAAATTTCTTTTCCACTTTTATAGGTACAGACACGCATATAGTCTTCAGATTTAAGTGCACATAAAAGATTATTCAAATATTTGGAATTTAATTGAGCTAATTTTTTCTTTTACAGTCCATTCAGCAAACAATATTTCAATTCAAATTCCATCTACAAGTCTAGTTGACCTAGTGTATCCTTCATGAAGTAAAATTCACATGTGATAGTTAAGTGATTGAAGAAAAGTAGACATGTGTTTTCCAAACATTGAATGGGATGTTATCAAATAATGAGAGTCTAGTGATCGAATACCTTTCAGGTGTGTTACAATTTCCAAAAGTAGACGTGATTATTTTTAAAAAGTTTTCTAAACCTTAATTTTTGAAAGCAGACCCTGATTCCACTTGAAAGTTTGTAGAGGTTGTTAGCCCTAAAGCAATTATCCCAAGGCTAACATAAGAGGGGGGTGAATTGGTTATTTAAAAAACTATTAAAAATTTTATTGAAAACTAATTTTATAATTTTAAGCACAGTAAAAGTTTTAACAAAATAAAAACTTTTCAACCAAAAATTTAAAATTGTATAAAATAAAAATACAGTAAAGTTAAAACATAAAAATTTATAGTGGTTTGGTCCAACTAGATCTACTTCCACTTCTTATCTTTTTTTCTGAAGAAGTAAAACCTTGCATTAAATTTAAAGCATAAAGTCAAAAACTATAAGTGGATTCCTCCTTCAGCAAATTAAAAAATGAAGGCAGAACCTTATTCAAACTAAACTCTTCCCAACTAAAACTACTAAAAAGAGCATAGTTAGCACACAAGTCTACTAACTTATTACTTTTCTTTCCTATACAATTAAAAATGACAAAATTAAAGTCCTTTAGAAAACCAAGTCCAAGGACAACATATTCATCTTTTATTAGAGAGAGAAGCTCCCAATTTTTACAAAGAGAAAGCTCTCGTCTGGTTTTTCAAACTTTGATTTTCTCGGCTATCATTCCTCAATTCTTGGACAAAATTGAGGGAATGGTGGTGGCTGGATGCCGGCCATCACTGCCTCCAGCGGATAATGCTGCATCCATAGGTGGTAGAAGTTCTAATAAAATCTCTGACAGTATTGTTCAACAAGGTTCTGTGCTAAATCATCAGAATGATGATGAAACATTTAAATCTTCAAGAAGCGTTCTAATTATCAAGGATATTTTTGAATCTAGTTTGAAAAAATGTTTTTAATGTTATTGGTAAGGGTAAATCTATTTCTGAATAATTTGATATTGTAAGTCCTCGACATGATAAGTATTCGTCTGCAAAATCTACCAAATTTGGAGATTCATCTCCAGGCATGAAAATTTTTGAAAATCGATTTGGGAATTCAAATGCAATATCTGAAAACAGTGCGATAAATGCGAATTCATCGAAGTTGGTTAACAAAAATTCTTATGACAAAGATGAAAGCTTGTATGAGGTTGATAATATTGTTATCATCGAGATGGAAATTAATGATGTAATGCGTATAGATGTGGAGAAAGGAAGAATTCTGAAGAATATGCTCAATAGTGAAAAAAACAATGAAGTTGGTGGAATGAAAGATGACATTATTTCAGCTTGGTCGAAACCTCAGAATATCAAATGCTCTTTTAGGAATGAACAACTGGAAATGTTAGACGATGGAGTAGCAGAAAACTGAACTTTGATTTGTGTAATAAGAACCCTCAAATCTGAACTTTGATTTGTGTAATAAGAACCCTCAAATTCTATAAAATTCTCTTGTGATTAAAATTTTGGGAAAGAGTCCAGCATTTCCAATATGCAGCATGGAGTTGAGAAGACAATGGAATAAATTTGGTTGTGTCCACCTGATGACACTTGGTATGGGTTAGATTTTATGTTCTTTTTAAAATTTTGAGACAATAGAAGTTCTAAATGGAGGCCCATGGTATGTTGGATGGTTTGGAATGGATAAGTGGTCTCCTTCATTTGATCCTAGATCATTCAAAGGAATTACAGCACCTATATGGATTTCGTTTCCATGCTTACCTCTATTTTGTTGGGATGAGAAGAATATTGCAAGAATAGCTTCATTTATTGGCAACCCATTATACTTGGATGGAAAATCTTTCAAAATGAGGGAAAAGAGAGTATGCTTGGGTTTGCGTAAGGATAAACTTAGAAAATAAGCTTCCAAATGGTGTTTGGGTTGATGGAACCCAGGCAAATTTTTCAAAAGGTGGAGTATGAGAAGATTGATTTACTTTGTTATCATTGTGGCAAAGTGGATCATGATAGAGCAGATTGTCTAAAAGATGATGTAAATCCAAAGAAAATCCAACCTTTAAAGCAAATGATAAAAATAGGAAGTGATGTCCATTTTTCAAAATAAATAAAGGATTCTGATGTGGGAAAAATTGAATATGGTCCATAGGTTCAAGTTAAATTCAAGAACAATAGATTCAAGAGTGGAAGGTTCATGGGGGAAGCAATACTGTGAGAAATAATCAAGGAAATCTTCATAAAGAAGATAAAACCATAAATATGAAGATGATGTAGCAGAAATAATCAGCAATCCTAATGTGGAGATACTGTCTGAAACATCAGGTGCTGAGTTGGTCACAACTAAAAAATTATGTACAAATGCTGTTGAGGTCAATGATAATATCACGGTAAACAATTTCAATGTTTTTTTCTGATGAAGCTGAAGATGGAGAAGTTGATGTGTAGATGCATAAGGAGATCATAAGGAATAATAAAATTACAGCATGCATTGATTCTGAAGACATGCCAATTATAATGAAAGAAAAAGGTGATGCTCTAAATATCTCGGCTAAGAATAAATTGGCAAAAGAAATAAAGTCTTTTGGACCGGTTGAGCTCAAAAATAGAAAGAAAAGAGGACAAGGAAGAGAAGGTAAAAAAAGGTGGGGATGTATCCCCTTCAGTTATATAAATGTCATCCATTATATTTTTGAATTGTAGGAGGGCTAGGAAGAAGGATGCCTCCTTATATCTTAAAGAGATTGTTAGAGACCATGACGTTTTTTTTTTATTAGCTTGACTGAGACTAAACTATCAAGAATAGAGAGAACATAAGTTAATAGTATTATTGGGGTCGATTGGGATTTTTTCATCACCTAGCACAGGGAATAGCAGAAGGAATTTTGGTTCAGTGGAAGAAAATTTGTGTTTCATTCAATGTGATTGAGCACTCTTCTCAAATGGTTCTTGGTTCACTTACTGCTAATTCCTTGTGGACATGGAATATTGCAACAATATATGGGAACAAGCATTGTCCTGAAAGAAGTTTATTATGATATAAGCTTGAGAAGTCCATGGTGAGTAGTATTTCTTCCATTGTAGGGGGGATTTCAATTGTATTTTAAGCAAGGAGGATAAAAAAAGGAGGTAATAGGTTCACTTTTTCCAAAGGACCTAGAGATTTGAAGACATTCATGATCAATAATGATGTACATGATGTTGGAGTGGTTGGACCAAGATTTACTTGGTGTAATAACAAGGATGGAGCTGCTAGAATATGGGAGAGGCTTGATAGATGTTTGCTGAATTTTGCTGCCTTGCAATTAGTTCCATTAGCGAAAATCAGACACCTTCTGAGGATAGCGTCTGACAAAGCCCTATAGTTGTCAAATTTGAAGAGAAATAACACAACAAAGCATAGAATATAAAATTTGAAGATACTTGGAGATCTTATCCAGCTGCTTGGAATATAGTGGTTAAGTCTTGGGAAAAAACTTATTTTGGCAATGAAGTTGACATCTTGCATAGAAAGCTGAGAAGAACTTTAAAAGCACTCTTCTTTTGGAACAAGAACAAATGTAAAGACTTATGCTTGCTTAAAGACCAATTAAAAAAGGAAATTTTGAATCTAAAAATGGAGGAGGCCTCGTATGCAGGTATTTGTTCAGATAATTTGTTGCTTCTATGTGGTAAAGTTCATGAGTTCAACATTACTCTAAGAAGATTATCAACTTGGTGGAACCAAAGGGCTAAGGTGAGATGGGTTGAAGAAGGAGATACAAACTCTAGGTTCTTCCATAAGTTTGCCTCGGCTAGAAGGAATGGGAATATGATAAGACAAATAAAAGATGAGAACAATAATGTGCTTGAATAGATTGAACAAATTGAAGAAGTTTTGTTGAAATTCTTCAATAACAAGTGGAAAGCCAGTAATTGTAATATTGAGGAGTGGCCTTCACTATCAGAAAATCAAAAATTAAAGTTCAGACATTTGGAAACGCTCAGGGCTAATTTCATTGAAGAGGAGTTTAAAAATTCTATTTTCCAACAAGGAAACAATAATTTTTCGGGCAATGATGGTGTGACTTCTTCCTTCTTTAAGTTCTATTGGAATATTGTTAAGGAAGTTACTTAGATAGCTGTTAAGGAGTTTTTTAAGACTGGGGTGATGCATAAGGAATGGAAAGACACTTTAATTGTGTTAATTATGAAGGTAAAGAAACCTATCTTGCCATCCAATTATAGACCAATAAATCTATGTCAAACCACATATAAGATAGTTGCAACTATGATGGTTAATAGAATCAAATTCTGCATTTCAAACATCATTTCGGAAGAAAAAATGGCATTCATTCCTGGTAGAATCATGTCGAAACATTACCTATTAGCTCAAGAGATATTCAATAAATTTAGAATATCTAAAAACAAGAATGGATTGATGGCAATCAAATTGGATATGGAACAGGCATATGATAGCATGGGATGGACAACACTTCAACATATTCTCAAATGTTATGGGTTTCCATCCAAGTTCTTGGAACTAATTTTGGAATGTGTAACTATTGCAAGGTTATCTATTATATTGAACAGAAGGAACACAAGATGGATAAATGCTGAATGTGGGTTTTGGAAGGGGTGTCCACTATCAACTTACTTGTTTATCATGTGTTCTCATCTCTTATCAAGTGTAATTAAATAAAGAGAAAATGAATTGGGTATTCAAGTGTCTACTAGAAGTGAGAAGATTACCCATCTACTATATGCCAATGATGTGCTTCTCTTTTCTTATGCAAAACGTAATTTAGCTGGAGTAATAAAGACAATCATTGCAAATTTTTATAGATGGACAGGGCTTCAGGTTAACATCAACAAATCCCAAATTATATTTGGTAAGTTTGTCAAATGAACGGTTAAACATAAACTTTCTAGAAGACTTGGGTATAAAGTAGTGAAGGAATGAAATACTTGGGAATCAAAATCATTATGAGAAGGATGGGTTTGGATGATTTGCAAGATTTGTTGAATTATGTCTTAGATAAACTGAATGCTTGGGGAAGTAAATCCTTATCCATGGGAGTTAGAATAATATTGGTAAAATCATCCTTGTTATCATTGCCAAATTATTTGATTACTCATTCTTTAGTTCCAAAGAAGTTACTGTATGAATGGGACAAATTAAGCAGAAATTTCATTTGGCACAAACCAAATGGGAGAAGACGTCTACACTAAGTAGCCTGGGAGGAAATCTGCAAATCGAAAAATGTAGGGGGATTGGGAATTCATTATGTAATCCAAAGAACAGATCCACTTAGAGCAAGGTTGACATGGAATGAAATAAATAATCCTAATTCTTTATTATATAGGAATTTTTTCTTGACATATGGTGACAAAATTCTAAATGGGGAATACTACAAGAATGCTTCTAGTACTTGGCAGATTCTTATAGATGGAGTTAAAGATGTTAATCCAATTATCAAATGGAAAGTGTGTGATGGAAGGAAAATCAACATTTTGAATGACATATGACTACTTGACAAGTGCTTAAACATATGGCCAACATTTGCTAATTGTGGAGAATTGGATGGAATAATGCTCCATCCTTTTATAAATTTGGATGGGAGCTGGAATGAGAAGGAATTAAAACATTTTTTTCATCAGGAAATTATCAAGTTAATATTGCATATTCATGTTTACTCCTGTTGTGAGAATGATAGAATGAAAGCTATGTTTCAACACTCGGGCAAATCAATTACTGCTTTAACTTATGAAAAACTAATGGAATATAATATCAATGATGATGACTATAGCTATTATGAATGGATTAGGAAACTTAAACTTAATCCAAGAGTAGAGCTATTTCGGTGGAGATTGAGCAAAAACGCAATAACTACAAATCAATTTCTCAATTACAGAAGGCTAAGCAATGATGATTTATGTGTTAGAGGATATGAGGAGATTGAAAGCTATTCTTTTTTTTTTTTTTAAAGAATTGCATCAAATGGCATTAAAACCAAATAGCTAAATACAAGTAATAAAAGGATCACATTCCTCCTTGATTAAGTCCAACAACAAGGAAGGAATGTTCTCAAAAGAAAAACTATCAAAAAAGAAACTATTTTCCAATGCCAAAGTAGCGCAACAATTAGCAAATTTATTACAACATCTATAGGCATGATGGAAAACAACTTTATTAAAGTCATTTAAGAAACAAAAGTCCTTTGTCGGCACCTATCCACATGCCGGTTAATCTTCTTCAAAGAGACTTGAATGAATTTGATAATATTGATATTATCACTCTCAATGATCACCCCCTTGCATTCCAACATCCAACTCCTAAGGAACTCCCTCACCGTGAGAACAGCTTCCAACTCAAGCTGAGCAATATCCCAATGAGTCTTATATATTCTTCCCAAATGCACTGATAAGCCGGCCTTTGGGGTCTCTAAAAACACCACCAATACCAGCAAGATTGGAACTAAGCAAAGAGGCATCCACGTTAATCTTAATCCAATCCTTCGGTGGAGGGCACCAAGTATTTTGAGACTCCCTAAGGAGATTAGTACCCCAGCTAGAAAGATATGGACTAGATTTGGACAAGGCTAAGAACAAAGCATTAGAAGCAACCATAGAACATGGCATAGCATCCTTTCCATTCTTCACATCATTTCTATTCTCCCAAGAAAGATACACTATGGTGCAGTAAACTTTGACAATTCCAGAATTACAGCTTGATAACTTCTTTAACTCCTGTAAACAGCAATCCAGAGAACTGAAAATAGGGATTAAAATACCCTATTCACACATCTTCATAAGGACTTCCACCATATATTTACATTGAACCATGATATGCTCATACGTTTCATCCACTTGGCAGCCTCTAGCACATAGAGCATTCTCAGAAATTCTACGATTCTTAAGAAACAGGTTAGTAGGAATAGCTGTTTTACCGAGCCTCCACCAAAAGATTTCTACCTTCTTATTGAGTTTAAGTTTCTGCACCCAGCTATAAAACTCAAACACCTTCCAAAGTACATCTGTTGAACAACAATTGTTCATATACCAAGGCAGAAACTGTTTTACCCGAACACATTTTCAGCAGCTCCAACCGATCCTCCTCCTCATACTCAATTTGTATTTGACTAATCAATAAGATTAGATCAGGATGAAAGGCCCTTTGTAACATGGTAAGATTCCACTCACCATTATTTAACAAAAGCTGTTGTATATAGATACCATCCAGCACATTACAATCAACATACGTTGGCCACCGGTTGATGCTTTTATCAAGCAACCAAGCATCATTCAAGACATTTATCTTGTCACCCTTTCCCATCTTCCATCTAACAGCAAATTTCAAATGTTTTCCATCCAACATAATTTTCCAAGCACTAGAAGTAACCTTCTTTTGGGCACCATTCATAACATCACTACCATATTTAGCATTCATTGTTCGATGGAACAATGAATTCTGCTTCTGAATATAATTCCATGCCAATTTAGAATGTAAAGAGCCAATTCTAAATAAAGGAGAGTGCAAACCCAACCCTCCCATACTTCTTGGTTTGCAAATATCTCCCCAAACAATGTAATGCATACCATTGGTCCCATCATTTTTATGCCACATGAAACTTGTACATAATTTTTCCAACTCATGTAATACCCTTTTTGGAACCAAAGAATGAGTAATTAAGAAATTTGGCATAGAGAGCAAAGAGCTTTCAATGAGAGTGAGCATACCTCTCATTGACAAAGACTTCTTACCCCAAGAGTTGAGTCTATCCATGACATTACTCATAAGCTCTTGAAAGTCAGCCACCTTGAGTCTACTAAGGGAAATCTTCACACCCAAGTACTTCATCTCCTTGACCACTTTGAAGCCGAGTAATCTAGCAATCTTCTTCTTCATAGAGTAACTAACCACCTTGCCAAACAACATCTGTGATTTGCTGACATTAACTCTTTGCCCTGTCCACTTACAGAAATCCTCCACTATGATCTTTAATGCATTAGCTAAAGCAATGGAAGCATGAGAAAAAATCAACACATCATCTGCATAAAGGAGATGTGTGATCTTTGGGCCTTTAGGGGAAATATGAATGCCAAGAGTCTGTCCCCTTTGTTCAAGTGAGTTGGACATAAGTTGAGAACATAAAATGAAGAGATAAGGAGAAAGTGGACACCCTTGACAGAATCCACTTTGAGCATTAATCCAATTGGAATTCCTTCCATTGATGATAATAGAAAACCTCACATCTACAACACATTCCATAAGGAAGTTAGAGAAATCAGAAGGAAAACCATACCAATTAAGAATCTGACGAAGAGTTGTCCATCCCATGCTATCGTAAGCTTGCTCCATATCCAATTTTAAAGCCATCAACCCCTTCTTATTCTTACAGATTTTGAACTTGTGAATGATTTCCTGAGCCAAAAGGCAATGCTCTGAAATGGATCTTCCAGGAATGAACGCTACTTTCTCTTCATAAACCATCTTGGAAATAACCTTCTTCAATCTGTTAACTAACATGGTAGCCACAATCTTGTAATTAGTCTGACATAGGCTAATAGGCCTCTAGTTAGATGGAATCAAAGGGTACTTTACTTTAGAGATGAAGACTATTAAAGTATCCTTCCACTCCTTAGTCATATGGCTGGACTTGAAAAAATAATTGACAGCACTCCAAAGAGTCTCCCAAACAATACTCCAATAACTCTTGTAAAAAGAAGAAGTAACTCCATCAATACCTGGTGCCTTGTTCTGCAGCTCATTCACTGAAAAATCCTCATTAAGCAAAGCCATTTCCTCATCTGTAGTCTTCTGGTTTTCAGAAACCAACAGCCAACCCGTCGGCTCACATTGTTTGTATTTCCACTTCTTTTCAAAAAATTGTGTGAATAACTTCTCAATTTGATCATCCTCATCATGCAATTTATTAAACTCATATTTTATTTGATTAATCTGGTTTCCATTTCTTCTTTCTGAGGCAAAATTGTGAAAAAGCCTTGAATTTGTATCTCCTTCCACATGCCACCTTGCTTTTGCCCTTTGATTCCACCAAGTAGACAATCTTCTCAAAGTAACATTAAGGTCATGAACTTTGTTTCTCAGCATAAAAAGGTCTTCAACTGACCAATTATCACCCAAAGCTTCCTTTTTTTGAAGTTCTAGAATTTCCTTTCACAACTTTTCCTTCAGCACATTCAAATCTTTGCACTTATTTTTATTCCAAAATAATAATGCCTTTAAGGTTCAGCTAAGCTTGCTTTGCAAGATCATATACTCATCACCAAAGTCATTCTTCTTCCAAGAATGATATACAACACTCTTAGCTGTTGGGTATGATCTCCAAGTATCCTCAAAATTAATGGTTTTTGCCTTGAACTGCAACCTATCACCCATATTAAGAACAATAGGACTATGGTCGGATGCCACTCTAGCAAGATGCTTGATATTAGCAACTGGAAGCTTCTGAATAGCAGCCAAATTTAACATACATCTTTCAAACATTTCCCAAATCCGAGAGGCTCCCTCTTTGTTGTTACACCAAGTAAACCTTGGTCCAACACTTCCAATATCATGAAAATCTGAATTCATCATAAAGCACTTCATCTCCCTATGTCCTTTAGAAAACAAGAACCTCTTGCCTTCTATCTTCTCCTCCATATTTATGATACAATTAAAACCCCCTACAATATTGGAAGGAATTGAGTCCTCCATACAATCCTGTAGTTGACTCCAAAGACTTCCCCTCTCCTTACAACATCTACTCCCATACACAGTGGCAACTTTCCAAGTTCCCAAGTTAGGAACCGATAGATCACCAACAATAGCTTGTGAAGACGTCTCCTTAACATCAAAAGACACCAACCTCCTATATCATAACACCAAAATACCTCCAGAGGTACCAACAGTAGGGTAATGAAAATACTCCCATTCATTCCCAATAAGATAATCAACCTCCCTTCTGTCATTGCTAGACAACTTGGTCTCCATGAGCCCAATAAAGAATACACCCTGATCTCTAACAATATCCTTCAAGTATAAGGAAGCCTCTTTTTTCCTTGCCCCCCTACAATTCCAGAATAAAATGGATGACATTTAAACTAGTACAGAAGATCTTTCCCCACTGTTGGGGTTCAACATACCATCCCTCTTCTTCTTTTCATAACCAGGTTCAACTGGCCCTAAAGACCTCAGTTCTTTGGCTAGCTTAACCTTGGCAGCCCCACTATAAAAACCCACACCAATGTGACTGACATATGGATCAGCTGTGTCCAATCACCTGTCAATTATTTTACCAATTCCTTCATGACTTCCAACATATTCTTCTTCATTACTATCAATCAAAGCATCAAACCTATTAGTTAAATGAATTTCTAACTTCTTACCCCCAGCAGCTTCCTCAGTTTCTGAAAACTTTCTTGGAGCCAAGGCAGTTTTTCAACAGCAGCAGCCTCCTATTCCAACAACTGGACTTCCTTCTGTACAGTAACCCTCTTATTAGTATTTCCCCTGCTATCATTGTTATTTCCATTGGCATTCACTCCTTTTCCAATACCATTGTCTCTGTTAAATCTTCTGTTCTTGAAATGAACATGAATCCATAGACCATATTCGGAACTGATTACAGATGACTTACTATCAGGCACAACCTTCTTAATTATTACATCTACTGCATCCGTCTTTATTAATGCTTGATCCTGTTTCCCAATAGTTACATTCTCCGAACAAATCTTTCTGTCATGACCTACTCTACCACACTGATAACAGAGAAGATCAAATTTCTCATACTCCACCCATTGGAAGAATCTCCCAACTGAGCCATCCACCCAAACACCATTCAGTAACATTTTCTCCAAATCTATCCTCACACATACACGAGTAAACTCCCGTTTACCATAGCTAAAGGTATTGCCAACAATGTACATTGGCGACCCAAAGCAAGAAGCAATCCTTGCTATATTATCCTCATCCCATCAATACAGAGGCAAGCATGGGAATCTAATTCAAACAGGAGTAGAAACTCCTTTAAATGAATTCAGATCAAAAGCAGAGGACCATCTATCCATACCGATAATGAACCCGTGCACATACCAAGGACCACCATTCAGGATTTCTTCTACCACCTCGCTCGTCTTAAATGAACACAAAATCCAATTCATACCAATTGATGTCAAGTGAAATCCGCCATATTTGCTCCATTTCCTTCTCAGTTCTACTCTGCAAACCAAAAAAAGCACATTGTTACCCAGAACTTTAATCACTATCGAATTCTTCAATATTTGAGAATTCTTTGCCTCCATATCTGCATTTAACCTGACAGCTATACCATCCTCAAAAAATTCAACTTAGTCCCCATTAAACGATATCTTAATTGGCTTCGGCTTCGACCAGGCTTCAGTAACCTCACCCAAACCCTCCTGTTTGGAGCTATCAATCGTCTTGGTCTTCTGAATTCCAGTACTCATCATATCCTTCAAACAATCCTTAACAGAATCCAAATTTTCATCCACCATCTGAACCTCCACCGATTCAATTTGTTTTCAATATTACGCCCCTTATGCGCATCAAGAACTCCAGAAAACCTATTCACCCGTAGAATTAAATCATCCGAAGCTGAAGATTCAAGAATTGACAAACCTGGATTTCTCTTCACATCCATATTCTTCTTCCCAACCTTATCTTCCACCATAACATTCTTCCCCTTGCCCTCAACAAGAACTTGATGGCTCGGAGGTCTTTCTCCTTCTCTAATCAAAATGCCATTCGACACTCTACCATTGGTATGTAGTGATCCATAGGGTCGCGGAGCATTTATGACACTGACAAAGCAACACCGGCGATCATCCGACACCTCCACCACCGAACGCAGGAAGCCCGCGCAAAACCAAATTCGAACCAGGCGGCGAAATTTCTCTCTCTAAAATTCCAGACGTTCTCTCTCTAGGATAAAATTTTTCAAAATTTCCTTTACTTACGATTGAAAGCTATTCACATATTGTTGTTCATTGCAAATTTCTAAAATAAGTTATTCTTAAGCTTAGAGATTGGGGCTTTTATATTCCAATGTTTATCTCATTGGAAAATTATTTGATTGAATTAAGAAGCTTGTCCTCTAAACATATAAGTGTTACCAAGATGTATTGTATAGCAATTTTTTTTTTATCTTGGAAGAACAGGAATGAGGTAAAACATGGAAAATCTGCAATGTCTTCTTCAATGATTGCAGCAATGTATTGTCAATTGCCATGATCTTATCTAATCCAATTCTAGATAACTAGGGTGTTAATCTCCTAAGGGAGTCCCATGAAACTTGGCACCCTCCACCTCTAGATTGGATAAAAATCAATGTTGAAGATTCTATCTTAAGTTCAAATCAAGCTGGAATTGGAGGAATATTTAGAGATCATAAAGGAAGGCTGATTATTGCATTCAGGAAAAGTAGAGTTCATTGGGATGTGGCATAGCTGGAGATGGAGGCGGTAATAGAAATAAGGGAGTACATACAAAGTTCGATGATGGAGAGCAAAGTGGTTATCGTTAAAGGTGATAATCTTAACATCATCAAATTCATTCAAGAATCAATGAATAAGTCCAAATGGCAATTGGATAATTGGGTGGAAATGGAGCTATTCTTTCTAAATGACTTCAATAAGGTAATTTTTCAACATGTTAATAGAAGTTGTAATAAAGTAGCTGATTTATATGCTACTCTTGCTTTAGAAAATAGCTTTATTTTTCATAGATTTTCTTTTTGCAACATTCCTCCTTCATTGTTTAGATTGTTAAAGGAGAAATGTGATCCATTTAGTACTTATACGTAGTTTATATTTGATAATGTAATTTGAATTTTTAAAAAAAAAAAAAGAAAAGAAAACCAAGATCCTCCTCTTAGTAGCTCCCATTTCACCAAACACTTTGAAGAAAAGAAATAACATTTGAATTATCACCTTTAATGATGATACCTTTGTACTTGAACATCTAATCATCACATCCTTCAAAGATTGAATTGCTAGAAGCTCCAATTGTGCTATGTCCCAATGAACACAAGATTTTACAAATGCCAAGAGGAATCTGCCTTTACAATCCCGAAAGACCCCATCAATACCTGTTGTATATGAAGACAATAGAGATGCATCTACATTGACCTTTAGCCATTTGGGTGGAGGAGGATGCCAAATATTGGACAGTCTGTATGACTAGTTAGCATCTCAGTGGCCCAATTTGAAATGTCTTAAGCTATAGGAAGCCGGGGTGTACAATATAGCATTGGAAGCAATGAAAGGGCTATCTTCCACACCTTCATGAATACATTTATTCCTAGCTTTCCAAGATAAGAAGACTACATTACAATAAAGATTAAGGATCATCCCATCCTTAAGAGAAAGAAAGTCCAGCCTTCTAAGACATTCTTCAAATCTATCAAACATAGGAATTCCAAGTCCCCAGTGGTTTAAGTGATGAATTACCTCCTTAAGCTTAAGACATTTGCAAGCAATATGCTTGACATCTTCAATCTCATTACAGCCTCTAGGAAAATTACCACTATCCAATAATATTCAATAACATAAAAATTGAAGTGATGGAATTGCATTTCTACTTAGTCTCCACCAAAAAACATCAACCCGAGGACTTAACTTTGCTTTTTTGATCCACTTCCAATGCTAAAACTCATAGCTCTCCTGCATCGATGCTCTAAAAGACAATCCAGTGATAAAAATCCTTGATTTTTGTTGTAGCAGCTCCATTTGATCCTCCTCCCCATCTGGTACAATTTTCACCTACTTAATAAGTTTAACCAACTCCCTACGAAAATATTTCAGCAACACCTGCTCATTCCAATAGCCATCTACTATAAATTCCTTGATTAAGACAACATCATCCTCCTGTGGAACAACAAACACAGACCACAATTTGATACATTTATCCATTATCCAGGTGTCTTTGAAGGCATCCACCGATCCTCCATCAACCACTGTCCATCTTACAATTCGTTTCAGCATTCTACCACCATCATTCAATAATTTCCATGTAGAAGAATAGCATTTACTTATATTTCCCATATGAAGTTGATCACCATATTTAGAAGCCAATACCTTACGTAAAAGTGACTCTTTATCTTGAGTGAATCTCCAAGCCAACCTAGCCCTTAATGCAGGAGTTTTTCAGATACTTGAATACAATCCACGGCCTCCCTTACATAAAGGTTTACAAAGATTCAACCAACTAACATAGTGTAAACCCACTATTTTATTAGACTTTTTCCAAATGAAGCTCCTATAAAGTTTGCCTAATTCTTCCAGCATTCGTTTTAGAATAAGAGAGTGCATAGAATGAAAGGTAGGAAATGAAAGCATCACTAACTTTACCAATGTCAGCTTACCTGCCAATGATAAGAATTTGCTTCCCCATATGTTGAGCATCCTCATAGCTTTGTCTATAATGAACTGATAATCATCATAAACAAGCCCCCTTAAAGCAACTTTAATCCCAAGGTAATTGAATTCTTTTACTGTTTTGAATCCAATTATACAGGATATGCTTTTCTTCTTTTTCCAACACACATATTTTCCAAATAAAATGGCAGATTTACTCATGTTTATATGTTGTCTAGTCCATCCACAAAAATCATATATGATAGACTTGACCTTCTTTACAGCCCTCCTATTAGCTTCAGAAAACATTATCACATCATATGTGTAGAGTAAATGGGACACTCCCAGGCCCACTAAATTAATGCTAATACCACAAGAGCTTTGAGCAAAAGCATTATATAGGAGTTGAGAACAAAGGAAAAAAAAGAAGTGGAGACAAAGGACAACCTTGATGAAATCCACTCTTAGCTTGAATCCAGTTTGAACAATTTCCACTGATAATCAAAGAAAAAGTCAAATCTTCAACATTTTACATAACCAATTTAGAAACTTTTGTAGGAAAGTCAAAATACTCCAAGACTTTCCTAAGAGTAGACCAATACATGGAATCATATGCTTGTTCCATGTCTACCTTGAAAGACATAAGGTCTTTAGTATCTTTCGAGTACCTAAATTTGTGAAATAGTTCTTGATCCACCAACACATGATCTGATAAAGACCTCCCCTTGATGAAAGCCGCTTGCTCCTTTGAAATCAACGTTGGTATTACCTCAATCAATCTTTTCAAAATCATCATTGCCACAACCTTGTACACAAAATTACATAAACTGATAGGTCTATAATTAGAAGGGAGAAGAGGATTTGATACCATCAGTAAGAGCACAATGAGTGTTTCCTTCCATCCTTTATTCAACTTCCCATAGCATTGGAATTGATTTAATGCTTTTCAAAAATCTAATTTGATAATGTCCCAATATGCTTTGATAAATGAATAGGAAACTCCATCCTTGCCAGGAGAGATGTTTCCACCCATTTGCTTCAACACCAACTCCACCTCCTCAATTGTAAAGTCTCATTCTAGGAAATCCATATCATCTTTGTTTAGGAAATTGAGTGTAGCTGACCAACCATATAGTTTGCAATGTTTGATATCCCATTTTCTTCAAAAAATTGAAAGAAAACATCTTCAATCTGATTTTTTTCTTCCACCAAAATCCCATTTTCATCCTTTACTTTGACAATGTTATTGGAGTTTCTGCTAGCACTAGCATAAGAATGGAAAAATTTTGAATTACAAACTCCCTCTACTAACCACTTCACCTTTGTTCTTTGCTTCCACCATGAATTCAAACGAGCCATGGTTGAATTCAATTCATTTAATTTTTCTTTGAGACTCCAACACTTTATATCCGAGAGTGACCCATATATAGATTCCTTATTTTAAAGCTCCATGATATCTTTCATAAGATTTTATTTAAGTTGATTAAGATCCTTTAACTTAGCTTTGCTCCAAAAGAATAATGACTTCAATGATTTTTTTATTTAGAACTTGTGAACTGTTTCCTTGATAATCTTTGCTCCATTCCTTCCTAACCATAGCAAAAGAGGCAGAATAAGATGCCCAAATATCTTCGAACTTGATGTTCCTTTTGGAGACCGGAATAAAATCAAGAATGTTCAAAAGGATTTGATAATGGTCCGATGCTATTCTAACCAAATGTCTCACAACCAAATGATGGGGGGAGCTCAAAGCTATTGAATCTACCCAATCTTTCAAGAATACTTACTCCACCACTTTTATTATTGCACCATGTAAATTCCGACCCAATGAAACCAACTTCATGAAGATCATTTTTTAGAAAACATTATTTCATCTCTTTTGGACCTTGAGAAAAATAAGAATCTTCTACCCCCTCTTTTATCCTCCTTGGCCAATATATAATTGAAATCTCCACCTATTGCCATAGGTACTTCTATAGTAGAATGTTTATCAAGCATACCCCAAAGATCTTTTCTTTTTTGCACTTCTTTGCTTCCATAAATTGAAGCCACCCTCCAAATTTCTTTGTTAAACATTATAAGATCACCAATAACCACTTCAGCGAAAGAATCAATAACAGAGAAATCAACTAGTTTCTAATTCTGCAACATTAAAATACCACCAGAAAGCCCAGTTGAAGGAACATAGAAAAAATCCCATTCATTCCCATTCATAAGATTGACTTCACTTCTATCAATAGAAGTCAATTTGGTTCTACCAAACCCCAAAAAAAAAAAACACACCATGAAGTTTAACAAATTCCCTAAGATATAGAGAAGCACTTTTCTTTCTTGCTTCTCTACAATTCCAAAATGCAATAGAAGACATTTAATTGAGATTAGGGGAATTATTCACCAATGTACCATTCCCATCCAACTCCAATCTTCTGCTCCTGGATGAAGGGTTTATTGGACCCAAGTCCTTTAACTGTTTGGATTTCCTTTTTTTAGTTAGCTGAGAGCTAACTATGTACCTTCCCACCACTTTCAACAATCTCAACTTCATGAAGAATTGAAGTATAAACTTCTGTGACTTCAATTCCTACAGCAGCTCCTATTACATTAGCAGCAGAAGCTTTCTTTACCTCCACAACAGCTGCTTCATCAATATTTGATTGAATAATCTCTCCTTCTTCTACAAGATCCATAAGAACTTTAAAACATATTTCATCATTTAGAATAACAGGCTTACTGATTTCAGATATTGCTAGATGAGCATTACTGCTGTCAATAACCCAATTAAAAATTTTATCACAAAACGAAATTGGCTGCACTGGTTCCAAAACTTCAATTAGTTTATTAACATTGATATCTCCATCTCTTTCATCACTATTCCTTACAGCTACAATCATTTTCCTCCCTTCAAACTGAGGATCAAACTTTTTGTTAACATTATTGTTAAACTTCTTCTTCCCATAATTAACACATCCATGGGCCATAACCTTCTTTGTCCTTGATCCCTTCTACAACCGGATCCTGATCACCTCCAGCATTGCTAGTTTCCACCATAGTATTAGAATTTGAGTTTTCATTCCTTAAAGACTTCATCCTATTATCCATAATTACCTTAGCACACTCCTTTTTTACATGGCCAATCTTTCCACACTCAAAACAAATGTTAGGAATCCTTTCTACTCAATCTTCCAAAAAAAAATTTATCCAACTCCCTCTACCTATACATCGATCAGTAGCTTCGCATCCAAATCAACTCGGAGACACACCCTTCCAAATTCTCTTCTGGCCCATTGAAACATATTATTGTTGATCAAATAAGGCTTACCAACCATGGATGCTATATGGTATATGTTTATCTCATCCTAACAATGAAGCGGTAAGTTAGGCAATCTAATCCAAATTGGAGAAGATAAGCATTTGAGCGAGTTAGGAGAAAAGCTTTGTGACTATCTTTCAATTCCCACAATTTTACCATTAACAAACCAGGGACCATTATTCAAAATAGCTTCCAAATGCTCGAGATCATATAACGAACAAAGAACCTATCCCATTCCAAGCATAGTGAGATGAAATTTCCCATATTGAGACCACTGTTTCCTTAATTCAGAGCTAATTGAAGAAAATGAGGCCTCACCCCCAAATATTTTGATTACTAAGGAGTTTTCTAGCTTTTTAGTATTCTCCAAAACATTATGTTCATGAAGCTTTATAGATTTTCCATCTTCTGTTAAACAGTTACCAAAATCCAAATCAGGAACTTTGATATTTTCTTTTCTGGTCCAAGCATTTTGTTGATTTACTAAATTAGAATGAATAGGTAGATCAGCATTAACATCATCGCACTTGGCCATATCATTAGATATGCATTTCCGCACAGCCCCCAGATCAGACTGTGAATCACCAATAGTGGTCAGAAACTTAGTCATTCCATTAACATTAGACTCATTGAATTCATTGACACCCTTCAATGGAGAACCTTCCTACCCACAGTTGAAAAAACTTATTCCCACTGCATTTAAGCCATTATTTCCTTCAGTACTCAGTTTCCAAATAGAGTTTGATAAAGGAGAAGCTGCCAAATCACACCTTGCAGATGGTGTCATTCCAGATGAAACCAAAACCTCTAGATTGTCTTCTACCAAAATTTTCTTCCCCTTACCAACAACATTTGCATCTTTTTTCATAAACAGCAAACCACCCTCATTTATGATTAAGGGCTTACCTGTCTTAGCATTAAACTTAACGCCATGGTTAAAAGTTATTCTGTTATCTTCAAATGCAGGAGGAGACAGTGATACTCCGCAGTATACACCAATTAGGGGAAGTATATAAGAATGCTGATCCTCAAATGGCTTGCCGGCCAAAGAGAGTCGTTGACTGTTCACTGCCATTAAAGAAACAAAAATCTTATGAATTGAAAATTTGGAAACAAAAACTTCAAAATCTTAGTGTTTCTCTCTCTAACTTTCCCTCTATCTAAGTAGTCTTTCAATGTCCACTCCTTAAAGACTCCTTCTTTAGGTATCGCATTATTACAAAAGTGATTTTCCTTTTGCTCCAACAGTAAGGCGGAGAGGGCTTTATAAAACACCTCTCTTCCACCAATCCCCAGTGCGGCAGAGTACCATCATCCTTTCACACTCTCTAAGTGTTGGCAGATAACCATCATCCTTTCACACTCTCCAAGTGTCGGCAGAGAACCATCATCCTTGCACACCCTCCAAGTATCTATAGAGAATTGTATCTTCTCCAAAGATCTTCTCTTAAGCAATCTCAAAGAGGCAAGGAAGAGTTTCAACAACACTTACAAAGAGATCCTCACCTTTGGGCAATCTGGTGAACCCTTTATAATTTACACTTACAAGATTTCTCTCCACACTTTTAAACACTCTCCCAAAGCATTCTCACACTTTCTCTCAAAGAAAGCACAAAGAAGGATTCATCTACAGTCACTTTATTAGGACTATATATATGAAAGGCACAAAAAACTATCTAGAAAACTAAAATTATCAATTTGACTATCCACTATCAACATTATGATCGATGATCGTATGTACAAACAGTTCAAAATTTTCTTATATAATCCAGTACAAACCAATTTCATTATTTGATTAACATGTGTACAAATTGACATCATATAGTACGATCAGTTCAAAATTGAACAGATTCATCCGGTACGATTCAGTATGAAACAATTTCATACTCTGAATAATGTATTGTATAAAATCCATATCGTATAACATGATATGTTTTAATTAAACCATGTTTCATTTGGTACAAATATGGACACAACCATTTCATACTCTGGAAGTCGTCTATACGATCCAAGGATCGTATAGTATGAACAGTTCAAACATTTACCTATTCGTATGGATGAAAAGATATGTAACCATTTTGTACTTTGGATATCGTATGTATGAACCTAAGATCATACAGCATGAACAATTCAGAAAAAATCAAGAGTTTATCGGGATGAACTTGTGTGTATCAATTTTGTACCCTGGAAGTCATCTGTATGAAGGTAACTTCATATAGTATAAACAAGACTTAGAAAGTTTTCCTGGCATGCTTCGATTAACTGCTTTCTAGAGGAACGCTCAAGCCAAATTGTCCCGTACAATCCAAAATCGTATAGTATGATTAGTTTTAAAAATTGACAAATTTTTACACTCCCCTAGTGTGTGTGCACGGTTACCCAATTACAGTCATACTCTCTTAAACTCAAAAACAAAGTATAAAAAGTACAGAGTTCAAAAATAGTAAACCCTAATCTAATATGACTTGAAGTCTTCAGTGGTCTGGAGTATATTTTTCCTAAAACGTTGGTACACACAAATAAAAAAAGCAATGTTTCCAATATATTTTATGAGAAATATTAGTCAATACAACAATATTTTGGAGTCATAAAAAACACGCATGATATGAAAACTAAGTTGTAACATGCAATACTTGGAATCTAGTGACTATTTTGCTGTTGGTATTTCCAAATTTTATAGCGGATTAAAAAGCTATGTTGTGAAGTTTTGTACATGTTTAAACTAGATATGAAACTATTGCATAAATATTAAACCCCAACTAATATGAAACTATGGGAAAAGATGTTTTAACTAGGTAATGATCATAGCAATCTTGCAATGGTTTTATAGAAGCAATTAGCTTTTTCATGGATGTGAAAACCAAGCGCTACGAAAACACTTTTTTTCTATTGTGATAGTTATTAATTTCATTAAACAAGAAAAGGATTTAACAAAAAAATTTCATTCTTTGAACATGATTTCCCTTTTTTAACAATCAAGAAAAGCCTTTGTAAGAAAATGAATTTATCACTGTTAACAAATTTCATAAACAATAATCCTAAATGAATATTTCATATAAAATATTATCTAATGACTTTTTAGAATTTATCCAACTTATGATTTATTTGGGGGCAGAAGCTTAAAAGTCGTAAGATTATAGTAGGTCAAGTAGATTTTTAAGAGTTAATCTGACATTATAAACTATTCTTCGGATAAGTAATGGTGGGCAGCTACCACTTTCTACTATATATGAATGCAATTTCTCATAACAAAATTTTTAAAAAGAAATAAGGAACTTGTAGCCAAATAGGACTTGCAAATATATGATAAACAAAATAAAAATTAAAATACTAAAAATAAAAATAAAAAAACTACACAAACAACTCTTAGTGATGTGAGTCGTTATGACGTACTCACCTCAATTTTTTATTTTTTATTTTTTTTAATGAAATGCAAATTGCAATAATACATAAAAAAAAGAAAAAAAAATACAAACCTAAGTGATAGTTAATCTTTCACAATCCTTCTTGATCAAGTTAACAATACTTGATGGAAGTTCATCAAAAAGAAAAAATCCCAATAAAAATCCCCATTAAGATCAAAATGGGCACATTCATACGCACCTTATTGCTCTCTCTAGAAACAAATTGAAAAAGTACATTCTTAAAAACATCAAGAAAAGAAAAATCAAAATCCTAAGCGTTCATCCTCTGATTGTTCTTCTCCACTGATTTATGTAAAAGCTTTATCACATTGATATTATCTCCTTCAATAATAATCCCTTGCTTTTCTATCATCCATTTCTTAACAACTTCTTTAAAGTTTAAAATAGCTATAAGCTCCCTAAGAGATACATCCCAATGCATAAACTTTTTTCCATACGCAAGTAGAAACCTGCCTTTGTGGTCTCTAACAACAAATGCTATACTACCTTCATTAGTTTTCAACAATGAGGCATCAACATTGAGTTTAATCCAATTCAATGGAGGGGGAAACCAATTTTTTGATAGCATATATTGATAGCTAGTTTCCTAGTTATTGCTAATTGGAAGAACAAATGGATGAACAAATTTAGATAAAACTTGAGAAGAAATAGAAGCTGAGCTAGGACAATTGATACCATGAGTAAAATTGTTTCTCGTCTTCCAATTCTGGTATACAGCGGCAAAATAAATTCTGATAACTCCCATATTAGTGACTGCCAACTCCTCCAATTTATTCAAACAATGAAGAAAATTATTAAATTTAGGCAAATAGATACCCCATTTATTCAAAGTTCCAAAGATCTCTTTAATCTTTATATAATGAATCACAATATGGATTCTATCTTCCTAAACAGGACAACCTCTGGGACACAAACAAGATTTTGAAAGCCTTCTATACTAAAACCAAACTTGAGTTGGAATAGCATTATTCATCATACTCCACTAGAAACGATATTCTTTAGGAGTTAATTTTAACTTCCTAATCCATTGTATTGGTATACATTCATAATTCTTATCACACAAAGCTTTAATTGACATAGCTGTGATTGATCTCTCTGATTTGCATTCAAACAAATCCACCATATCTGCACCACTTTCATGATAAATTGGAATATCTTGAATGCTATTCACTTGGCCATCTGAAAAAAAGTTCTTTATTAGTGGATTATTCCAGTTATTGTCACCCTCATTAAGAAACAAAACTTTCTTATTTTCCCATTCACTTATGTTACACAAAGCAGGCTATTTATTCATATTTATGTGAAGAATCCAATTATCATTTAAAATATCAATACTACTCCCATTTGGAAATTTCCACCTAGTAATTGGCTTCAAGTAATAAGCTCCTTCCTTAATAATATGCCAAGAAGGAGAGGAATGTCTTCTAGTTTCATTGACTATATGGCTTATTAATAAAATTCCAAGTAATATGAGCTCTTAGAGGTCCTTGTTTATTCAATGCACCATGAATAACCAAACCTTTGTAGTTGACATCTATACACATCAAATCCCAAGAAATATAATACAATCCTCTTCTTCCTTGATCTTTTTGCCAAAAAAAGTTCCTACATAACTTATGCAACTCCTTATGAATGCTATTTGGAACCCAAAACTGAGTCATATAATAAGAGGAAAATGATGAATAAACTATTTTAATCAACATAATCCTCCCAACTAATGATAATAACCGAGAACCCTAACAGTTAAGATTATCCAAAGCCTTCTTAAGAATTTAGTTATACTCATAACTTTTAAGTCTTCTAAGCGCCAAATTAATACCAAGGTAATTGAATTCCGCCTCTGATCTATATCCCAAAATTTTGTTTAATTTTCTTCTTCTTCGATGTGATACAGATCTCCTAAAAAGGATTATAGATTTCTCATTATTTAATCTTTGACTTGTCCATCTGTAGTAGTCTTTCAAAATTTTACAAATCCTTATTGCATTTTGTCTATAAGCTTCAGCCGCCACCATCACATCATCTGCAAACAACACATGAGTAATCTTTAGGGTTTTAGATGCCACCTTTATACCAAGCTTACTACTTCTTTTATCAATTGCTTTTGAAATTAACTTTGAATAATAAATGAAAAGACTTGGAGATAACGGGCATCCTTGTCTAAAGCCACATTCAACATTTATCCATTAACTTCTATTCTCATTAATACAAATTAAAAACTTTGGAATACTAACACATTCAATGATAAGGTTAATAAACTTCCTTGGAAACTCCATTTAAATAAGAACTTTGTATAATGTTTCCCAACACATACTATCGTATGCTTGTTCCATATCAAATTTGAGCAAGATAAATTCTGGTTTGGCCTTAGAGAATCTCATTTTATTGATTACTTCATGAGCTAATAAACAATTATCAGATATTGTTCTGCCTAGCACAAAGCACCTTAATGATCTGAAATAATTTTAGGTCTATTCAACATCATACCTTCCACTATCTTTTAATAGTTTGGCACAAGCTTATTGGTCTAAACTTCTTCATTTCCATTTCATTAGGCACTTTAGGGATCAATATCACCATAGTTTCCTTCCAACCATTAGGCAACTTACAATTCTTGAAGAAATTCTGCACTGCATTCCATAACTCAATATTGACAATATTCCAAAAATATTTGAAAATGTACGAATTGGCCCCCATCAATTCCATAAGATTTGTTATTATTCATTTTCATAACAGTGGCATATAACTCTTGTTTTATAAAAATTGCATTTATTATATCCTTTTGAACATCATCTAACTTCAAGTAAATTCTGGCCAATTAGAATAAGAATAAAGCCTACCTTTCCATTTGCTTGCAAAAAAAAAAACTTTCAATAGTTTATTGTATAGCATCCGGGTCAGTAATGTATCCACCATTTGCATCAGTAAGTTGATTAATCCTATTGCCATTCCTCCTTGCTAAAGAGTATGTATTAAAAAATCGAGATTACAATCTCCCTCCTCCACCCAATGTATCTTTGTATGTTGTTTCTGCCATGTGGATAATTCTGCAAGAGTAACATTAAGCTTATGGATCTTCCTTCTAAGTTCCAACAGCTTGCTTGAATTCAAACCAAAAAGGCTCTCCTCTTCTTGTAAAGACAATAGCTCCTTTTGCAAATCTTTTTTCAATACATTAAGTTCTTTGAGTTTATTTTTGCTCCAATAAAATAAGTTTTTAAGAGACATATTAACCTTCCTCTGAAGAATATTTGAAGCTTCACAAAATCCTTTTTGCTTCATGCATATTTCTCCACCCCCCAAGAAGCTTCATACGAGAACCAAACATTCTCAAATTTAAAAGATCTTTGAGTAGACACAACTGACTTATTTGGATTAAGAAGAAGAGGGCAATGATCATAAGTAACCCTTGGCAAATGATTGATAACTACAAATGGAATTTGATTTAAAGCTTTAGAATTAAGGCAAATTCTATCTAATCTTTCCCAAATGCAAGAATGACCATCTTTATTATTACACCATGTGTATTTTGGTCCTATAAAACCAATATCATGATAATCATTTCTAGATAAAAAATCCTTCATTTCTTGAGGCCCCAAAGAAAATAGAAATCTTTTTCCACGTTTCTTATTTTCCTTAGAAAGAATACAATTGAAATCACCCTCTATAATACCAGGCTTGTCATTGTATTTATACTTCTTAATCATCTCCCACACTTTTCTTCTCTCATACTTATTTTTATTACCAAATACAATGGCTGCAATCCCACAAAAATCACTAGGTGCATTCAACTACCAATTATACCTTGATCAAACGACTCAGTGATAGAAAAAGAGGATATTTTACTTCTCCACATTGCAATAATACAACCATAAGTCCCTCTGGCATCAACATGAAATTAATCCCAATCCCTCCCAATAATTCTATTCACCTCAATGCTACCGATAGTCCTTAATTTAGTTTCCATAAGACCAATAATAAAAACTCCATTATCAATCACCACACTCCTCAAGTAATGGGAAGCCTCCGTTTTCTTGGCTCCCCTATAATTCCACAGCAATAATAAAGACATTAAGAGACCAATGGGGATGAGCTCCAAGCACTATCCATTCTTACTTAACCTTTTTTACCTCTAAATCTGTCTTTAATAGGTTCAAACCTATTAACCTCCTTTTTTTTTCTAGCTAGAGGTTAAATTCTTCATCACATTATTCTTCACATTGAATTGAGGATTATCAAACTTCACTTCTATCTTCCAATTCAAATTTGGTGGAGTTTTATCTTCTAACATTTGCTTCATGTTGCTATCAGAAAACTCCTTAACCATAAGAACTTATGCACCCAAATTCTCTACAGAATTTACACCTGCACTTAGGGTATTAGTGGTAGTTGTCCCAGATTCTATTATTTTTTCCAAGTATATATTGGCATCATCTAACATAACATTATTAGATACCCCATTATTTAGTACATTCATTAAAATCTCACAATATGTTCCAACAATCAAGATAGTATTACCATTTGGTGGTACTTCAATCCTCACTGCCATAGAAACCATTGCAGCATCATCATCATGAATAAGATTAATATTTTTAGTATTTATGATTTTGATGTTACTGGTCATAGATTCTATAACAGAAGCTTCTGTTATAAAATCAGGCCTCACATTGGTCTTACTAACATATTTTTCCACCATTGATTCACCCATATTCCTCTATCTTGAAACTTTAAAACCTTTAAAAGGTTTCTTTCTTCCATAACTCACATGAATCCAGGGTCCATATTCTTCAAATTCCTTCAAAGTAATGCTATCATATTCAATCTGACTTATTCTCCCTCCATTTACAGAATTTACTTCACATCCTTACTTATTGGTACTATCATTCACCATCTTTCTGCCATATAAGAGATTTATCTTGGAACTATCAGAGTTACTACATTTTTTAAGCTCAAGACCAACTCTTCCACATTTATAACATAATAAGGCAATCTTCTCATATTGTATTTTTTGAAAGAATCTTCCTGAAATTCCATCCACCCTTAAGTAAGTTTCTCATCAAGCTTTGTACGAACACAAACCCTTACAAATTCCCTTCTTCCCCATTTGAACATGTTGCCATCCAGATACATAGAAGTTCCCAGCATTGAAGCTATTCTTGTAATGTTGGTATCATCCCAACAAAATAATGGCAAAAAAGGAAATCTGATCCATATAGGTGAAAACAAATTCTTCATAGTTAAAGGAGAGAATTCAAGACTCCAATTTTCTATACTAATAATATGGCCCTCCACATACCATGGTCCTCCACTAAGAACAGCATCTTTAACTTCAGAAGAGTAGAAAGAACACATAAACCAACCATTGCCTAATTGGTTAAATAGAATGAACCGAAATGCTTCCATTATTTTCTAAGTTCAACACTTATAACAAAGAATGGAATAGATTCACCAAATACATTAATAACCACAGAGTTGCGAAGTCTATGAATATTAGAATTTTCATTCTCACGATCGAGTTTAACAGCTACTCCATCATCAGACATACAAATCTAATTTTCCAAATTTGCAATCTTAATATTAGGATGCATATTCCATAAATTAGGAAAATTATCGGTCTTCTAAGATAAATCAGAATTGTCTTTATTCACAACAGCATTCAGAGAAGAGACAACATCAACATCGGAAAAACATACTCTTCCATGATTTGAAGAAATAGGCTTATTATCATTCTCAATATTTGCGCAAACTAATTGCGCATACGAAGATTTATTTAGAATTCCATTAGCATCACCATTAATAGGTTTAGAGAATATGTTAACAAATAATTTGGCACCATATGAGGATGAAACTACATAGTCAATACTTTTGTAATTGTCAACGATGAAATTTCTTGAGGGAACACCTTTATTTTCTTCAATAATTCCTTACCTTTTCTAGAGAGATTTTCTTCAACTCGGGCAGCAATCACTTTTGAACAATCTGACACACCTTTTATAATAAAAGGAGAGCTAGTCGACAATATTTGTGGGGGAGGTAACAATGAAGATGGAATGATTGCTGGCAAATGCCGTTGATCATCCCCCGCCATTTCCGAAAAAATAGGGAATTTCAAAAGGAAACCGGGTTTTCTCTCTATAACTGGAGCTTCTCTCTCTAAACTTCCTAAAACGCAGTTGAGTAGTACACTGAATAAAGTACTGGCCTCATTAAAGTAATATAAAATAATACCGAAAACAACACTGATGAAAGTGCATATTACAAGCATCTGAACACAACTTAATCACGATTAAAGTAAACAAAGAACCCTACCATACCGAGTAAACAAATGTATCTTCTTGAACCATACCTCTCATTCTCCATGCTTTACTATTTTAAAATTTTTCTGAGGATTTCAACGAACTTCTTAGGAGAGGTGATCTGTGGGAAATGGGCATTTTTGTCAATGTTCACCAAAGATGTCTCCCCCTTCAACTTGCACTTCATATAATCCCCAACAACAACTGGCACTACGATATCTTCTGTTCCCTGAATTATTGTGCAAGGAAGCTTGACATGCTCAAGAACATGCCTTTGATCACTGAGGAATATCATCTTGGCAAGAGGAAGAGCTGCCGTCGGATTCATGCCTTTGAAGGAATCAATGAGCTTCTTCAAGTGAATTTGATCAGTAATACCCGAAGCCATTGGTGCGAATTCTTCAGCCCAGGCTTGAAAATTTGTTTGTATGTTTGTGAGGATGTTCTCCACGTCGGTGAGCTGAAATCCTCCTTGGTAGTCATCTGAGTTTACATACCTTCATGATCATACGATTTATTTTTTAGAATTTTTGGATATAAAGTCACCCAAGAGTATTAGCTTAAGCATTATGGTTCTTGATTTCACGGTCGATGTCATATTTTTGAATTTGGCCTTTGATATTATTCTAAAAATTTAATATTTGCTAGTTCCAATTATGCTATCGTTATCTGTAGATAATTAACCTGGAGCTATGAAACATTTAGTATATATTAGCGTATCACAGATAAAATTAGTTTGATTAATTGCTTTTTGTTGAAAAAGGTTGTTTGTTAGAATTATGTAAAAAATCTTATTTTTTCAAATTTTGTGTTAATGAGTCGTAATTAAAGAAACTCTATTAATTATGGCATTGATAAGGAGCCCTGATTACTGCATTAATTGATAGATTTAATTACTACACTGATTGGAGATTTAATAGTCATGATTAAATTTCATTAAGTTTTTCTTATTTATTTTATTTCAAATCTATAAAGATTGGTTTGAGGACTATTGTAAAGGCATGAGTGCATACGTGCAATTATAACATTGTTTTTTCAATATAGTGAAGTCATCCCCTTCGCATCATGTTCATTGAGTTTGGTTGTGTGATTTTATTTATTTATTTGGGGCGGCTTAAAAAATGGGAAATCAATCTATTCTTTCAATTCGTATGGTTCGTCCAGGCAAAGGAAGAGATTGGGGATCATTTTTCCGGTGTGCACGGGGCTGAGTCAGAGCATGCAGGTGGTTTCACATGGGAGATGTGAGCACTATTTTGCACGGAGCAGAGGCATGTGATAAAGTTCTTGAGATGCATTGCAAGCATATTCGATCACATGAGGCATGCACAACACGCAGGATAAAGGGTGTGGTTGCTCGCATACGGCTGCAGCTTGCACGTAAAGGTTAGATCGTGCGGATCTGGTGCCACCAAGAATGTTCAAGTCAGAGGTTGGATCACGCAGGTTTGGTGCAAGTTGTGCATGGATCAAGGTTGAAAATGTGGAAGCCGGAGGGATTGCGTGAGACGAGGTCCTGAGACGCTTTTGTGTGGGGCTAAGCCGAGCCAGGAACAACAGCTGCTTCTACATGTCTTGGAGAGATTGAGTGAAGGCTTTATTCCTATGAACTTTTTGTTTAGAAAGGGAAATCGAGATGATTAACTGTGTGATCTTACAACAGGGCTTTTTTTTTTTTTTTTGAAGCATAAAAAGAGTCGAATTGGTGCAATTCTAGCAATGTAAGGAGGCTGGAAAATAGTGATGGCTATGAAATCTAATAGAGCCATGGAAAAATCTACCTCAATGGCATAAAAGTCACCAATTCATCAAGTGGTTACATATCCCGTCAAGATCAGTGTGGCAAAATTTGACGGCAAAGGAAACTTTGGCTTGTGGAGATATGTCGTGATGGATGTGATGTGCTCTTCGAATCTATAGAAGTTCTAGATAGTGATGAAATTCTGAAGAGTTATTTAAGAGTGATTGGCTAAAAATGAATCGGAGTGCCTATGGATTAATTAGAAATTGTCTGTCTCAGGAGTTCGAGTTTGGGGTGATGGTGCAGACTTATATTGTGAAATTGTTGAAGACTTTAGAGAACAATTATCTAATGAAGAGTATGCAGAATCTTCACCACATGAAACATCAACTCTACAAATTTTAGAAGATAAATAGGGTTACTATATATGAGCACATGAATGTTTTTACAAAGCTGTTGGTAGATCTATTAAAACTAGATGAGGAGCTTTGAGATGAAGACAAGGCACTCCTTCTATTGAATCCACTTTCAGATGAGTATAAAAAATTCACAATGATACTCATTCATCAGAAGGAGGTCTTGAATTGTCGTGAGGTGACTACATCATTGTTGAGCATGAATCTCAAGGCATATTTAAGTTGGGGACTTTTAAATAAAATTTAGGGCCATCTAAACTCCAATTTAAGTAAACTTAAAGTCAAATTAAACATCTCATGGAGACGAACCCAACAACAATAAAATCGGTTCAATCAAAGAACAAATGGTTCCAAATCAAAGGATTGAATCATATTTTGAAGGTTTAGAGCATTAATTGGATGAATAAATACTCTCTAAATATGGCATACTTATAGTTAAACTGAGTGGGTGGATGAGACAAATCCAATGAGCCTAACATCACTTAATTATGATATCATTTAAGCAGGTAAATGCTTCACAAATGCTCTATAATTGAGGGGATGCACTACAAATTTATCAAAGATCTTCTTCATAGTTACAGGGCATATGATGGGATCTATATAATGAACTATTAAATTGTTTAAAAATCTAGGACTCTGTTACCCCAAAAGAATACTTAGATTTTTTTAATATAAAATTAATAAAACCTCACTTAATATACACAACTATACATGTCAAATATAGTAATAACTTGATATTGTAGAATGTCAAACCAATGAGGAAATATGCTTACTATTGATGAGCACATGAATGATTTTACAAAGTTGTTGGTAGATCTATTAAAAATAGATGAGAAGCTTTGAGATGAAGACAAGGCACTCCTTCTGTGAATTCTCTTTCAGATGAGTATTAAAAATTCACATTGATACTCATTCATGAAAAAGGGTTATTGAATTGTAGTGAGGTGACTACAACATTGTTGAGCATGAATATCAAGGCATGTTTAAGTTGGAAACTTTTAAATTAAATTCAAGGCCATCTAAACTCCAATTTTAGTAAACATATAGTCAAATTAAACATCTCACAGAGACGAACCCAACAACAACAACAAAATTGGTTCAATCCAAGCACAAATGGGTCCAAATCAAAGGATTGAATCATATTTTGAAGGTTCAGAGCATTAATTGGATGAATAAATACTCTAAATATGGCATACTTATAGTTAAACTGTATGGGTGGATGAGACAAATCCAATGAGCCTAAGATCACTTAATTATGATATCATTTAAGCAGGTAAATGCTTCACATATGCTCTATAATTGAGGGGGTGCACTCCAAATTTATCCAAGATCTTCTTCATAGTTACAGGGCATATGATGGGATCTATATAATGAACTATTAAATTTTTTAAAAGTCTAGGACTCTATTACCCCAAAATAACACTTAGATTTTCTTTAATATAAAATTAATAAAACCTCACTTAATATACACAACTATACATGTCAAATATAGTAATAACTTGATATTGTAGAATGTCGAACCCATGAGGAAATATTCCTACTATTGATGAGCACATGAACGATTTCAGTATAGGAAAATCGCATGTTACCGGTGGACATAATTCGTCGGAAAATGCTTAAAATATGTTAGAAAGTAGTACTTTCGGCGGAATTCCAATGGTTTTTTTTTTCGCTGGTACATGCGCGTCGGAAAAGTCATTCCGGTGAAAAATAGGCCGCTGGAAATATTTCCAGCAAAATTTTTCGATGGTATAATTTTTGGCGAACTATTTTGCTCCAAAAAAAAGAAAAAAAACTAAAAAATTTTGACCAGCTTCCACGACAGCACCAGCCAGGCCCCGCCCAGAACCTGCAACCAGCTCTCCCCCGCGGCCCCGCTCCATGCGAACACCGCCCCAGCACATCTGCGGCGAGCCCAACCAGATCCCCACCCATGCGAGCAAGACATTTATTTGATAATAAGTTATTAAATTATTTAACTTAATTTAACAAAATAATTAATAATAAATATTTATTATAGTCATTACTTAAGAAAAATAATTTTGGTCGAAAATTCCGTCAAAAATAAATTCGCCGAAAAATGAATCAAAAAATATGCCTGAAAATCATCGGAAACTCCTTCGGTAATCCGTTAGAAACATCGTCGGAATTTGTGACGAATTTAATTCCACCGAAAATTCTGCCAGAAATGAGCAGTTTTCCTGTAGTGTTTTACAAAGCTGTTGGTATATCTATTAAAAATAGATGAGGAGCTTTGAGATGAAGACAAAGCACTCCTATTGAATTCACTTTCATATGAGTATTGAAAATTCATTTATGAAAAAGAGGTCTTGAATTATGGTGAGGTGACTACAGCATTGTTGAGCATGAATCTCAAGGTGTATTTAAGTAGGAAACTTTTAAATTAAATTCAAGGCCAACTAAACTCCAATTTCAGTAAATTTATAGTCAAATTAAACATCTCACGGAGACGAACCCAACAACAACAAAATTGGTTCAATCCAAGCACAGATGGGTCCAAATCAAAGGATTGAATCATATTTTGAAGGTTCAGAGCATTAATTGGATGAAAAAATACTCTAAATATGGCATACTTATAGTTGAACTGAGTGGGTGGATGAGACAAATCCAATAAGCCTAAGATCACTTAATTATGATAACATTTACGCAGGTAAATACTTCACAAATGCTCTCTAATTGAGGGGATGCACTCCAAATTTATCCAAGATCTTCTCCATAGTTACAAGGCATATGATGGGATCTGATTAATAAACTTTTAAATTGTTTAAAAGTCTAGGACTTTATTACCCCAAAATAATGCTTAGATTTTCTTTAATATAAAATTAATTAAAACCCACTTAATATACACAACTATACATGTTAAATAGTAATAACTTGATATTATAGAATGTCAAACCCATGAGGAAATATGCTTACTAGCAATACACTACTATTATATACTCTAATTATAATAATTATCCTACTAAAATAAAATTGATAATTATAGAGATTTTATCACTAAATAAAATAGTAAAAATATTGCATACAATATTTAATTTAAGTGTTTTAGATTAGTGAATTTAAATATCATGTTTCCTAATGAGAAACTTAATTATAGATGTGATACAAAGCATATGAAGCCCTAGATCTCTATTGAGCTTATAGGGGTAAAAAAGAAATATGATGACCTCCTATAGTTATAAGATCTCCTTAAGAACCTAGAATATTTTACATATGTCTAGGCATACAAACATTATATCTTAATATTTTTTTTGTTCTTACATTTTCTCCATCGAGGCTATACGTCACACTATATTTTAATTATACATATGGCCACTATATACATTTAATTAAGAATGAAATAATATTAAAAACATCATTTAACAATACGTAATACTCATATCATACTATATAAATGGAAGCATAGGAATTAAAATATTATGGTTTTTTAATACCCATTATATAAACTCTTATTATAAATTTGGAGGACCCTTTTGGTAATTAGAGGCTTGTTTCTTCTATGAGAGTTTTGAAAAAAGAGCATTGTGAAAAGAAGAAAAATGATGAATTTGTATGAGAGGGAGAAGAGCCTTGAGTGATTCAAGAGAGTGTGGTAGAGGTATTTTCTTGATTGCTCTAACCAAGTTGCATTTGAGTTACTCAGAGTGTGTCAGCATTTTTCTTGAGGGAAGCACTTTGAAGAAGTTTTTGGTGATAAAGGTCATCGGCTACTCTATCGCACCGAGGAGTTGAAAGGAATTTAAACTACTCCACTACACCAAGGAGCTAAAAGGGTTTTATGCTACTCCACTACACCAAGATGGTGAAAGTGATTTCAACTACTTTGATGCATTAAAGAGGTGAAATAGAGTTTGATTACTCTGTGGCACTGAGAAGGTAAAAGAGATTTTGGATACTCTGCCACAATAAGGAGGTGAAAGGCTTTTTGGCGGCTCTACTAGATCAAGGAGGTGAAAGGAGATATTCTTTAAAAGAAGTGATTGTTTAAGATTTTTCACCATAAGTTCCAAATTTCAAAATAAATTTTATTACTAGACCCTACCCATCTTCCTTTAGTGTCCAACCAAATAAAATAATTAATAAATCCACTTCTAAAAACATAACATATATTTATTACTTTAAATGCCATGAAAGATGGCACATTAAAAATCAATACAACAACAACATCACTTTATCCCATTACGTGGGGTTGGATGCATGATTACTTTTTCTCCATTGTGCCCTGTTAAGAGTTAAACTCTCATATAAAATTTATAAAGAAAGGTCATTTTATAATTTCTAACCAAGTATTTTTAGGTCTACCTCTACTTTTCTTAACATAAGTCAAATCTAATACATCTACTTTTCTAAGTGGATCATCAGAATGTCATCATTCTATATGACCAAACTATCTAAGTTGACTCTCTCTATGGATACTCCAACCATTCCACATATATGTTCATTTCAAATCCTATCTTTAAGAGTAAAGCCATTCATCCACCTGAGCATCCTCATCTCTACAAAACTTAGCTTAACGTTATGCTTTTCTTTTAATGACCAGCATTCTACACCATAAAACATTGCAGGACTAACCACCATCTTATAGAATTTTTCCTTAAGCTTGAGGTGGACTTTTCTATCACACAACAAGTCCAAAGCATTCCTCCACTTTAACCATCCAACTTGAATTCTACTAATACTAACCCTATCTATTTCACCATCACTCAGAATAATAGACCCAAGATATCAAAAATATATAATCTTATTAATGACTTGATAAGTCAAGGTCACAATCTCTCCACAAAAACTATTATTACTAAAATTAAACTCTATACATTCAATTTTAGATATACTCAAATGAAATCCTTTAGAATTTATGGTTGACCTCAATAATTCAAGTTTTCCTTCAACTTCCTCTCTCATCTTTTCAACTAGAACAATATCTTCAACAAAAAGCACACACCAAGGTACGACCTCTTGAAAATTTCTAGAGAGAACATCCATGTCTAAAGCAAAAAGATGTGAACTTAAGGCTGATCCTTGACGTAATCTAACTAAAGTCAAAAAATACTTTGTAAAACCACCTTCTGTCTAAACACAAGTAATAACTCTTGTATACATATCCTTAAAAACTTGAATATAAGCATTATTAACCCCTTTCTTTTCTAGAACTCTCCATAGCACTTCTCTTCAAACTTTATCATCTACCTTCTCTAAATCAATAAATATCATGTGTAGATCAAGCTTATTCTCTCTATACTTCTAGATCAAACCAATCAAAAAATGTAAAGCTTCCATATTAGACCAGCCCAGTATGAATCCAAATTGATTTTGAGAAACATTAGCATCACACCGTAACCTATGATCCATTACTCTCTCCTACAGTTTTAAAGTATGGCGCATTAACATAATTCATCTATAATTCATAGAATCTTGTATATCACCTTTATTCTTAAAAATAGGAATCAACGCACTCACTCTCTACTTGTCTAGCAACTTTTTAATCTTTAAAATAATATATAAAGTTTAGTAAGCGAAGAAATTCCTCAATGTATAGTAAAAAAAAATATATTATTGTATCAAATATAAAATGAAGAGGTGAAGGATAAAGTTAAAGAGATCCATGATGGCACCCACTTGTTTGATGAGAACATAGATCATCCTATAGATGTCTGAGTATGTGCACTGAGGTGTATGATATTGGCTAGGAATAAGATTGGAGAATTAAAAATATTTTTATCGCATATATTATTGTAAAGATAAAATATACAAGTTGATTATTGATGGGGGTATTTATTAGGGGTGTAAACGAGTTGAGTTGAGCATGAGTCAATGGGTACTCAAGCTTGACTCGTAAGTCAAATATTGAGCTTGAACTCGAGTTCAGCTAAAAAGTCAAGCTCGAGCTCGTCTTGAGACGCTGAAATTGGCTCATCGAGCCATTCATGGAGTAGCTCGAATTTGTCATCCGTTCATTTTCCCTCCTGCCGTTCATAAACCCAATGAATTTCCTGCCTGATTCATATTTTCCCGCTCACATGCATTTGATGGGGAGGACCGAGGACCCAGTTTTTATTTTTCCACTGTCGTTCATTTTCCCGCCTGCTTGTGTTCGATGGGGAGGAATTGAGGATCAAAGCAATATATGAGGAGGATCTCACATGTGTTCATTCTCGAATCAAAGAGTCTAGAGATAGATGGGGGATGAACCAAGGATAACATGCATGCCAGCTCGCAATTTGATGATCAAATCGCAGAATGTTCACACCCCATTACCCTTCCCCATCAGAAATCTCACATGCATTTACACATCCTTACTTATCATGTTCCATGTAATGTCTTATCGAGCTGGCTTACGAGTCATCGAGCTGAACAATAAAATTATCAAACTTGAGCTCGTTAACAAGTTATACTTGAAATTTTGCTCGAATTCTACTCATGAGCTTAATATGCTCGGCTAGCGAACACATAAATGAGTCGAGCTCAAGCTGGCTCGGCTCACTTACACCCCTAGTATTTATATGAAAGTTATATCAATAGATACAAATTTAAGAATAAAATTAAAATTAAATACTATCCTAAGTTAATCATTATGAGATAGATAAACCACACTTCATTACCCCCCAACATCTTGAAGTCTAAAACTTATCAAGAAGGATAGTTATGAGGATCATATCTAATATAATATTTTTCCCATGGACATAACTCATATTCTACTAGGTATACCTTGGGTTTATGACTTAAATGTGATAAATTATAGTTAAGAGAACATATATGTATTTTAAACATCATGATATTACCATAAAGTTATTTCTTATAAAGCCAATAGTTAAATAGGCAGATACCTTTCCCCACAAATCTAGCTCTATAATCCAACTAAACTTAGTAAGAAGAAGAATACAAAATTTCTAATCATAATACTACGATCTATTACTATTAATGAGAGCATTGAGCACTGCTTATTCTAATACTAGAAATCTAATATGTTTGCCACCACCTATAAATATCAACATAGAAAGGGTAGGATTCAACATTACATTATGAGAGTTTTATAATATCGATCCCTTATCTTCTTGACATATTGATGTGAGAGAAATCACAGATCCAGGTGTGTAGCACACACCCATATGATATCTCACCTATTATATGAGCTTAGTTATATATATATCCTTATAACTTGTCATATGAGGGATATTCAACATGCTATCGATTTCATCCTAGATTCTCAATTATAAAATTTCCTCTACTATTGAATGAATCCAATAGAACAAGGTAAACTTAAGAGGGAAATAGATGAATTGGTAAGGAAATGCTTTCTCTAGGAAAGCTTAAGTCTTTTTGAAGTTAATGCTTTAATGATACTAAAGAAAAATTTTACATGGAGAAGGTGTAATTATAGAAGAGAAATTAATTAGATCACTATAAAATATAAGTTTTCAATTTCTAGATTGGATGAAATGCTTGATCTTATTGTTCAATATAATTATTTATTCAAAACTGACTTGAAAGTCGCAAATCAAGATTAGAATAGAGTTTCCATGGTTTAACTATTTTTTATAGAAAGTTCATTAAGAATTTTAGCATGATTATGACTCCTATAATAGATATTTTAAAGTAAGATGAGTTTGTATATATTATATCAGTTCATAAAGCCATCTAATAGATAATGGTTTGCATGACCTAATACTAGAGGTGTCAATATTTGACACGACATGAAAACCTGATTAAACCCGACCCGTTTTGGGTTCCCGAATTCGACCCGTTTGAAAAATGGGTCAGGTTCGGGTTGACCCGACAGGTTGCCGGGTCAACCCGAAAACTCGTTTGAAATGACTGCCCGGCTGCCCGCGGACCTACCCACCCCTTCCTGCGCTATGCCCAGGTAGCTGCCTACGCGCCAGCTGAAGGTGCTCGCACGCCCGCTACAGCTGCCCACGCACCCACCCGCGTGGCCGCGCCTGCCTGCTCTAGTCCACGCCAAGTCACCCGCATCCGCGCCCACTAGCAGCCCGCCGTCCCGCCCACCTACCGCCCGCCGCCTGTCGTCCGCCATTCTGCCTTCCCGTGTTGGGTTGGGTCAACCCGGCAAACCACTAGGTCTTGTATGGGTTCAAATTTTTGACCCATTTACATAGGGTCAACCTGTTTGAACTCGAGTCAGTTCGGGGTATAACCCGAAACCCGGTTTTGACACCCCTACCTAATACCCTACTCTTTGACTCCTAGACTTTAGTAAAATATTTAAAGTCATTTATGATGCTTCTAATGTAAAAGTATAGATGGTATATTTGTTACAATAGCTTTTAGACAAAGACGTTGAATGATGACGGATATAAATATTCTTCATATGATGTCGGGTTGTATGCTATCATTCAAAATTCCAAAAAATTGGAGGCGTTTATTTGTTACACAAGAGTTTCTCCTTAATAGAGATTAGCGTGTAATTAAATTCATAAATATTTAGAAAAAGATAAATTATAAGCTTGCTAAATGAGTTGAGTACCTTTTATGATTTCACTTTTGTGATTAAATATAAACCTGGTATAGAAATAAACCTGCAAATGCAATTTCAAGGGTTTCTTGGGCATTAGAATATCAAATTCTCAACTTGAAAGGCTATATATAATGATGCTCAAGTCTTTTAGTTTTTCATCCAATTTATTTAGAGCATATTTAAAAAGATGAATATTTTAGTAGTTCTTACATTTTGATTGAAAGATACATATATAAGGGGAAAGGGTTACGCATTTTGAGTGTTTTACACATAGGAAAGTGCAAAAACTTAAAATAAAATTCAAAAAATATTTTGCTTTTCTTATCACTTTTCCTCCTCAGAAAATATTTCTATAAACTTTGCATTTAACCTTCCTAGAATCTCTAGGGGACATGTTAAATTTGTTTCATATTTTTGAAAAATATTGTTGAGGTTAGTTAACACTGCATTAAATTTTTTATCCATATTTTACAATTGAATTATGGGCAGATTGAGGTGGTAAATATAATATAAGAAAAACTTGTCATTATAGCGGTACCGCGCTTCGGTACTATTCGGTACCACGGCTCAGTACTACTCGGTACCACGGCTCAGTACCGCTTGGAACCGAGGCTCGGTACCGCTTGGAACCGAGGCTCGGTATCGCTCGGTATCACGGCATACGAAAATAAAGCCACGTCCGGCGTCCGCTTAGAAAAAATTTCTCCATATATTAAGTATGTTATTAAATTTTTGTGTTTTCATTATAAAAAATATACTAGGCAGTGCATATTTCTTAATCATAAATTAGTAATACATTTTTAACGCATAGCAGTGGCTGTGGAATGTCAATGTACGAAAAACATATTTTATATTTTTTTATGAATGAAAATATAATTTATTGAAATAATTGGCTTAATTGCTGCATTATTGACGCATTTATTCTCAACATAATTATAAACACATCATTATATTCATCACTATCATATACTTTTTAAACAAAAATCAGCAATATAATAAATATTAATAACGTTTTTTTTTAATATTTTTTAAGGAAAATTAAACTATTTTATATATCCCCTAATCAAATCAACAAATTTTCAGAAACCTGTGATATGATGAATATGATACTGGCCTATATACCATTGTTCTTAATTGTAATATTATGCCTCATAATCAAATATGTTGAAATATTCTGCATGTCACGGCTTAACTAACCTTGGCGAGGCGCCCACAAGCACAAGGTGACTGAAGAGGTCCGGTCGCTTGATAGAGGCGAGGCAGCCTACCATGCCGGCCATGGAGTGGCCGACAAAGACGACACACTTTAACTTATAGTTGTCAAGGAGAGAGATGAGCTCATCGGCGAAGCCTTCGAAGGAGAAGTCCTTAGATGAATCGAAGGTCAATGGCGGCTTGACCGCCTCTGAGAAACACCAGTCGAAGAGAAAGAGCTGATAACGTTTTGATAGCTTGGGGACTACTTCGTCCCAAACGGCTTGGCTTGCCCCATATCCATGGGAGAGAACTAAAGTAATTTCTCCATTGCCTATTAATCTTGAATTCATGGCTATGGTGTTGAGAGAGAGAGAGAGAGAGAGAGAGAGAGAGAGAGAGAGATTAGGTGACTTGGACGAATTTTGGTTATAATACTGTTATATAGATGGAGTAAAGGGGAAGCAGTTATTATCTTCTGGAGTTATGGTACTTATTTTACTTTCTATCAAGCTTTTTTTATTGAACCAAAAACAGATGCTTAAGAGATAGGAAAAAATATTATATCAGGATATTTTAAGCAAAATTTACGATCAGTATATTCTCAATTTCTTTTTTACCTAAAATGGATATAATATATAAATAATTAATACAATAATTTTAAAATAAGTTTTAAATTAATTTTTTTAATAATTAAGAAATATTTCGGCATTAAAAGGTCATGATATAATTTTTTTCTTAATAACTGAATCGAAGAAGTTGATCCAACCTTGCGGGATAAAAACTTATTGTTGTTGTTGTTAGATGAACTGAGTTAGAGTCACATTTACGCTTTGTTTGGGACGACATTCTTACTGCTTCTTAATGGAAGAATGGATCCCGACGTGTTCATTAACTGATTGTAGTTGGTTGAGCGCATTCTTGAATTCAAGGAGGTACCAGCCGAGCGAATCGTCAAGTTAGTAGTCATAAAACTCAAAAAACCAACTCGCTATGGTGGGAAAACTTCAAAAGATTAAGGAGCCGTGAAGGATGAATTGTGACGTGGATGAAAAATGAAATGAGATTTTCAATGAAAGTATATTCCTAAATAGCTTAAATATGATCTACTTTTAGAATTCACCCAAATACACAATAGCTATCCACTATTGAAGAATATGTGGTTGAATTTGAATAGCTATCCTAAAAGTTTGACGTCATTGAACCAGAAGAGCATACTGTAGCCAGATTCTTGGGAGGGTTACTACTCTCGATTGCCATTATAGTATAGTCCTAGCCTTTTTGAACCTTTAAAAATATAGTCAATCTAGCCATGAAGGTGCAAAAATAGCAAAGATGCTTGAATAAATTCAATGTCATGAATTTTGTGCACGAGCCCTTATCGAAAAAAGAGTTACGCTAAACTAGACCCATTGCTGGCCACAGTAAGTTATAAAAGTAAATAAATTAATCGACATAATTCCTCACATGTGATGCAACCCCAAGTCTCTATCCCTACTTGCAAGTGTTTCAAGTGTCAAGGATTTGGGCATATAGCTTATAACTGCCTAAACTACCGAGTTGTAACATTTATTGAAGAGCCCAAGGTCAAAGAACCTGTGACTAATTTGACTATGAAGTCCTCTGACATTAAACTGACATACCTTTGTGGTGATGACGGGAAACAGCTAGTCTTTAGATAAGCATTGAATATACATAAATGATGAATCATGATTATGTCATAGCATCTTTCAAACTAGATGTATTGTGAAGAATATGATATGTAACATAATCATCGATAGTGTGAGTTACAAGAAAGTTGTGGCCACCACTATAGTCGATAAACTTCAACTAGGCACCACCGATCACCCCAAGTCTTATGTATATTGTGGATACATAAAAATACCAAATTGTAGATTTATAAGAGGTTTTTAGTGGATTTTCCATTGGGCATTTTAAAGATATAGTCTTATATGATGTCATCCCAATGGATGTGTGTCACCTTCTATTGGGATGGACATGGAAATTCTACAAAAATACCATACATAATGGCACTACAACAGCTATTTTTTCATGCATGACAATTAGAAAATAGTGCTGTTGCCTCCTCAATTTTAGAGGATGATCGAAGATCCCATGAAAAAGAATTTACTTAACCAAAAATTATTCCTCATAGGCTTTAGGCTTGTTAAAAAAGGATTATGGTTTTTATTAATGGAAGAAAATGAACCTCTCCAATCAATACCCAAAACCGTCCATCCTTTGTTATAATAATATGTAGACATTTTGACCAGAACCTTCAGCCGTGCTACTGCCACAGAGGGAAATCCAACACAACATTGATTTGATTATAGGATATGTGTTGCCTAATAGACGTGCTTATCACCTATGACCCAGTGAACATGTGAAACTATAATGACAAGTAAACGACTTAATTATTAAAGGTTTAATACACCCTAGTAGTAGCCCATGCATCACCCCGGCCTTACTTATTCTAATGAAGGATAAAACATTTCAAATATGTAAAGACAATCATTCCATCAACAAAATAATAGTAAAGTACCGCTTCCTTATACCTACTATTAATGATATTTTTATTAATTACATGGAGCTATAATTTTCTCCAAACTTGACCTTGGAAGTGGTTACTACCAAATCCACATGCGGCTCTGGCATGAGTGGAAGATAGTGTTTATGAGAAGGGTTATATGAATGGATCGTTATGCCATTTGGAGTATCAAATGCACCTAGCACATTAATGAGGCTCATGAACCAATATGTTTTAACCATTCTTAAGCAAATTTGTAGTCGTGCATTTTGAGGATATTTTGATGTATAGTCAAACCTTATATGATCATCTATTGCATTTGGGAATGGTGTATGATGCACTTTGAGAATAGAGGCTTTTCACCAATCCTAAAAAAATGCTAATATATAACAAATAAAATGTCAATTTTGGGATTTACTATAGCCCTTACAAACATTGAGGCCAACCCGGCCAAGGTCGAAGTAATCACACAATGGCCAACCCCTCAATCTACATAAAAGTTTGCCAACTCCATGGGCTGGTTTTCTTTTATCATAGGTTCATTTAGAGTTTTATTATTGTAGCTTCTCCCATCAAAGAGTTACTCGAGGTTGAAAATTTTAGTTGGAATCCAACCGCTCAAGGAAGCTTCAATGTCTTAAAGAACTGATCGTGTCCATTCCTACTTTGGCATTACCCAACTTCAATGAAGTGTTTTAAATGGATTTTGATGCATCCATCATGGGAAATGGGTCTATCCTCTATCAAAAGGGCCACCCAATTTATTTTTTAGCAAAAAATTAGTAAAGCTAGATGTAGATATTTTGTGTATATTAAGGAGTTTTATGTAATAGTAAGAGCCCTGCGTCATTGGGATCATTACTTATTACCCAATGAGTCATCTTATTCTCATATCAAAAAGCATTATGGTTCCTTACTAGGTAGAATTTATTGAAGGAAAGGCATACTGATTGGGTCAAGTATCTAGCTACTTTCCATTATGTCTTAAAACACAATTCCAAAAAATGCAATCAAGTGGAGGACGCCCTTTGGTAAAAAATATTTATACTATCCCTTTCTCTTATGAGATGTTAAAAGATTGATAAGTCTAAATTACTTATTATTTTAAGTGTTTTATATTTAATAAATAAAGTGTTATTCTAGTAATTTTTGTTTAGAAAAAACTCAAAATTAAATTGGTAGAAATTCTCAAGAACCTTAAACGTTGCTGCATCTGATAAAACATCACTGCAGCGCTACCATCAACACCACCGAGGTGCTCAAAATTTGATATGGAAGTGCCGAGTTCTCTATTTTCAAGTGTTGTTATAGCAACATAGATTGCATCACAACATTATTAAAATTGCGACGTCGGAAAATTAGCGTGGTAACACTGAATTCTCTATTTTCAAATATTACGGTGACATATCACACCTTAGCCCCATTTTTTTGCACTTGGGCGCCACAGCACTCCAATGTCCACAGAACTGTGGCATTGTAGTTTATAACTTCCAAGGGATATGTTCTATCAGTAAAGAGATGCAACTATTCACTAAGTAACTGATCCACATCAACAAGTGACACAGTAGAGGAAAAGCATCAGTGCCAAGGTGCTAGTACATTTCAGAGGTGCTGGGGCTCCATTATTCCAAGTGCCACAATGCCATCTTCAATTTTTATAATTTTTTTATAAGTAGTTGTGCTGTTATATTTGTTGTGGAGTTTAGTCACTTGTGTAATTTCAATACTTTTTAGAGTACTTCTCTATTTCCATCTTAGAGTAAAATGAAAAGGAGACTGGTAAGTACTCTGGAATGTTTAGGTTGGGTTTTTTGAAGCAACTCTCTAACTTAAAGGAAGAAGGAGTGTATAGGAGATATTTTGATTCTTTTTTGTGATATCACTCTCTTGTATTATTCATTCTTCCATAAATTTAATGAAAATGAGTTAGCTATTTATTTATTCTATATCTTAGTAATTGTCATATTTCAAATTGATGATATAAAATGTATGTTAAGTACTAACGCAGACTCTGGTTCTATAAACTTTTGAAAAGTTTTTCAATATTATGTTGCTTTTTATTTAATGCACATAGGGTTATATGTGTATTTAAAACTTTGTTTTATGTATAGCCTTGATGAAGGAATGCTATGATAATGAGTAGAATTGAGATGGAATGTTTTACATGCTTTGATATAGGATGTAAAATATTATAAGTTCTTAAGAAGATATTATAACTTTAGAAGGTCAACATATATCCTTTTCACCCCTACAAACTCATTAGAGATCTAGGGATGCATATGCTCTAGATCACATTACATGAAGAGTTTCACTATGAAAGATATACAATTTTATACTCATCAATCTAAAACACTTTAATTTAATATTGTATCAAATATTTTAATATTTTACTCATTGATAGAATCTCCAAAATAATATTTTTATTTCAAAAGGATAATTATTGCAGTTAGAGTAGAGAATAGTAGTTTCTTGCAAGTAAGCATAATTTCATGTTGATTTGTCACTTTACTATATCACTTTATTACTTGATTGGGCATGTAAACTTACGTATATTAAGTAAGGATTGTTATTAGTTAAATCAAAGAAAATCTAAGCATTATTTAGGGGTGCTAGTGTTCTAGATTTTATACAATTCAAAAGTTCACTCTTCAGCCCCCATCATAGATTCAATAAATGTTGCAGAATTTCAAATTAGCCAAGACTTTGTGTCATAAGTTAAGATTATACACCCTCTACCCATTTAGTGGGGCCATGGATCAATGTTAACCAAAATTTTGTGCTTGTCTTACCTCGAACACAAAGAAATAAGGATTTGATAATGGTAGAAGTTAATAAATTCTTGAAAATGTCCAACTTTCAGCCATCCAGTAAAACTCTTGATGCTACTCACATGGTCGATTTATATTCTAAAGAAGCTATTCATTTACATGGCATCCCCAAGGCTATCACTTTATATCGCGACATCAAATTTTTGAGCCATTTTTGGAAAACTTATGTGGGGAAAATTGGGAACCAAGCTTTTGTTTAGCTCCATAGCTCATTCCCAAACCAACATTCAAATTGAGATCATCAACAAAAGTTTAGGAAACCTCCTTCAATTCTTTATGGGAACGAATCTAAAGCAATGAGATCTCATTCTACCTAAATTGAGTTTACTTTTAATCAGTCTGGAAATCAGTCGGCTAACCAATGTCCTTTCAAAGTAGTGTATGGTAGTAACCCTCTAATGCCTCTTGATTTGATTCTTATAGTTATTACAAATAGTCACAACGCCGATGGTGAACTACACAACAAGGAAACCAAGCAACTACATAATGTCATGCAAGAAATGATTCATAAACAAAATAGCAAGTGTCAAGATGCCACCAACAAATCACATAAAGTAGGGCAATTCGAAGAAGGAGATATGGTATGGATCTTTTTAAGGAAGGACATGTTTCCCACTGGTGTTTTTTTAATGCTCAAGCAAGAGGCTTATGGTACTTTTTGAAACTTCAAGAAAATAAGTGATAATGCATATCAAATTAATCTAGCTGGAAGTTATAATGTATCGGCCACATTTATTGTCAGTAACCTATCACCTTATTACAAACCTGAAGTTCCTCTTACCCTAGTAAACTGACGCTGCTGCTATATAGCTAATAGCAGACATTTTATTTCTTTACCTTTTTAGGTTCAATTTATATTTAGATTTCCTTTCTTAATATTGGCTACTATATATGTGGCCAATTAAGTAGCCAAGAGGTATATTTATAAACCTCTATATTGTTCAATTAGATAATAAGAAAGATAATCATAGTATAATTCTTGTTCATCTATGTATCCTGACCAATGTCAGGTGGTGGTTTATGATCCTTGTGTTCATTCTCCCATTCTTAAAGTTCTTGGTTGCTTGTGTTTTCCTGTCAAGTTTCTCCTCACGCCACCCAGGTTGTGACTCATCTTTTTAGTCTGGTGTTAGTTGCTGAGGTGTTTTTCATCATTAATTATCTTTTTCCTATTAACTCCTTTCTTTTTTTTTTTTTTTTTTGATGTAGCTTTCATGTTCTACGGCTGGTTCTTCCTTGCATTGGTCCAGTTGTTATGTGTTGATTGATGGTTTTGGCTAGGAAATTCACCTCAGGGTCTTTCATGGGTTCACTCATTTTGGATTTGCTCTAGCGATCTAGTTCTCTTTCTGGTTATTCTATTTTTTTGGCAGATTCCGTTTAGTGAATCATGATGGGTCTTATTACCTATCTATGTTTGGGGTAATTTTTGGATTTGGCTTATTGACTCCTTGTTTCTCTTTTATCATGTAATTAGATTGGAAATTTGTGCTCTATAGATTTTTTTCCTTTTTGATTGTAGCTATAGACGCATTACCGAGCTTCGGTTTCCTATCAAGGAGTTGTAACATTTCTTCTGAAGATATAAAATTAGTTGCGCCCATATATGAGCTTTATCAAAAAAAAAAAGGGAAGGAAATAAAATAAAATCTCATTAGTTATTCATTAGTCTGAAATCTAAGTAAAATTTCGCCCCCAAAAAAAAAAAAAAAAATCTAAGTAATTGATCCAAGTCTTCAAGGCTTTTTCATCAGTTCCTTTAATGCAAGTTCATAGTTTCCAAAAACATCTTATATGAATTTCAATGATGAATCCCCCATAGAAAAGTTTCGAAAGAAAGGGAAAAAAAAACACTGATTTTGTCTGATCTGTTCAAACTTTAAAATTAAGAAATAATTCTTATAAGATTCTTAAAAATAGATCCAAACCGAAAACTTTCCAAACTAAATCCGGGGTCCCTCCAATATGGAAAAAGTCTTTGTTGGATTTTAGCCATCTTTTGTCTCACTGATTAAAGAAAGAAAATGGAAGAAAGTGAGGAAAATGATTGCATTAAATAAATTATACATTAACAATGGATCTAATTTAGAATTAATAAAGAAAATAGCTATGATCCTGGTCATCCAAGGCCTGTAATTTGTTTTGAATGACAATTAATTTTCTAGAAGTTTGACGTCTTTTAATGAATCAGCAAGTTGCGAATTTCCAGTCTTAACTTTACAGAAATAAATGCTGCGTAACCGAAGAAACCAAAACGTAGAAATGCAGCATAAACAGAGAAATAAATTTCATATATATATATATATATATTTGAAGATGGATATGAAGCCTTGGCCCAGTTTACCTTTATATGATGGGTATTTTTTTGAATTCGAGTAATATTTTTTTGTCAAAAGTACGTTACTACTTTATCTAATTTTTGTTTGGCTTCTGGTCTTTTTCTCTACTTTAATACTATTGGTGATTGTTATGATCCATGCAGTGATTATCTTTTAACTTTATTAATATTATCTTCAAGTCAAAGTCATATATATTAGCTTTTAGTTAATGATTGTTTAATTTTTTAAGGACCTATTGATAGGATTGAAAATAAACAAATAAACACTCGTTTTTGAACAGCTGAATTTGACATGCTTAATAGTTAATTCTCGTTTAAGCTAGAATAAAGTCCAAATCAATTATTTTTATGTTTATGAATAAACTTATTTGTTATTGAACAAATAATGTGACAAAGGCTTGATGATAGCTCACATATTATGTAATTAATATTTGATTAAAAATGATTTATTTTATCACTTTGTTAACAAAAAAAATAATTATATTTGTTTATTAGTTTAGGATATTTTTTTCACTTCTCATTTCTTTATGTAGCAATTCTAACACATGCTTTAAATTTTCTTATTTTTCAATTTTAATCTCCTTAGTCACCAAAGGTTTTGCCTCTTGCCAAAGTTAAACATCTGATGACACTTCCTTCGGACCACTATCCTATCCTTCTCACAATAGGAAAATAAGCACATATCGACAGAATCTTTCCTCTGAAAGAAATTTCGCAAGTGCTTAAGTATCCCAATGAATTTTCCATCAGAAATTCCATTGGAGAATGCTCTATTTGTTCCCCAACGGTCTCCCTCTCCCATTTCGGAAAAAATTCTCTCCTAAACACCTCTCTCAGCCTCTCCATCATCCAACGCAATTTAAGCTATTTTTTTTCCATTTTGCCCTATTGTTTCAAGATTTTAAAGGTAAATTTCATCGCTATTATCATTTTGATTTTCTTTAGACTTCGTCCATTAGATTTTGTTAAAAACAAGTTTTAGATATTTTAAGTTTTTTATAGTTCTATGTTGAGATTCCTTAGAATTTCATCTATGCTTAAAATTATAAATGTTGAATGAGTAATTGCAATGTTCCATTGAGATACAAATTTGTAACATTGAGAAATTGCAATGTTCCATTGTGTAATTGAAATGTTCCATTGAGTAATTGCAATGTTCCATTTTGTAAATGCTTTAAATTATAATTTGAGAGAGTTTTATGCTGAGAGGCCTTTTAATTGCAATGAGTTTTGGCTATTTATTGTTTAATGGAGGTCATCGCAAGATTTTCATATACATTTTTGTCATGATAGATTTAGATATCATGTCTAAATATTGAATAACGATGATATAAATGAATGTATAGCTTTTTAAAAAATAAGCTAAGTGATTAATTTACACTATCCACTCGGTATTATTTCAAAAGGTTTAGTTTAACCTCATATATGTTCATTTATTCAAATTTTTTATTTTTACATTTGCTAGATCAGGTTCTACATGGATATCTAAAGTGAAAGAAAGTCACTAATAAATGAAATTGTTAAGGGAGTTGAATATTTGTTTACATGGTGTGTCAATTGCCTTCATTTTTAACACATAGGAGGCTTAGATGCCCTTGCTCAAAGAGAAAAAAACAGGCATACCTTGCACCCAATGAGGTTACACTTAATTTATACTGTAGAGGATTCATGCCAAGGTATTGGTTGTGGACTTCATATAGAGAGTGCGAGCCATATTCTAACTCTCACTATAGTCCTCCTTCCAAAACTTTTAGAATAATAGAAGATGAAAATATAAGGATATACGAAGAAATAATTTTTTATAAAGTTTGTCGGCAGCAGGTCGGCAATTTAGAGAACATGGATAGGAGTCACCTAACATAAATGCATAGAACATCTCTAAATTAATACGTGCAGCTCAATAACTCGTTTGGATGTGTGCACTACTAATTCTAAGTTATCCATTACTCTTAAAATGCTTAGTATGTTGACAAAATATAATATTTCTCAAAGTGTTTCAATGAGTTTATGAGGCTACTTAAGGAAACCAATCATGAGAGAAATTTAATTCTAACATATTTATAGAGGAATAAAAAGTTAGTATCTGAATTCGGATTGAGTGTAATAAAAATTGATTATTGGATTATCGACCATTTGTTGTATTATAAAAAAGGACTTGATATAAATAATGTATCAACATTATAGTGCACCTAGATACAAACCAAAATATATGAAACAACGAAAATAAAAAGATGATCCTTTTTTTTCATATTTTATTTATCCATAATTCCATGACTTCAACAATTGTATCCATCAATAAGCTCCAATGGTCACTTGAGATGGAATTAAGAGAATATATCCCAACTAGATATTCTTACTGATCCATCGGATATAGAAGGATATAAGCACTTTGATCGAATAAGTCTTTCTTTCGCTATTGAACCACATAACATATGATTGAGGTTATGTGCAGATGATATCACTCCTTACAATTAGGCATCGTCACTATACTTCTATTTGCTAGGAATAGTATCACCATAAAACTGTTCACTTGAGATGTGCATGACTACCTCTTACATGTTTCTCATACATATTATACAAGGGCCACATAATCCAAAAGTAAAAATAGATATTTTCTTGCAACCATTGATTGATAACATCAAGTTATTGTTGAAAGAAGGTGTATTAATATTTGATATTTCAATTTAATAGAACTTACTACTTGAAGCTATCTAATAATGAACCATCAGTGAATTCTCAACATCTGGTATATTATCTACTTGGATTATTACAAGAAGTTAGCTTGCTCATATTGCATGGAGTTTACTAAATTATTCACCTTAAAATATTAAGTTACAAAGTCATGGTTTGATTATCAATGTATATTCTTAGTTGCCAATCGTCCATTCAAGAGAAATAAAGATGTGTTTATAAAAAATAGAGTTGAGATGTCACCTCCTCCACCAAGATTAGATCCCTCATATATTGAGTTCAGCATAACCATATGAAAAAATTTATCTTTGGATATTATCATACTGTAGTACAAATTTAATAAGATATAATCTGAATGAGATGCATATTGAGAATAATATTTTTTATAATATTTTCAAGACGGAGATGAAAGTGCAAGGCAAAACAAAAGATAATTTGAAGGAACAAATGAACCTAAAAGGCACTATAGGAAATTCAGCTTTTTGTAGTGGAAAAATCACCCACAAAATAAGAGAAACCCATCACAAGTCTTCGTTTGCGACAAATTTGCGATGAAAATGACTTTGACTTTAAAACTTGTGTCACAAAATTATTTATGATGAAATAGATTCGTCGCAATAATTTTATGGCACATGTGTGACGAAAACTCCACCATAAATTGCTGTGGAATATCTGTTGTGTATTGTGATAAAATATTTGTTATAAAGTCATCGGCATTTCTAACAATATTTCTGTCACAAATAATGATACTAAATTGTTATATAACATTTACGATGACAAGGTGGTGAAGGAATTCAAATATCTTGGTATAAAGGTGGTGTTGAGGAGATTAGCGATAGAAGACATTCATTTTATCATTGATAAGGTTATGTGATTAATTCATATTTGGGGATCTAAACTCTTATCTTTGACAGGAAAATTTTCTCTCATTAAATCTACATTCTTTTCTATTCTGACTTTCTATTGCACACTTGCTCTTGTTCCAAAAAGTGTGTTGAAGGAATTGGATAAAATTTGTAGAAAGATCATTTGGGATAAGAAGGATGGTAAACTCGGCCACCATTATCTAAGTTGGAATAACCTCTGTAAACCTACTAGTTGGGGAGGAAGAGGTCTTCGTTCATGCTTGGAAATAGTTGGACCATTGAGAGCTAAGTTAGCTTGGAAAATTATCCGGAACAAAGATTCTTTGCTGTTCAAGATGCTTGGAGATAAATATGGTATCCATAGTGGAGGAATCAGTGTAAGGAAATGGAGCTCATCTTACAAAATCATTGCCAATGGTTTGGATTCTTTAAAAATTATGGTAAGGTGGAAGGTAGGACTAGGAGCTCTATTGGAGTTTACAATGACATTTGGATTTTAGACAAAAGTCTAAACATATGGCTGATGTTTATGGCTATTCCTGATCAAATTGATATGACAGTGGACAAATTTATTATGGATGGTAAATGGAATGTTGAGAAATTAAAATTTCTCTTTGGAGAAGAACTTGTATGCTTAATTTGTAAAATTCCAATCCTGGTTGAAGATGATTTAGAGCTTATTCAATTTAAATCGGGTCTTTCCATTTCTGCTTTAGCTTACAAATCTACAATCAAGTGAGAGGATTCATGCTTATATTGGGAATGCTTTAAGAAAGTTATGTTGAGACCTCGGGTGGAAGTTTTTTGGTGGTGTATTTTTAATAATGTTATTTGTACTTTCAATTTCCTTTATCAAAGAAGATCCAGGAGGAATTTGGATGTCCAAGAGGTTGCAATGTTACAGAAGATATCGATCATGTCATGGTCAAATGTATAAAGTTGCTTCAAGTAGTGAATTATCTCAAAAAAAGGGGGATTTGGTTTCCCTATTTTTGATTCATTTCAAGAGTGCTAGAATTGGATGGAAATATGTATAGATAGTCAAAGATTCATTATTAATATTTATTGTAATGAAGTATACCTCTTTTGGCATGCAAGGAATAAGTTTCTTCATGGAGGGAAAGATGATAGTGCTATAGAGATTACAATAAACTCGGTTAGCTATGCTTAGGTATCTTTTATGGGAGATAGCAAAAAATCGAGCAACTGGGATATTAATCAGTCGAATAGACAGCTAAATCATTGGTACCCCCTTCCACCCGAGTGGATCAAAATTAATGTGGATGCATCTTTGTCAAAGTCTTATAAAGCAGGAGTAGGAGGTGTAATTCGAGATTGTAGAGGAAGACTTCTTCTAGATAATGGACACACTTGTATTCATTGGGACATTTCATTTCTTGAGCTTTTGGCGGTGCAAATGCTAAAAGTCATTAAAAAATATTGGATGGAAGGTTACAAAGTAATAATTATTGAAGGAGATAACCACAACATAATTAGATTTTTTAAAAATCTGAGCGGTAATTGGAAAGATGAGCTTGCTTTCTTAAAAGATTTCAATTTTGTTGTTTATAATTAGGTAAATAGAGGTTGTAACCTATTAGCCAACTTATGTGCTAATTATGCTCTCTTTAGCAATTTTTTTTGGGATGTAGCTACAAATAAGATTCCTCCTTTCTTTAATCAAATGTTAAAGGAGGAATCAGTTTATGGTATTAGTTTGTAATAATTTTCTTTTTTATTAATGCAATTTAAATGCTTTCCTAAAAAAAAAACATTTACGATGGAAATTCCACTGCAAATCCCATGGAATCATGTAACATAAATAAAAAAATAGCTCATTCCATCTATTTTTGAGCTTTCAAATAATATGAATCCAAATGATTTAAAAGCAATAACTAAATGTAGAAATAAAAATAATAAAATAATCTAATAGTAACATTCCAATAGCTTCAATAAACAATCCCATTTCATAAAAACTTTTAATTGTTATAACACTATTAAAGTTTCAAAAGTTTTTATAAATCAAAAGAATTAAAATGCATCAAAAATATTTTTTAGAAACTCTATGTGGAATTTGTATCATCTCTCTTATGCTTGGCCGATATAAATGTTGGTTAATTTCTACCAATCTTCTCTCTCAAACTCCTAAGCTCACCTAGTATTTGAATGTTAATGTCCACTTAGGTTTTTAAGATATTTTCTAACTCATGTGTTAAGTTAGCAACCTATTTGCTATATAAACTCTCATACTTGTATGCGGATTAGTTCATAGTAGAAGAGGACTATCCCTCATATGCATAGGCTTATGAGCTAATCCATAAAGTTGTCTCTTCTATATTCCACCTATTGCTTGCTACCAATTACAGTAGTTAAAAACATCTATAAATCTTTTAGAAGAAGCCTCACCTGATGTAGCGTGGCTCCCTCAATGTTGTGTATACTCATCCTACAAATATATATCAAATAATCATCACTTATAATATATATTTACATACATGTCACGCTTAGGCTAAATTAGAATGTGCCCATCAATAGTCAGTGGTTCTTCAACCTGTGTGGAAGGTTGAGCTGTAGACGAGGTGGAAGGTCTAGTTGCATAGGGTTGAGGGGTGGTGGGTAATAGAATGGTAGAACATATAGTTGATAGTGATAAGTAGCAAAAAATCCCTGAGAAGATGGTGGGGGCAGTAAGGTTAAAAGGGAACCATCTACGTAGGGTTTGGTGATGTGAAAGCAGGGGTTTGTGGAGTAAAATAGAGGACTCCCTATAGGAGGGGTAAGTATAGAAGTGATAAGCTGGGCATGAGTGACAGATTGTGAGAATGAGGTCCCCTCAGTACCCTACCCCTACTGGATCCTTCACTAGTATTCTTCCTGTAATCTAAAAAAATCCTAACCAACTGCCTATGGGACTCATCACCTCCAAAATACATCTTTAAAAAAATAAAAGAAACAATTAACTAAAATTTGTATTTTTATAAAAATGTAAGAAATTAGTAAATTAAATGCGGGTAATGAAACTACAATATGTATGCTAACATTTTAAAAAATGTACTATATTTATGCTAATATGTAGAAAAAGGAATGTCTATATGTATGCTAATATGAAAAAAAAATCTACTTTATATATACTAACATTTTAAAAAAGGAACTACTATATGTATACTAACATGTAAAAAAACTACTAGGTGATTCACATTTATCTCATAACTATTAATCATTAATTGATTCACTTTCATTTGGCCAGACCACATCCTCACTATAAACATCTGCAGTCTCCTTAATTTTTAAGTCTACCTTCTCTAACTATAACTCAGATTTATTAACTATAATTTGATCATCTATATCATTACCAGACTCTTTAATGTTTGACATAAACTCTTCCTGATGTGTTGTTTGCATTTATGCACTATTCTCAATAACCCCATACATTTAGTATTAATAACTACAAGCCAATCTTACTTACCCCACTGTCTACCTAGATAGATAGCAAATAATACTTAGGTAACCTAGCTAGCGAAGACAAATGGGTTATATTTTTCATATCTTCTACCTCACTTTACTACTGTAATACCAGAAAGTGGATGCAGCCTTCTTCCTATACTTTTTACTAGATCAAATAATTCATAATTAAAAAGATACAATTTATTCCCTTCACTAGGATATTCCAACTGTAATACTTATTATATCTAATAATACTCACAATCATCATCTATAAGATTATTCTCTTTCACACATACACCATAATTTTTTTATTTTTTGACCTTAATACCAAGCTTTAGATTAAAATCTATAAGCATTAATAAAAAAATGGTCAATATTTTACTGCTTTCATAGGCCCCTAAGCTTGATTCATCAATCCTTGTTCTTGCAAATTTTTGGCTTCATTTTTAACCTGATTGGGGTAGAAAGTGTAGCTATGTTACTATAATTTTCACTAAGTTAATTATTTATATATAAGGTTGAAATGACTTGTCAAAATATATTCTGTTTCTTTGAACCAATTTAGAAATTCATATTCTACTCACTTTTCCTATTCTAATAAAAATATTATAGTCAGACCATTAACAAACTTCATACAAAAGTTTTGAATTTAGGTTCTCTATGTATGAGTCTATAAAATTTATTGAATCTTTACTTAAACTTACACGAGATATGGCTCAACTTAAACAAAATTAAGTAGAGTGTACAATAAGGAAACTCTGAACTTGTTATCTGTCAAATAACGTATAGTATAAAAGCCTACTACCTTGCCAAATCCATTGAATACTGATATGTCACTGGTAGATGGATATACATCTGGATTTCTTAAATTTTGAGGTACAGTACTCCTTATTGATTATAACTCTATGTCAAAGTAGTATGAGAAATATTGAGTAATCTCATACATAAGTATGCTTCATATATTAATCATTCGGGTCATGCTTTATTATTTACAATATCTTTAAGTTTATTTAAGAACTTGAATGATGTATGGTTATAAATTTAAAACTTATTAATAATATTGTATATGTTATGTTTACACAAAATTACCTCTCAAAAGGATACATCCAACGATATTTAATAGGTCCAAAAACTCTAGTCTCATATTGTAAATGCATAGGCAAATGATCCATGAAGTCATCTAGAGGAAATATCTTCTTAAGCTTACACATACTAAAAGGAATCTTATTTTAAATATGGAAAAAAGCTTCTTCATTAAGTCTTGATTAGCATAAGACCTAGAAAAAAATACTTAGTTCTATTAAGGGATTTAAGATTGAATCTGGAAGAAAGCAATGGGTAGCAAACATTTCATGAAGATGTGGCATTTATGGCTTTTCAATCCAAACAACCTTCATAATCTCATGTCATCACATTTATTGAGGTTGTAAACATATCCATCAGGTAACTTTAGGCTCTAGACCTATTCACAAATTGCTCGCTACCACTCTGAAGTGAAGGTAAATATTACTTTATGCTTAAGAAGTTTATCATTTCCGCCTTCTTTCAACTCAAGCATTTTCCACCAAGAAAAAAAAATCCTTTAAATCCATCTTGCTTTTACATTATCTTTAGATTTTCCCTTAATTTCCATCATTATATTGGACACATTATTATATTCTTCTATATATGCATCACATCAAAATTATGTCTTTTTAATTTTGTTCTCCAATATGGAAAAGACCAGAAAATACTCTTCATTGTCCAGTTATGGGTAACTCCATACTCTGGCACTTTCTGAATAGATAATAATGGAGAATAAATTATCATTGGTATAAAATTTAATCTTTCAAATATCTCCTCATTACTTATCCTTGGTGGAGGTTGTGTCGACTCCACTTTTATTTTTATAAAAGTATCCTTATTTTGCTTGAATATATGGTTTACATCTAAGAACATGCAGTGACAGTCAAAACAAGTGTTTTATCCACCATGCTTCAAAGTGAAGGATTAAATATTTTTCATGTAATATAGGCTAGCTAGCTTTTCTGTAGTGCTCCAACTAGAAAGCTTACCGTATGCTAGGAATTCTCCAATTGTATAAAGTAATGATGTCCTCAATGTAAAACTTTATTTGGTGGAGATATCATATATGGTAACTCCTTCATCCAAAAATAAATTAAAGTTATTGATTAAAGGTTACAAGAACACATCTATCTTTGCCTTTGGATTGTGTGAGCCTGAAATAATAAGTGTAAGAAACATTAGGGTATATTCATACACAACTTTGGAGGAAGATTTTAGGGGTGAATATCATGAGCCATCAAGATTAAGGTTAGAAATATTGGCTAAACCAAGTAAAATCATCTGCACATAAACCTAATCTTTTATTCCTTAGTTCTCTAACAAAGGTAGGATGTGTATGATCAAAGTGTTTACAGGATATGATTTTGATAGAATTGATAGAACACCTACTCATGAGCTAAGTTGCTTGTGCCATCTCATATATGCAATAGAACTCATATATGCAAATAAATGTTATAATATGGGAAAGATGGTAAGTTGATTAATCAATTGACTAACACATCCTTCTTCTTTCTTTTTTTCCTAGAATTTGGTTAAAACCTTGGTGCATAACAATAATAACATGCAATCTCTGATAAATTATCCTTGTAGTACAACATGCATCTGTTAATATAACAATCTATTTTTATAACTATCAAATCAAGTTTCAAAAATGATTTTTAGTCAGTTATAAATTTGTTGGAATTATATTACCTATTGGGTTGGTCACCTTAAGTAGACAATGAATTGATTAAAGCATTATTTGGCTACATTGTATATTGTCTTTATTATTAACATCTTCATAGCTACAAATAACTCTGAGTAAGTAGTGCACCCATTTAAAATTGGTTGTTACACAGTGTAAAACAAATCATAGAAGTTTTATGCTTCCTTATTCTAGGATTCATCTCTATATTGATGAAATATGGCCCAATTTCATCATAAATCATTCTTCAAATGTCCTAACTCTATCTTATTTTACTATGTTGAAACTTATAGATGGACTGCACTGACAGTTTAAATGAGGCTCAGACTCACTATGTGAAGTCCAATATAAATATTCTGGCATGAATCCTTTGCGATATAAATCAAGAGTAATCTCATCTAGCGTGAGGTAGACTTAATTTTTGTATTTTGAACATAGACAATGAAACCTACCCTCTAGTATAAATGAAAGTAATTGACACACTTCATAAATGAAATAATTCACTCCATTTAGAAATTCATCTATTAATGTCTTACATCCAGGCAAAATTTGTTTATAAATCCAATTTCTATACTTTTGAATATCCATAACACACTTGGACTATAAATTCCTAACACCAAATAATGATATTTGTATCAATTTAACAAAATAAATAAACAAATGCATCTTAAATATACATATACCCCAATTTCTCTATGCATGAATGTTAATGATACCTAGTCTAATATTATGTATGCTAAATGTGTCATAGTTCAGGTGTTTGGTAAATATGTTTACCAATTTAAAGCCTAATATCAACATATAACAATTCCACAACTCTTCTTAGCTACATGGTTTCAATATATTATAGAATTTTAAATATTATATTTTTCTCCAAAATAAAGATGTTCTACTTCTCACTTGATCCATTATTATCCCAATAATTTCACTTATGTGTAATCATCAAAATATCACAAATCCAATTTACATTCTTTCAAGACTCCTTATCTATAGGTTTGAATAAATCCACAAGAGATATTTATAATTATATTTAGTGTTATCATTAAAACAATATAAGTCAAATTCTATCTTCTTAGGCTTGCTATATCAATAGGTCCAAATAAGTCCTTACAAGACATCTCTATGTGTACTTAGTGTAATCATCAAGACCATTCCAAAATATTTCTCTCTATACTTATTATACTTATATGATTGACAATATTTCTAAATGTTCCTAGTGGTGACTACATTCTCAATTTAATCGAATGAGGGATTGTCATGCTTTATAAATAGGTTCTTTGAAGGGGTCCGACTTCTAACTTAAGCATACTTATAACTAACCGTTATTAGGTGATTTTCTTAAGTGACCTCAAGCTAGCATGCCATGTTCAACCCATCACTCAAAAATCAATTTTAAGGAAAAATAATCATCGTTCATTAAAAAATATTTTCAAAACTACAAATATCATTTTAAAAAATCATTTAGAAACATAGCAATAGAAATAAACAATCATTTTAAAAATCAATAATTATCAATGTAAATCACATCAATGTATTAGTTTTTAATGAACTTTTTCATTTTATATTCATGAACATTTATGAATATTTATAAAAATAAATGTAATGTTAAAAATTTTATTATAATTTAATAATGCTTAAAAAGATTTATATATCCTTCTATAAATAATTTAACGTAAATAATTTATCAATTTATACTAATAATAGCTACACATGCTAAATTTCTAGTAGTGTGATCTCCTGATATAACTTTACTTTAATTCTTGGTCTCAAGCAGCATCAAGTGTTTTCTCCAGTTAAGTGATGCATCTACTATCAATATTCCTTTTGCTCTCACTTGATCTTTTCTGAGAGCAAACCTACACACTTAATCAAAAATCAAAATTAGGAATCCAAGTCAGTTTAGGTCTTATCTTATGCTTAAGTATATGCATGCCATGTTATGATGCTACTTTGGCCCTTGGTAATATAAAGTGTTAAGTACAAATTCTGGGACATTATGTCATATCATGCCATAAAATTAGCACCTAACAACTTGGAATGGGCTCACTAACCTATGTGGGTGGGGCTAAGCCTTTTCCTAAGGATATATGCTGTATGATGTGTCCTAGTATATGGTTGTGAATGCATAAGCCCATGAGTGTTCTGTTGAAGTGCATTAGTTTTCTTCAACAAAAAAATTAGACATAGTTTTCTCAGCAACTAATTCAAGTAGTAGTTCATGTTCCTTACTACCTAAATTTTATGCAAGTTTTTCTAGTTCTTTGTGTGTTTCCTCTAATTCAATATGTTTAGCTTTCAAGGAGTCATGTGGCTTAGTTAAGTCAATATATTTCTTGTTTGAATCATCAAATTCATTTAATAATGATGCATGCTTCTTAACTAATGAAATATGTTGAACTTTAAAATTAGAATTCTCTTTAAAAAAACATCATGCTTATCTTTTAAATTTGAAAATTCCTTCTTAGAGCTATATGTTACTTTTATAGCTTCCAATATGAATCATGAATTTGTTAGAAAATAGAAAAAAAGTTGATCATAGGATAACTTGCATACCACATCTTGATTGGAGTTCATAATTGAATAGTTCTCTATTTAGCATAAATTTATTCCCTCCTCCTTAGGTTCTTGTTAAGACGAGTCTAAGGCAAAGTCTGCCTAAGAGATTTTTTGCTTCCTAGTTTTTGCATTAGGCTTATCATTTCCTTCCTGGTTTGATCTTAATATTGGGGTATTCAGACCTCAGATGTCTAGGCTTACTACTCATAGCACACTATATTAGAAAAATAGTTGTTGCTTTTACCATTCTTGCCTTTGCTTCTATCAAGGTGATGCATGTGCTTATGTTTCATAAAGCTTCTAAATTAGCTAATTATTAGCTATGCATTATTTTTATATGTTCTAGTGCTATTGTCTATTTCATTGGCCTTCAACACCATGGCCTTCTCTTTTCTTCTGCGACCTGCATTTAATAATCTTTGACCCACATTTTTCTTTTAAGCAATGAGTGAGCTTAATAAATTATGAATAGAGTAAATATTTAAATCTTTTGATTCATAAAAGGCAGTAACTTTAGCATCAAAACTATTAGGTAAGAAATGAAAAATCTTATTAACCATTTCAGAGTTAGATAATTCTCTACCTAGTGTATGCAATTAGGCTACTATCTTAGTTAACCTAGTGTACATTAATTATTATTTTGTTAGGTTTCATGCAAAAGTGTTCATGGTCATGCAGTAATAAGTTTAGACAAGAATGTTTGACTTTGTTGGTTCCATCATATGTGACATATAATTAATCCCAAATTTTCATGTTAGTTGTACATGACAAAATATACATATAATCCTCATACTTTAAAGCACAATAAAATAGTTTAAGCAATTTTCATTGAGTTGAGAAAAGTATCAATCCTCAAAGTTCCATTCAATAAAAAGGAGTTTCTTCCATGATTCCATTAATAATGTGAGATGGAGCAGTATATCATACTTGTATCATGTGCCCCAAATGATAGTCAATCGATTATAGGAAAGTAGACATATAAAAAATTCAAAAATAAAATGGAATATACTCAAATATTAGTGGGTGAATAATCAATTATCCTTCAGTAGTATTATGATTACCATTAAAATTATCCATTGAATCTGCTCAAGTTTTTTAAAATAGAAACTTTAGAAAACCTGTTGTGATCCCAATTGAAAGTTTAATTTATAGGTGTGAGAGCGCTTGAATTATAATAGAATAATAAGAGGGAGATGAATTGGTATTTTTTAAAATTTTCTTTCACAGAAAAACTTTCTTTTAAAATTTAAGACCAATTTCAAAAAGTTAAAATAAAAATCAAAATTTCTTGATGTGGAATTGAATAATGAAATAATAACAAAATTTTCTTTTTAGATTTTTGTAGAAAAAATATATATTTTTGTTCCTTTTCTTTTCTAAATTTTTTCCCATTTTCAACAAAGTATCAATCTTAATCAATCACAAGGAGCAACACAAATTGAATTGCATGAAAATAAATATGCATCATAATAAATCAGAGAAATTAAAATGCAAAAAAAAAAAAATTCAAAAAATAAGAACATATACACTATAGAATTATAGTGGTTCATCCCACCTTAACCTATGTCCACTTCCTAGAGTCCTTCACTCCGAGTAATATACTAAACATTTAGTGTCTCTCCTTTAGCCCCTATAGCAAGCTGGAGAAAGCCCTTACAAAATCTCTTCCATAAAAATGGTGTGATAGAGTAACTAAATTCCTTTCACCAAGAGTGGTAGAGTAGTCGAATCCCTTTCACCAATGGTGTGGTGGAGTAACCAAATCTCTTTCACCAATGGTGTGGTGGAGAACCAAATCACTTTCACGTTCCTCTAGTATGATAGAGAACTAAATCACTTTCACATTCCCTAGTGTGGTGGAGTAGTCATGCCCTTTGACTCTAAAAGGTCTTCTTCCCAAAGCTCCCCTCATGATGAACCTTGATATATGGAGGAACTAAGGTGCAAGTTTGTCGTACCTGAAAGTTTGTTAGGGATGCTAAGACCTTATGAGCTAGTCACAAGACTAACCAAGACGGGGAGTGAATTGGATATTTAAAAAACTTCTTTAACTAAAAAAATCTTTTTATATCTTGCAGTAGAAACAAGTTAAATAAAAAAAATTTAACCAAAGATTTCACCCAAGCAATTAATCATAACAAAAAAGTACATAAGATAATCAGAAAGAACACACCAAATTTATAGTGGTTCGGTCCAACTTGACCTACGCCCACTCCTCGAAGGCACCCTCCGAGTATTGCACTAAATAACAATGACTCTCCCTCAGCCCCCATAGCTAAGTTGAGAAGCCCTTAAAAATTACTTCCACCTTCCCTGGTGCGCTGGAGTAGCCGGGTCATTTACACCAAAAAGATCTTCTTCTTCCCTAAACTTCCCTCAACATGAACCTTGAATCATGTAATACTAAGGTGCAAGCTTGCCAGAGCAACCTTGTGAAATCACCTCTACACTCCCTTGAAACCCCCCCCAAAGATCTTCTCTCTCTCTCTCAAACTCCACCCTTTCCTCTCTCCCTTTCAAGTTCTCTCTTTAAGTTTTCTTCAGAAGAATGAAGCTTCAATGGCTGCCAAAGACACTTACCAAGTGCCTTGACAAAGCTTAAATAGAGGACTTTGAAAAACCCTAAAATCAATCTTGGCGAGAAAGATCATCCGGGACGATCGTAGGATCATCTTGTATGATATACTTAAAAAGAGGGCTTTAAAAAACCCTAAAAACTCAATTCCAGAGCCAAAAATCATCCTGGATGATCGTAGGATTGTCCAATACGATGTGTAGAATTTGACTTGATAGCCATGGACAATAATGGTATTTCATCTTGGAAGATTTAAGAAAATCAAATATGTTGGCAAATATCATCCAGTATGATATACAGATCATCTAGGATGATCTGATTGAAAATTTTAACCATAATTAATCCCCTAATTACATAATCAATTTAGGCATGATTTGTATTGATCATCCAGGTTGATCTAGATCATCTGGAAGGATTAAAACAAAATTTTAAACTTAAATTCTTACCTAAATTTTCATTGGCGACTATTTTCCAAGATCATAATAAATAGTCCTAGATGATCGAAATCGTCCAGTATGATTAGTTCAATTAGATGATTGTCCTAGGAGATATAATCCTATATGATTAGTTCAAAACTTAAACATCTAGTTTTGACTCAATGTCACTCCCCCTAATTGTGTGTGTGGATGGCCACCAAGCAAGCATACACCCATACAGAACTTAACTAAAAAAATCAAAATTACATCAATGAATATTGTAAAAATTGTTATAACATAACCTATTCTACCAAATCTTGAGCCTTGAATCTTTATTGGATGGTGCATGGTATTCCTGAAAAGTTAATACACACACGAACAAAAATATATTACAAATGCATGTAGACAACAGGATGTGAGCCATAATATTTATTATTATCAAAAATAGAAACTCATAAGCTTGAGTTGTAATAGTAGCAATCATATAAAACTTCCTATCACAGTCCCATGAACCCTTAAGGATTTTCTCCCTCTCTCATAAACTTCATCCTTTCTCTCCCATGCTCTAGGCCTCTCTTTAATGCTTTCTCACTAAAGGCATAACCAAATGACTGCCAAAAAACACTTCAAAATGAAATAAGAGATGTTTAAATATAAGGCTCCAAGAAAAACTTTAATTTTTAAATATGTTGCAACTATTCGTACAGTACGATATGACCATCATTTAACACGATTAATTTACTCCATTGAAGGTCGTCAAATATGATTTAAAATCGTACAAAATAATTAGTTCAAATCAAGTATCATAACATATTGGATGAATAAATTTCTTTTGGAGAATCCTCAGTTTATTTGTTTAATACAATCTTTGGCCGTTCTAGACAAACAAAATATCATCCATAGATTCCTTAAGTAAGTTGTACAATACGATCAATAAGGTTACATCACGATCAATAATTAAATCAGATCCAAATGATTTGATTTGATCCATTAATCAATGTATTTAATTAGGTAAAAAAATCAAATGATCATACATTTCAAAATATTTTTTACTATAAAATAGTTCATGATTTAAAATTCAAATTTTCCTATTTTAGTTTACTTAGATTATACTGTGGGGATTCTGATTATAACTGATTGTCTAGTACTATGTGGTATTCAAACTATACATTTTATTATATTTCAATTTTACATTTTTTTTCTTTTATAATAATATATCTTTATTAATTTCTATAGCAACATATCTAATAATATAATTAATGATTATATAATATGATTTATAGAAAATTTAAAATATGTTCATTTTAACTCCCCCAGTGTGTGCACCATTGCTAAGATAACTTACACATTTTTTAATACATTGACTCAAGAAAAGATAAAAATATAGACTTTCGCAAATATCAATCCTATACTACATGTCTTGAGCTCTAATCCTCTAAAGGTGCTTGTTGTATTCTTAATATGAAATGTTAGTACATAAAGACAATATATTTATTAGTAAAATATCAGAGAAATTAAATAAAAATCTATTAAAATTATCATCAAAATATAAGCTCGGGCTCCTGTATTACAACATATTCTATGTTCCTAATACTAGTTGTTAGTTGAATGGAGTGTGATGTTTTAGGGGTACAAGCATTCTTGTGATTAGTTCTGGTAAGCCTTTAGGGGTAGAATTTGATCTAAATGAGTGTCGATCTTTTTTTTTTTTTTTAGCAAGGAACTTCTTGATTGCCTAGTGTAAGGTGGGCTACTTGGTGAATTTGAGCAAGTGACACTCAACATTTTCCTTGGGCATGTTTCTTCATTGGTCCTAGGAAAGTCCTTTAAGGGATTCATTCCTGAGAAGAAATAACCTCAATTTGACTTAGTTACTATCTATCAACACACCGAAGAATGTGATTATGGATAACACTTTTAATTCCTCAATTCACTCAGACCTTTGATAGATGTGTGGTGAAAAGGTAATTTAATGAAATTAAGGAAGAATACGAAGCATAAAATAGATAAATAAATTCAAATTAACTACCCTATTTTAACTATAGTCTCAAGGACTGTGTTGAACTCATAATGTTTGCATCAACATGGAGTATTTCCATATTAAATTTCACTTTAAATGGTTGGCTTTATGTTGTAGGTGGTTTATTTTCTGACTTTTTACAAAAAGAAAACCAATGAGTGATTTCAGAAATGGACCTCCCTGTAATAACTCATTCTCAGGATCAGTCATCCAAGTAGATATCCTTTTACTAAAGCTGATCCCATCACAAATGAAAGCTCCCTATACTAGAATGACCTCTCTAAGCAAAGTGGCTGATAAAGAGGAGAATAGGAAATTGATTAGTTTTCTGGATGTTGAATCTAAATTTTTTGACATATGATATCGACCTACTAACATATCAACTTGTTAAGATAAGAATCTATTGCTGAGATTGGAGAGAATAAAGTGTAGAGAGGAGGAGAGTGAGCTAGTAGAAACTCTATTATCTCAATTAAAAAGTATAAGAAATAAGACTTAAGTGGACAAAAAGATTTAGAAATAAGTAAAGGTTTAACGATCCCAAACTATTCCTCGTTACCCTTTATTTATATGGTTTTGAGGGCTATTAGAAAGGACATATAGAGAAAAGAAAAAAATAGGCTACAAAAAATACTTGAACAATGATATAAGCTAATCAATTATAAATGTCACCTCCTAATAAGCTACAAGTGGGTGAAGTTGTTGCAAATTAGTTTTCAAAACTACATTTTTATATCATGTGACTTTTTTCTGATAACAAAATATTGCTATGTTGATTATTGTTTCTCCTAACACATATTGGAAAAATCTTATCTGTGTTGTTTGTGTGTACTAATATTTTGGGAAAATCTTACTTCAGACTGTCGAAGACTTCAAGACATATTAGATTAGGGTTTCTTATAATTGAAATATGTACTTTTTTATTTTTCTTGAGTCTAAGAGAAGGTGATTATAATTGGGTAACGGTGCACACACGCACTAGGGGAGTGAGTCAAAACTTATACTTTTAAAAACTAATCATACTATACAATTCTAAAATCATACTAGACAATTTGACCTGCAAGTGCATCCAAAACTTTGTTAATTGAAACATGCCTTGGAAATTTCTTTTGAATAGTTCATACTGCGTGAAGTTAGATTCGTAGAGACGATGTCCAGTGTAAGAAATGGATATGCACTAGTTCATCCCAAATGAACTCACCATATTTTGAATAGATCATCATGTACAAAATTAGTTTCATACTGATGACATCCAGAGTATGAAATGGGTGCATACCAGTTTGTCCCATATGAATATGTAACTTTTTTGGATAGATCGTACTATATGAAATTAGTTTCATACATATGACATCTAGAGTACAAAATGTGATCATCCATATTCATACCATATGAAGCATGTTTTGAATTAACAAGTTTGTACAGTACGATGTAGGGTTCACACAGATGTCAACCAGCATATGAAATGGATTCATACAAAATCATACAGGACAATTCTGTTCAATTTTGAACTGTTAGTATAGTACGATGTCAGTTCATACATATGACTGATAGAGTATGAAATTAGTTTATCCAAGATCGTACAATGATTTTTTTTAAACTATTCGTAAATATAAAGTATGATCGTACTGTACTATTCAAATACATCCCACATGAAATTTTTAGTTTTCTAGATAATTTTTCTAGTCCTTTCCATATAAGGGTCCTAAAAACTAACCATCAAATGATCCTTCTATGAATTTTCTCTTGAGACTGAGAGTAAGAGTGTTTTGGGAGAGTGTTTGGGAGTGAGGATTGAGAGATCTTGCAAGTAAAATTTGTAAAAGGTTCACAAGGTTGCCTAAAGGTGAAGATCTCATTATAAGTTTTTCAAATCTTTTCCATACTTCTTGGAAGACTTTTGAGAGAGGATCTTTGGAGAAGATCTGGTACTCTGCCTTCACCAGGAGGGTGAAAAAGGACATCGACACTCTGTCATCATCAGGAGAGTGAGAAAGGATGCTAATACCCTGCCATCACTAGGAGGGTGAGAAATGATGTTGGTACTCTGTCATCACTAGGAGGGTGAGAAAGGATGACGATACTATGCCACACTGAGGTTGGTAGAAGAGAGGTTCTTGTAAGGGATACTCCGCCTTACTGTGGGAGCAAAAGAAGAGTCACTTTTGTATAGTGTAATACTTGAAAGGGAGTCTTTAGGGAGTGGATGTATGTCTAATTGGATCAAACCACTATAAAATTCTATGTTCTTCTATCTTTACTTTTTATTGCATTTTTATTTTCTACACGTTTAAATTTTAGTGCTTGGAAAAATATTTTGAGAAAATTAATTATTGTGTAAAATATCTAAATCAATTTTCTAGATTACTAAGAGTTTTTTATATTACTAATTCACCCCGACCCCTCTTGGTTAGCCTTAGGACAATTGTACTAGGTCTAACAACCTCATCAAACTTTTAAGTTGTATTAGAGATTATATTAAAAAATTAAGGTTTAGATAACTTTTTGAAAATGATCATGACTACTTTTGGAAATCCTAACACACTTGAAGGATATTCGATCACTAGACCACCATTATTTGATAACATTCCTTTCATGTTTTGGAAAACATGTATGTCTACTTTTCTTCAATCGCTTGACTATGACATGTGGATTTTAGTATAGGAAGGTTACACTAAACCCACTAGAGTTGTTGATGGTGTTAGGACTGAAACACCATTTATTGATTGGATAATATATGAAAAAGAATTAGCTTAGTTAAATGCAAAATAATTAAACAATTTTTTTTGTACACTTAAATCTGAGGAATATATATGTGTTTTAACCTGTAGAACTAGAAAAAAAATTTGGGATGAACTTTGCATAAATTATGAAGGAACTAATAAAGTGAAACAGTCTAGATTGAACATTCGATTACATGATTAAAACTTTTTCACATGAAACTAAATGAATCAATCACTGACATGTATACTCAATTTATACATATAGTTAAATCATTGCATATTATAGGTAGGGAACTAACGAATTCTGAGAAAGTTAATAAAATACTTTGTTATTTACCTATTATTTTTGAGGAAAAGATAACTGTCATAACTGAATAAAAAGACCTAACTATTTATTGCTTACGGGCAAGGAGTGACACAAAGATAGATTGATGCAAGTGACAAGAAGAAGGAGAAAAATATTAGGTTGAAAGTGGATGATTTAAAAAGTGATCAGTCATAGCCTTAGGATGAAGATGATATTAGTCTTATGATGAGGCAATTCAAAAGTTTCTTGAGAAGAAAGTAATGAAGATGTCAGCAGTGGAATAATGGTATGCTCCACAAAAATGTAAAAGCTTTTAATGATGTAATTGTTATGAATGTAGGAAGCCTAGAAAAATCTAAGTTGATTACCAAAATTTAAAAGCTAATCCTAGCAAGGAGAAAGTTGATGAGAAAACCAATATTAGAAAGGGAAAGAAAAGATTGAAGAGAGCCTTCTAGGTGGACTCAGCATCCAAATCTTCAAAAATAGAAGCAAAAGAGGAAGTCACGAACTTGTGCTTCATGGTTGAAAATCTTGATCACTCAGATCAAGAGGAAAATTGATCTCATACAAGACCTCGTGAGAGCATTAAGCAACTAAACAGGAGATATTCTAAGCATATGATTGGATACACGACTCAATTCATATTGCTGGAAGTTTGGAATGGAGGCAAGATAACACTAGGAGATAATACCACTAGGAAAGTGGTAGGTACATGTATAATTAGCAACAAGAATAATTTTTCATTGAAAATATGTTGTTTGTAGATGGCTTAAAGTATAACTTGTTGAGTATTAGTCGCATGTGTGATAAAGGTTAGTGTTAAATTTTTTCCTACAAGATGCATTATAAGCCAAAATGGAATTGATATATTACATGGAAATAGGGTAAATAATGTATGCATGCATAATTTAAATTTTGTTAAGTCTTCTAATTTTTTTTATCTGAAAATAAAAACTGATGAATCATAGTTAGGCATAAAAGACTTTGTTATGTAAGCATGAAAAATCTTAGGAAGATTATCTAGAATGATTTGGTTAGAGGGATACCCAAACAAGAATTCATTAAGAATCACCTGTGTGATGCATCTAAACTAAGAAAATAGGTGAAGTCCTCCTTTCTTTAAATTAAGGATCTTAGAACTAGCAAACTATTAGAAGTCATTCACATGGATCTTTTTTGCACCAGTTAGCACTGTAAGTCTAAGATGTAAAGTTTTTGGGTTTATAATAGTTGATGTTTTTTCAAGATTTACTTGGGTCAAATTTTTATTTCATATGAGTGAATCATTTAATAAATTTAGAAACTTTTCTACTTGGATTTGGAGGAAACTAGGGTGTGAAGTTTATTCAATTCAAAGTGATCATAGAGGAGAGTTTGAAAATGAGAAATTTAAAGATTTTTATAGAGAATAAGGGATTGATCAAAATTTTTCTATACCTAGAACCTCTTAGCAGAATGGGGTAGTCAAAAGAAAGAACAAAACTTTGATAGAAGCCACTAGAGCCATATTGGATGAGTATTCACTTCCAAAATTTTTTTGACTGAAGCAGTTAATACGACTTATTACTAAATAGGGTGAACATTAGATCCAAGTTGAACAAGATATCCTATGAACTTCTTAAGGGGAGAATACCTAATCTTTCACATTTAGATGCTTTTATATGTGAGGTGATCATTCATAATATTGGCAAAACCCCTTTAGGAAAATTTAATCTTAAATCTGATGAAGGAATATTTCTAGGATATTCAAGTGTTAGCAAATCCTTTAGGATTTTTAACAAGAACTTTGGTAGTTTAGGAGACCAAACAAGTAGTTTTTGATGAATTTGGCATTTTAGAAGAGCCAAGGTTGGAAGAAGATCATATTGAAGATATCTTCCAAGGAATTAAAAAGACAAATTTGGAAGAGAATGTTGGAACTGAAAATGCTTTAGGAGATCATGTTGTTTGGGAATTGATTGAAAGGCCTAAGGATCAAAGTTTTCTTAGAACTAACTCGGTGTTCAAAAATAAAATGAATGATTCATATGTTGTGATTAGGAATAAGGCAAGATTGGTAGCTAAGGAATATAATTAGAATGAAGGAATTGATTTTGATGAAACTTTTTTCCCTGTAGCCAAACTTGAAGTGATAAGGGTATTCCTAGTCTTTGCTTGTATTAAAGGTTTTAAATTATATCAAATGGATTTAAGAGTGACTTTCTTAATGGGGTGATATAAGAGGATATTTATGTTAAGCAATCTCCAAGTTTTAAGATTTATAATTCCTAAATTATGTATTTAATTTAAAAAAGATATTGTGTGGATATATTGCATGGACTAAAATATGCACCTAGGGCGTAGTATGATAGGTTAAGCACTTTCCTATTAGAAAGGTCATTTATGAAAGGAAGTGTGGACACCACTTTATTCTTGAAAAGGATAAGAGATGACATATAATTTGTTTAAATATATATTCATGATATTTTATTTTGATCTACCAATAAATATCTTTATTATGATTTTTCAATGAGTTTGATGAGAGATTTGAGTTATTTTCTTAATTTTAGCATAAAGAAAAATTAGGAATGAACTTTTCTTAGTAAATTAAATTATATTAAGGATTTTCGTAATAAATATGACATGGACAATGTTAAATCAGCGAGTATACCAATGAGTTCCTCAGTGCAGTTAAATAATGACACTAAGGGAAAATCTGTTGATAAAAAAAATTTAGAGGAATAATTAGATCATTACTTTACTTGACTCCTTGCAGACCATATATCATATTTAATATTTGTTTGTGTGCTAGATTTCAATCTGATCTAAAGAATTCACATTTGAATACTGATAAAAGAATTATGGGATATGATATATATTTTACTAACTCAAAACTTAGGGATTTGGTATCTTAAGCACAGCTCTTCTTTTGAAATCATTGGGTATTCTGAATCAGATTTTGTAGGATATATGGTTGATCAAAAAAGAAATTATAGGACTTGTCATTTCATAAAAAAACTATTTAGTTTATTAGTGTAGCAGAAAAAAAAATTCTGTAGCCCATTCTACTGATGAAGCAGAATACATTGCCTTAAGTAGTTCTATGACATATGTTCTTTAGTTAAAATAACAACTGATTGACTTAGGATTTTCTATTGGCATTATTCTATTTTTATATGATAATATAAGTTCATATGCATTTTAAAGAATCCTATTCAACATTTTAGAACCAAACATATTGATATTAAGCATCACTTCATTAGAGATCATGTAGCTAAGAGAGAAATTGAATTACGTCATGTTGCAACAAAGAATCAACTTGCAGATATTTTTATAAAATCACTGGATTTTAAATTGTTTAGAACCTTAAGAACCAGTTTATATGTGATTGATCAAAATGCTTAAAATTGAATTTATGCAAATTGGATTTGTAATGTATTGTTGGTTTATTTATTTTCTCAGCTTGTTTGCTTTTTTTTTTTTATGTAAATGTTTGGTTATTTTTTTATTTATTGTTATGATTGTTTCTCTTTCATTAGCATTATATTGTTGGCTTTGTTTTTCTTTCTTGCATGTCATCGAATCTCAGGTGATTGATTTTTCAAAAGGTTTTTGTTTATCATGTCTTATTTCAATTGTTTTCTTCATAATATATGAATTATTTTTGTATTGTATGAATTTTGTAACAAGTACATGATATTTTTCTGAGTTGAGCACATAAAATTGAATTTTTCGTTGATATTTATACTGTATGATGTCATCATCATCTGTATGATATTTTTTCTTTTGTTTATACGATTGGGGATGATTTTCTAAAAACATCAATATTGATTATAGATCCTACGTAAGAAAATGCACTTTGTATATATGATCATGTTGTTAGTTTCTCATATGGATAAACCTAACCGTCATAAAATAATCTTTAATATTATGATCATCTTGGATGAACAGGCATTTTGTTTCTACGATCGTTTGGTCAAAAAGCCAGTATGAAATGGCGCCTCAAGAATGGTGTTTTATGACAGCTATTTTATTTTTGGCCATTTCTATTCATATGTATGAAATATTTTTTTATCAAGTTTGATTTCAAAATCATACGTACGATCACAATTTTGTACTATATGATCATTGGTTTTTCTGTAAATTAGGAAGCTTTTGATCTGTATGTTGCAGCCAAAATTACTCCCTCTCGACTCCTCATTCTAAGTGACATTAAATTCATTGTTATTCCACTTTTTGCCACAACCCAATTTTCTATTTTCCCCACCTTTATTTATGCCCACGATCGAGAAACTTTTCAAACTTTTCTGGTAAACATGAAGGTAAACCAAGATCACACCAGGATTATCTCTTATGTCTTTATGCAACGTGTTGAAATAACTAAGGAAGATCTACGCAACTTCGTTCACCTTAGAAACTAAGGAGTTAAATCACACACTTGACCTCTAGAGAAAATTTTGATTAGTCAGAAAAATAAACTAGACTCTAGAGGTGTTGCATAATTAAGATATCTTTCTCATGTGTATACCCTTAACCAAAATACCAGGATCATTTAACATGTCTTAAGAACTTCTATCATTCTCAAAGTTGGTGATCATATAAATTTGACTCCTCTTTTGTGCACTATCACATACCTTATAATGACTGAAACTCCTTTTAATGAAGCCTAACTAATCAAGGACTACATTTACAAATTTTCTGGTATTGGACTTCCACTTAATAGGAGGAAGAAAAATGTGGCTTATGACACTTAATTACCTACATCTTAGAGAAAAAGTATGGCTTAATCCATTTTGATCCACCCACTAAACTTCCCATTTACTTCATTGATTCCTCTTTTTGGGCACTTATTTGTCGGGATCAAAGTTCTAAGGGAGGAGTTCCACATGCAGAACTTGCACCTACACCTGGACCCGACCTTAATTTCTATCAAAAAATGGTCCAGAGTTTTGACAGACTAGAAACTCATTTTGATCAACATTTTGATCAAATTGAGAATCACCTAAACTAGTACGATGAGGACATGGGGTGGATCGAAGGGCAATTCAACTCGGTCAACACTAATGTAGTTATGATCAATAGATACTTTATGATGTTCAACCCTCAACCACCTCCAGACCAAGGCCCCTCTAGATTTTAGTTATACTTCTATATTGTACTTGCTGATGAGTTTTTATATTTATTGTTGAGATATTTTCCTATGATTTCATGTGTTAGTTTCTTCATGTTATTGTTCTTCCATTTCTAGGTTGATAATATTTTAAATGGAAATAAGTGTTTGTATGTGGTTCTTGTATTAAATGAAATAATGAATTGATGTTTTCAAGTGCATTGAAATTTCATCTTCTTGAAATGTTTATGTTTATGGAAACAAATTATTTGTGGTTGATATCTAGAATGGAATTTTGAATTACTTTGCTCTACAAATTAATTTATTTGCAAAATTTAATCTCTCAAAATTTTAAACTATATTATAACATGAAATGTTTATAAATAAGTATTACTTAGCTATAATTAATGCAACATAGATTTCTAACTTTTATTTTATTTCTTTTTTAATGTGTTTATATTTATTAATTATTGAAATTGATGTTAAGATTTATTGATATTAGAAAGACTAAAAGTATAAAAAGACGCACAAAATGCTCCACTTGTTTAAAAAGAAACATAATGTGCCACTTATTTTTAATTCACTAATAAATTAGAAACTAATTAATCTTGTGATAATTATTTTTATTTAACTTTTCTAGAATGAATAGTGAACTTGGTTAACATTTCTTATCTTATTTGTTCTTTGATTTAAAATTTAATTTTTTTCTTTTTACCAATAGGATGTTAATGTTATATTTGAAATTAGTTTAAAGTATTCTTCTTCATCAACTACCTTGATTTATCCATAGAAACTTTTAATTTCAAGATATACTTTCCTTTTTGTTGTTGTCGAAAGGGGGAGTCATTAGTTATTATTTGATGTTCTAATTGTTTGATGTATTAATTATTTGATGTATTGTTATGATACCATCATTAGTAATTGTTTAATGTTTTGATTGCTTGATGCATTGGATATTTGATGTATGTTGTTTGATTTATGTATGTGTGTATGTTTGTTCGTGTTATTGTGTTATTTTCTTTGTGAGTTATGTGTGTATGTTTTTCATATTATTTTTGTTTAAGATTTTTCTTAGAGTTATATTATTTTATTTTCATTTGAACCCGTTATTTTTAAATTGGTCATTCATTCAGGGCGAGCTTAGGAGAAAAATTGCCTTATGTTTTAGCTCAAACAAAAATTATTTTGCCATCATAAAAAAGGGGAAGATTATTAAAACTGAGTTTTTAAAATTATATTTTTATATCACGTGAGTTTTTTATGATATAAAAAAATTATTGTGTTGATTACAGATTCTCCTAATATATATTAGAAAAATCTTATCTGTGTTGTTTGTGTGTATTAACATTTTAAGGAAATCATACTCCAGACTGCTGAAGACTTCAAGATATATTAGATTAGGGTTTCTTATAAATGAAGTCAGAACATTTTCTATTTTTCTTGAGTATAAGAGAGCGTGCTTGTAATTAGTAACTGTGCACACACACACTAGGGGAGTGAGTCAAAACTTATATTTTTTAAAACTAATTGTACTACACAATTCTAAAATTTTATTAGATGATTTGACATGTAAGTTCCTCTAGAACTTATTTAATCAAAGCATGCCTTGGAAATTTCTTTTGAACTTTTCAAATTGTACAAAGTTAGATTCATACAAATGACGTCTAGAGTATGAAATATATATGCACTAATTCATCCCTATTGAACTCACCATTTATTTATGGATCATGCTGTACAAAATTAGTTTCATATATACGACATCCAGAGTACGAAATGGGTGTGTACCAGTTCAACCCATATAAATAGGTAATTTTTTTAGTGGATCGCACTGTACAAAATTAATTTTGTGCATATACTTCAAGAGTACGAAATTGGATCGTCCATGTTTCTACCATATGAAGCATATTTTGACTTAACAACTTCATACTATATGATATAGTGTTCATATAAACATCGACCAAAGTATGAAATATATTCGTACAAAATCGTACAGGTCGAATATGTTCAATTTTGAAATGTTCATATAGTACGATGCCAGTTCATACTACGACTGACAGAGTATGAAATCAGTTCATCCAGGATTGTACATAGATTTTTTTGAACGGTTGGTACGTACAAAGTTCGATCATACTGTACGATCCAGGTATGTCCAACTTGAAATTTGCAATTTTTTGGAGAGTTTTTATTGTCCTTTCAATATAAGGGTCCTAAAAATTGACTTTAAAAATATCCTTCTGCTAACTTTCTCTTGAGAGTGAGATTGAGGGTATTTAGGGAAAGTGTTTGGGAGTGAGAATTGAGAGATCTTGCAAGTAAAATTTGTGAAGGACTCACAAGGTTGCTCAAAGGTGAGGATCTTTTTATAAGCTCTTCAAATCTCTGCCCTACTTCTTTGAAGACTCTTAAGAGAACATATGATACTTTGTTATCACCAAGAGGGTGAGTATAGACGTTAATACTCTGCCATCACTAGGAGGGTGAGAAAGGATGCCAGTACTCTCCCATCACCAGGAGGGTGAGAAAGGACGTTGGTGCTATGCCATCACCAGAAGGGTGAGAAAGGATGATTGTACTCTATCACACCGGGGTTGGTGGAAGAGAGTTTATTGTAAGGGATTCTCTGCTTTCTTGTGGGAGCAAAAGGAGAAGCACTTTAGTATAATGCAATACCTAAAGAGGGTGTTTTTAAGGAGTGGATGTAAGTCTAGTTGAACCAAACCACTATATTCTTCTATCTTTACTTTTTATTGCATTTTTATTTTTTACATGTTTAAATTTTAGTAGTTGGAAAAATATTTTGAGAAAATTAATTATTGTGCAAAATATGTAAATCAATTTTCTAAATTACCAAGAGTTTTTCAAATTACCAATTCACCCACCTCTTGGTTAGCCTTGGGACAATTGCATTAGGTCTAACAACCTATTCGAACTTTCAGAAGTTAATGGTCAGGAGAGTTGTCTATTATTAGGGGAGTTCAAGAGAGGTTAATAGGTGAGGGGTGAGTTTATGGGCAAGTCCTGAGAGAAGATGGACCTGTAGTTGGTGAATTTCTTATCAGGATGGTGACTGATGTAGAGGCTCAAGGTCATCATTTTATGAAAGGCTCTTTCTTTTTTTTTTTTTTAGTTTTATTTAAACTCTTTCTTTCAAATTGTTCTGATAGTTTTGGTCATTCCTATAGATATTCATTTCGATTGGTTAAAATTGGCATATAAGACATATTAGACTGTGAAATAACAAGCCTTTCATTTTCTATCTCATTTCTAGATATAGCTAATACGTGTGCTTGGGAGTCCTTGAAAATAGAATAAACCAAGATCTTACTATGACTGCTATTTTAGAGAGATGCGAAAGTATAAGCCTATGGGGTCGCTTTTGCAACTGGATTACCAGTAATGAAAATCGTCTTTACATTGGATGGTTTGGTGTTTTAATGATCCCTACTTTATTGACCGCAACTTCTATATTTATCATTGCCTTCATTGTTTCCCCTCTAGTCGATATTGATGGTATTCATGAACATGTTTATGGGTCTCTACTTTATGGAAACAATATTATCATAGGTGCCATTATTTTTACTTCCACAACTATAGGTTTGCACTTTTACCCAGCAGCATCTGTTGATGAGTGGTTATACAATGGCGGTCCTTATGAACTGATTATTCTACACTTCTAACTTCATGTAGCTTGTTACATGGGTCATGAGTTTGAACTTAGTTTATGTCTGTGTATGCGCCCTTGGATTGCTATTGCATATTAAGCTCCTATTGTGACTACTACAACTATTTTTTTGATCAACCCTATTGGTCAAGGAAGTTTCTCTGATGGTATGCCTTTAGGAATATCTGGTACTTTCAACTTCATGATTATATTCCAGGCAAAGCACAACATTCTTATGCATCCATTTCACATGTTAGGCATAGCTGGTGTATTCGGTGGCTCTCTATTCAGTGTTATGCATAGTTCTTTGGTAACTTTTAATTTCATCAAGGAACCCACTTAAAACAAGTATGCTAATTCAGATTACAGAGTATAAATGACCCCACTTTAGAAGGCTACTACTCAGTTAGAACACTCATGTAGCGTAGCTTATAGGTAGAAAAAAAACTATTCATTCTGAACAAAACAACCTTCATTGAACTCTCCAGATGGAACACTGAGAAAACAGGAAAAAAAAGCTTAACAAAGGCAAAACAAAGACAAGAAATAAGTGAGAGAATCATCAATGAAAAGTGAATGTCCATATGATGTCAGCACAAAGTAAAAACATATTCTTTGAAACTTATGCTAGAAAGAAAAGAACACCTCATGTATGCTTTTCAACCTTTATAAATATTGATTGAGTCCCATATTGGGGCGATATTAATAAGAAAAAGATCCCGGAAAGACAGAAGATTGTCCCAGATTCATCATTAAAAGAGCACCCATCGTACTGAGAACTAAGATATCATCAGGTTCTGGTTCGACTGAAAATGGACCAAATTGATTTTTTTTCACATAAGAAGAGTTGGCGCTTTTACGGTAAGTTAGAAGCTAATGAATTAGATCATATGATTCTTCTTTGGTTTAGATTAGAAAAACATACAGCCACCTATGGGAATGATGTAGTGTTCGGCCCGATAAATGGAAAGGTTTTGAATTTTTAGTGAACCAATCCCCCTCACCCTCAGTTTGCTTGGATCATATCATGGGGAGCTTACTTCACTTCATTTTCTTAAGGAAGTAACTTGACAGGAGAAAAAGCACAGCACCACCACCTTAAACAAGGGCCGCAGACAAAAGGGAAATTCACTATTTGCCCAACAAGAGTAAAAAATAACTCGGACAAGAAACCAATAGAAGAGCACCCAAAGAAGCGTATCACGACGGGGATAGAAAAGGGATGCTGGTTGCAAGGGCGAGAACCCGAATGAAGCAAAGGCGCTAGATAGCATCAAAATTTTGGTCCATTCACAACCTTACTAGAGAGGGGCCTCAGAAGAGGCTGAAAAGGCAAGGTTGCAAAGCAAATAGATGTCTATTTATGATAAAAGGATTAGGAATTCATAAATAATAAAAATGAGTACATAAGAGAGCGCGGAATCGATTGAACATCTTGCTTGATAGCAAATTTCATTGTGATGTTCACCGACTATGTCACGACTGTTGTTCGACGTTCACTCTTCGCTTCAAATCCAAGCTTTCTTTAGCTAGAAAATTTTTCTACAAGATTTTCTGTTGAAATGAAAAGTTCTTTTCTATATGTCTCTTTTTCTATCTATTTTATAGAAAATGCGCTAGAAGAATGGAATCATTCCCTGGAGGGTCAAATTGAATGCTATTATTATCCCGGGAAACCTAACATGTGGTACAAAAAGTAGTATAAAGTTTGAGAAAGTTTCGATTGCAAGATCCACTATTTGGATACAAGTTTCTTTTCTATTTTCTAATTAGTAGCTGATGTTGTGAAAAACACTATGGACTAGAATCTAGTAGATCAGAATTAGCATCTCAAAGAAAAAGCTATTGACCAAACCAGATATCGACATACCAAGTCAAAGAAATTTTGTATGACAGTCATCAAAAGTCGAAAGTGAAAGTTGCCTTATCGACCACCGATGCTGGAACATGCTTTGTCTAGGGAGCAGCCCATAAGCCCTATCTCTAAGATTGTGGGTAGCTCGCCTATCTAGCTCAGCTAGTAGACCAATCAAAGCTCTGTTGTGGTTGCTGAATCGGATGGATGCATAGGTCAGCTCCAACTCACTGCTTGAGTGTGGCATCAGGGAGAATGGATTGCAGATAGGCACCACTCAAATGTCTGAAGGGGGCTAGGCTCTCCTTTAGGTTTAGGTAGGAATTTCACCGATGATGACCTTGAATCAAGCCCTCACTCTATAGGTCGAGAGGATGACTGAACTGAAGAGCAAGATGGGTCTGACAGTTCCACCAACTACAGATGAAGAGGTACATGCTCTCAAGGCTCAGAAGGAACACTAGCTATATGCTTCACATATGGATTCTTCGTTCACTTCCCTTTCTAAATGACAGGCCGCTCTTTCATTGTATGATTTCTTGGTTTGATGAAGACACTCTCTCTTATGTATCTACTTATTATATTTTTGCCTCTGCTCGATAGTTCTATAGCCAGTTTTTTTAGACGTTTTCTAGGATCAGAAGGAACCGCTATAATAACCACCATGTATATTTCATTTTCTTATATCTTCTATTTTCTTTCTTTTTATGAAGTCGCACCGGGAGCTAGTGCTTGCTATCTTAAAATAGCTCCATGGATCTCATAGGAAATGTTTGATGCTTCTTAGGTCTTCTTTAGTGACCATGAAATCACCGAATGAAATACTGAGTAGATAGAAAAGATCCAAACGCTGCAGTTGCTCTATGGTGATACGGACTCGACTCGCTCCTACCCACTCCCAGGACGGGGTCAAAAAGCATGTCGGAAATCAAGGGGGGACATACTGGACATCACAACTCCTATTGATTGGGGGCTATGCCAACCTGCCTTTCGATTGATACATAGTTGAGGAGGCCAATCACAAACGCTACAGGTGTGGGAACGACCTTGGTAAGGGAAGGCTAAGATGATGCCTTGCATATGGGTAGCAAGAGGGCGCTTATGCCCCAATGGTGGGGCCTTATGGGGAAGGGCCCAGCCCAATATGGACAGCACACCCCCCACCTGAAGCGTACCTCTGTATTGACTTTTTCACTATATCTAAGGGTTACATCAGTGGAACCGGTGAATCATGCATGCTAGTTTAATGCGTGGGCAGAACCACGCGAGCTGGTTAGATGCGTGGGGCAGAGGGCTCGTAGTACCCCCCCCTTTTGTTCTTAGGGAAGGGAAGAAGAGGCCTAAGCACGGTAGATTTTATATATTTGAGTGGAAAAGGATCACTTTTGTGAGGCTCGACTAACCCTCAAAATGAAGTAGCTTAACCAGCCCTTGACCCCATTGGAAAGCGAGACCGTACCTATTTTTTTAGGCCCATTCGGACATAAAATTCCCGCAGAAGATCAAGTTGGTGAGCCATATGATGGGAAACCTTCTCGTATGGTTTGGAGAGCACTGAAGATGAATGAGAGGTTCACCACCACATCATTGCAAGGAGAGCTCGCTTGATTCGCAAATTGGTCCGACTTGTAATTCACTTTTGACCCCGTGTTTGATAGCCCGGCCATAGTGATGTTAATTGTGGTAAATCCATAAGTAGCTTGGTCCATCTTTATTCCATTTCATATATGTCTGAGGATCTGCATAGCCCTCGATTTATGTGTTATTTATCCATTCCTACTTTTTTATGCCATTTTTGGTGACTAGAGATAACTCTCTTCAATTATTCCTGGGATGGGAGGGAGTAGGTCTTGCTTCATATTTGTTAATTCATTTATGGCTCACGCGACTTCAAGCAAATAAAGAAGCTACGAAAGCTATGCCTGTGGTGATTTTGGATTAGCTCTTGGGATTTCGAGTCGTTTTACTCTCTTTCAAACAGTAGACTTTTAAACCTTTTTTGCTCGTACATTTGCCCCTAGAAATTCATGGATTTCTCGCGATATGAGATAGAATGCCATAACTCGGATTTGTATTTTACTTCTTATTGGTGCTGTTGGGAAATTTGCACATATAGGATTACATACTTGGTTAACCGATGCAATGGAGGGTCCCACTCCAGTATCTTCTTCGATTCATGCAGCTACTATTACCTTAGCTGGCATTTTCATGATAGCAAGGTGCTCCCCTTTATTTGAATACCCACCTACGGCTTTGATTGTTATTACTTTTGCAGGAGCTATAACATCATTCCTTGAGGCAACAACAGGAATCTTACAGAACTATCTAAAGAGGGTCATAGCTTATTCAACTTGCAGTCAATTAGTTTATATGATCTTTGTTTGCGGCATTTCTAACTATTCAATTAGCATCTTTCACTTAATGAATCACGCAATTTTCAAAGCATTACTCTTCCTGAGTACAGGTTCGGTAATTTTATGCTCATGGGAAGCTTACCTCTCATTGGATTTCCTTTTCCAACTAGATTTTATTCCAAAGATGTTATCTTAGAGCTCACTTATACTAAGTATACCATCAGTGGTAACTTAGCTTTCTGGTTGGGAAGTGTCTCTATCCTTTTCACTTCTTATTACTCTTTTTGTTTCATGTTTCTCACATTTCTAGTACCAACTAATTCATTCGGGAAAGACAAATTATGTTGTCATGATACGCCCATTTCTATGGCCATTCCTTCAATACTTCTAGCTCTCAGGATGTGTTGTGATGTTAGCCCATAAGTCAGTATTGTGCTGTGATGAAGAGTCTGTTGCTCACCCAACACGATCATACGAGGTCATAATTCACCCAACATGATCATCCGGGGTTAATAAGAATTGAGGATCAGATGCGGATGAAATTCTCGCCAGTGGATGAGATGTTTAGTTGACTCCCTCCCCCTTAGTGGGAGTCTGGACCCCTATGAGTGAGCAGAAAAGGGAGGAGGAAAGAGGCCCTGGTGAACCATCATATTAAGTGAACAAGTGTAAGCTTCATTGTCCGACAGTATGGAGTATTGACCACACCGAGGGACAGGCCTTGAAGCGAAGGACAGAAATGAGCGGAATCAATGTGTTTCAATTTCTGGCCTTGCACCGACCATCCAACAGACCATGGACTAAATGGCCACTGCCTGAAAAAACTATGTACAGGGGATCGCCGCCCCCCACAAGGTACATCTCACGCCTATGGGCCGCTATAACTATCCAAGAATACACTAGAAACTGGAGGAAAAACCTACCTGATGGACTGCCGAGCTACAAGTCCTACGACGTAGGAGCGAGATTCTCTAAAAAGCCAATGTTGTGGGTGGAAAAGAGGGCCCACTTGGAGACTTGGGATCTCAGCAGGAAATGAGAAGGTTGCTTAAAGCCAGCCGGCTGATAGACGAAAGAGAAGAAATAAGTTAAGTTATGATCTGAGTAGGCTCAACATAGGGAATACCCTAACCCTAGGAACCGGAGCTTGGCCATCCTGGTCGACGTTAAGGAAAATTTTGTCCATCGATAGTGTTTCGACCTAGTTCGATTCATGGTCGCATCTGCAAACATCTTCTTGGGAGTTGACCACCCCCTTGGGAGTCCCCCCCCCCCCCCCCCAATCCAGGCATTGATCTATAAAACTTCATAATAAAGGATGTCACAATACTCACCTTTTCCTTGGTGAGTTAAAGTTTCTGTCCTCCCTTGCGAGCTCAGTCTTCCGTTTCTTGTTTTCGCCTCAGACATTTGGTTTTTTTATCAGCTTTTCATAAACTCTTGCTCGAGCTACTTGGAGAACTCTGGTTCTTTCGAAGAACACAAACATTTTCTTGAAAAGAGAATTGGAGCTTTGCTTGATCCATTGAATGATCCCATACAGCAGTCATTCGGTACACCCCTCCTCGTATTCGTTCACCATCACCTTTCCATAAGGCAATCCATGTTATGAACGGCTTGTAACCTCAAGGAATTCATCTTCCACTAGTTCGTTCGCTCGCACCTCATTATCCTTTGAATGCATCGTTAAGCTCTATGCCAGCTTGTTCTATCTCCACTATCATAGGTACCCAGCTCTACTTTAGATCATCCTGCTTTCGTTCCAGCAAGTCTTCCGCTGGAAGATTTTCTCGCATGAGAAAATCACATCCCTTGTCATCAAAAGCTCGTTCTTGTTTATCGGATTGCTTGGGATGTCTTCCTGTCCACTCGACCGAAAGGAGAGGAGTTATTTCTGACTGAATGGTTTATGTAGTTCTTAACTCATTTAGCAAAGGTGTTTGAAGGGATGAAATGTCCCAGAGCCTGGCAGTAGTAGTTGAGTGGAGTTTGAAATCCATGTAGTAGATACTTCCCACAACTAAGTCCGATGAGCTTGAAGGGGGAGGATTTGATTGAAAGTGGTGATTTGTTGGCTTGGTGAGAAACTTCCTCGTCGACCAGAGAGAGCTCCTTGAGAGACGCTCATCATTCTCCATTAGTGAGTTCCTTTACTGATCTCAAGTGAGTCCTTTGAGAGATATGTTCCTAAGAGGAAAACCCTCTCCACGACCTAGTCACTACCTATCACAACTCCTTAGAAGACATTTTTAGGTATACAATATAAATCAGCAAACAAAAGTGAAGAATTAGCTTTTGGTGAGAATAATATAAAAAACTATTCAAGTACTCAAAGATAGCTTTAAATGCAAAAAATCTAATTTGATGTAATTTCTGCAAAGTATTCAACATATATAACAAAAGATTCTATTCTGAAGAGACATAAATTAGCTTTTATTTCTTGGGAAAATTTGTTGGAATATATAATATGGTAACAAAATGGCTCTAAAATTTTGCCTATAGAGGCTTGATTTTTAGATGTTCTCAATATTAAAAAAATCGAATAAAACCTTACATAAAATAAGAAATTGCCCATTAATAGGGTGTTTCATAAAAACGCTTACTAAAAGAGTTTTTTTTTTTTTATGAAAACACCCACTCAATCAAGTAAAGGAGAGGTTGCATGACTAAGAATTAGTTCAAGAGTGACAAGAAGTAAAGGAGAGGTTGAATGACCATGAAGAAATACGCTACAAAGTTGCCTTAAACTCATAGGGCAAAAAATCGCTTGAAGATATAAGAAGCCTGTGAAGTAGCTGTAAAATTTTGCCAACATGGCTTGGCTTGTGGGGTTTATTACTATGAATAGAAAAATTTATGCAACATCTTACATAAAATAAGAAAACACCAACTTAATTTACCGTACTCGAAATATAAAACTGAAGTTAGACATGATCCTTACATATTTTAAATGTATAAAATATATTTCATTTGACCGCACAAAATAATTTCTCCGGCCAAAAAGGCCATGGTGATTTCTATGATGTCCGGCAGCATATTTCATTTTCCAAAGAATAAGAGACAACTCAGCCTAAGTCAATAACTGCACCCACCAGAAAATGAACCCAATCAATTCTGAAATTATAGCAAAAAGGCAGCAACTTTATGCTTTCAATGCTCCTCAACTACCCTCATCTAAGCAATAAAATCTCCTGCAAAAATGGGTGAGCGAAATTGAGAGAGAGATGGAAATGCATTCATCTGTCATTATCGAAATTCAAGTCTTAATCACAATAAGATGTATTTGGACCCGTCTCTTAAGAAAGATGAGAAAATTTGTTACAAAATAACCTAAATGATTGGTACAGTCATTAATTTGACGGCAAACACATGTCTTAATTTAAAATAGTTTAAACGAGTTGCTTTTTTTTTGGGGGGTGGATATTTAGGCTAAATATGGCAAATTCACATACACATCATATAGCCAAGACTCAAATCAAAGATCTCTTAATTGGTAGCCAAAACTCCCAAATAACATACTAAGATGAGTTGATTCTTGTGATGCATGATTTAAGATGGTCAATAATTGTGACGATCACGATACATGATAAATATATCGTTGGACCATATCTCGCATAAAGACAATACATTTTATAAATTAATTTAAAAATTTTATTAAATACAACTATTGGATTGAATACAATTAAAAAAAAAAAGAAATAAAATCCTTAATACTAAAGGAGTTTTGTACAAATTTATAAATTTCTAACTTACAACAACCAAATGATCTCATTTATGAGCAAAAAAGTGCCAAATTTAAATTGGTTTTAATTTGCATAAATAAAAATAAAGATGACATCATTACTCTAACATGACAAACATTTTCTGATGATTAAAACGCAAGCATTCAACATATAGCCGCACTAAATATTGCTTCTTATAAAAAAAAGGGACAAATTTCATAACTGTAAAGCAAATTAATTGATAAATCTTGACATGACTTTTGCGTTTCTTACATGAATAAAAGAAATCCTGAAATCTTGATACGACTTTTGCGTTTCCTAAATGAAAAAAAAGTTTTTAAATTGAAGATGCAGATGATGAATCTTGAAATCCTTTACATCGGAATCTTTTTTGAGGTCAGCTAAATCAACATCAAAGATAGCTCTACAAGGAAAATTTTGGACTATGTTTTTTTCTGCAATTTCAGCGCAGGATAGGAAATTAGAATGTAAACGTATTGTTCAGAAGTTACTGCTCTACAACAACAAAAAAAGGAAATATATATTTTTGGACTTTATTATATAATTGGTGCCTTTCAAATCTTTGATTTCAAATTCTACATTCAATTCTTTCTTTTGGCAGATCTATTTCATTGAAGTCATCATTTGTCAAGATAAAACTATTTTCTTCCTTCTATTGAGTGTTTTATGAACACAATATGATCAATATGGAATTCATAACTATGATTTTTTTATTAATTAGGTAAACTTTTCAACCATTGTTGGAGATTATTAAAGACATAAATGACTTCTTTAGTAACATACTACTACCTAAAGAATTCAGGGCAATAATACATTTAAATTTCTTCTGATTTTCATGGAAGAATGCATAATTAATATCCAATTAGTTAGAGTCCAATAATTGTTAGTTGCAACAGATAGTAAGATTCCCATAGCTTTCAAGCTGATATAGGTGCAAATCTTTCCATCTAGACAGTGTCATAGATTTGAGTAAACCATTTACTAACCGAATCAAATATTATCTCTTAAGAGTCCCATCTAATTAAACTTCATTGAGAACACCTTTTTTTTTGGGACATTTAGGCCATTTAATGCAAACTTGCACACATAACGCATACACAAAGATTCGAATAGTAGACCTCTTAGTTGGAAGCCTAAGCTCTCAACCAACAGACCAAGGTGAGATGTGTATTGAGAACACCCACTCGCGTTATATTGTAGTCTTCTTTCTAAGTAAGTCCACTTTTGTTCTATAAAGCTCTCATCTTCTCAAAACCTTCTTTTTCACTTACGTACTTGTACTCTTATATTTTTGGAATCTTCATAAGAGAAAATTGAGTGTTAAAAGCACTACAGAAAAATCATTGATTATTAACAGAATTTGGTAATTTTTCTGCGGAAATTAGAAATCTAGCGATTTTTTTTCACTGGTAAAAATCACGTAGGAAACATACCGGCAGAACATTTTTCCATCGAAAATATTTTCCGATGGATTTACATTGTGTTTTTGGCGGCAGTTGGAGTGGCGGCTTACATAGAATTGCCGCCAAAGATTTTTGGCGGTATTAGCACTGGAAATTACTGATGCATAGACCATAGTAAAATTGCCGGTAATTTTCGGCGGCAATGACCGCCGCTATTTTTTGGCGCCTTTTCTGACAATTTTCATAATGATTATGGCAGCTAATGAAATTGCCCGATATCGACATTTTTGGCGACTAGGCTGCCGGTAAGCCATTGAAAAGCTGTAGGAAATTGAAAAAAAAAATGACATCCTTCCCTCTGTCCACGCACATTTCCATAATTTGTACCTGCAACAATTGAATAAAATGCACAAATAAAATCCACTACCACTATATTAACAATCAACACATATTAAAACAGTTGAAAACATAAAATAAAAGAAATAAACAAACTTTCAAACATAATAAAGAAGCTAGTCCATGATATTAAAAAACATGAAACTAAAATTAGGGTAGGAACTTGGAATATAGGTTCCCTTACAGGAAAATTAATGGAATTAATAGATATTATGATTCATAGGAAGTTAAATATTTTGTTCATTCAGGAAACCAAATGGGTTGGAGAGAAGGCTAAGGAAATTGCTAGTTTAGAATTTAAACTTTAGTATTTGGGTAGGAGTCGTACTAGAAATGGTGTAGGTGTTATTATAGATAAGAGTTTGAAGTATAATGTCATAAAAATTAATATGATTGGAGGTATAATTATAGCTTTAAAGATTGTTGTTGATGCTAACAATGTTAATATTATAAGTACTTATGCTCCTCAAATAGGTTTGGATATGAGTTCTAAATTAAATTTTTGGAATGGCTTAGAAGAATTAATATAAAATATATCTCTTGAAGAAAAAGTTTTTATTGGAAGAGATTTTAATGGATATATTGGTAGAGTGGTAGATGATTTTAAAAGCATTCATGGTGGCCATGGATTTGAAATGATAAATGAAGGTAGCAAGACTATATTAGATTTATGTTTAGCTTATAATTTTTTAATTGCTAATACCTTATTTGGTAAAAGGAATGAGCATCTCATCACTTATAAAAATGGATATAGTATAACTCAGATGAACTATTTTCTTATAAGAAAATTAAATCGTTTAGATTGCAATGATTGTAAAGTTATTCTGAGTGAAAATTTATATATCAAACATCGATTATTAGTTTTGGACTTTAAAATAAAGGGGCAAAAAATAAAAAATAAAGTAAAATAATATTCTAACATTATGTGGGAGCATTTAAAAAATATTAATAAAAATATTTTTGAGAGTAAGATTTTAGATCTTAAGATTTTATCTCTGCATGAGGATGTTAATGTTATGTGAAAAAAAGTGGCTAGTAATATTAAGAATATTGCAAAAAATGTGCTTGGAGTATCAAAGGGAAAAGCTCCTAATAATAAAAATAGTTTAAAAATAAAAATATTTGTTACAAAAATTAGTTTAATTTTAAAAATTTTGATAATTGAGAAAGATATAAAGAGGCTTGTAAGGAATATATGAAATCAATATGCGATGCAAAGTCCTTAGCTTTTAGTGATTTATATAATAGATTAGATACTAAGGAGGGAGAAAGATATATGTATAAGTTAATCAAAGAAAGAGATAAGAGTAGTAAGAGTTTAAGTTAAGTGTATTAATGATGAAGATCAAAAAATACTTTTCTTAGAAGATGATATTTAACAAAGGTGGATGAGATATTTTGCTAAACTTTTTAATGAAAATTGTGAAAATAAGATTGAATGTAGTGACCTTAGCACCCTAAATAAAAATAAAAATTTCTATTTTTATCGACGTATTAGTAAAACTGAAGTTTGAGAGGCTTTAAAGAAAATGAATGGTGGAAAAGCTGTTGTACCTGATGATATTCCAATAAAGGTGTGGAAATGCTGAGGAGATGAAGGAATTTCTCAGCTTACTAAACTTTTTAATATTATTTTGAAGACTAAAAAGATGTCAGCTGAGTGGAGAATGAGTGTGTTAATTCCTATTTTTAAGAATAAAGATGATGCACAAGATTGTGTGAATTAAAAGGAATTAAGTTAATGTGTCATACTTTAAAACTATGGGAGCGAGTTATGGAGCATAAGTTGAGGAGTGATACTAATATTTCTCAAAATCAATTTGGATTCATGCCGGGTAGGTCGACTATAGAAGCCAAACATTTATTAAGAGGTTTGATGGAGAAATATAGAGAAAATGAGGATTTACATATGATATTTATGTATTTAGAAAAAGTATATGATAAAGTTCCAAGAGAAGTACTATAGAGAGTTCATGAAAAGAAAGGAGTTAATAATGCTTATATTCAAATCATTAAAGATATGTATGCATGAGCTATTACTTGTGTTCAAACATAAGGTGGTTTGACCAAGTATTTTCCTATTTCAGTTGGGTTACATCAAGGATCAGCCTTAAGCCCATATCTTCTTGCTTTAGTCATAGATGCTCTCACTAGACATTTCCAAGAAGATGTACCTTGGTGTATGCTTTTTACTGATGATATTCTTATTATTGATAAGACTAGAGAGGGAGTTGAAGGTAAACTTGAATTATGGATGTCAACCTTAGAGCCTAAAGGTTTTCGCTTGAGTAGATCTAAAACAAAATATATGAAGTGTAATTTTAGTAGTAATAGACCTAGTGAGGGGATTGTGACTTTGGGCAATCAAGTCATTAATAAGAGTACACAATTTAGATATCTTGGATCTATTGTTCAGAGTGATGGTGAAATAGATGAGGATATTATCAGCAGATATCAAGTTGGATGGTTGAAATGGAGGACTGCATCGGGCTTGTTATCTGATAGAAAATTACCCCTCAAACATAAGGGAACATTCTATAAGATGGTGGTGAGGCCTGTAAAGCTTTATGATGCTGAATGTTGGTCATTAAAAGAGAAGCATAATACTAAGTTAAGTATGGCAGAGATGAGGATGCTCAGGTGGATGAGTGGCTTTACCCTTAGAGATAGGATACGAAATGAGCATATACATGAAAAGGTTGGAGTAGTTCCAGGAGAAGATAAGATTAGAGAGAGTTTCCTTATATGGTTTGGTCACATAAAACGATGGCCTTCCGATAATCTGGTTAGTATAGTAGAGGTGTTAGATTTGACTTATGTTAAGAAAGGTATAGGCAGACATAAAAAGACTTGGTTAGAAAATATTAGGAATGACCTTTCTTTATTAGATTTAAACAAGAATTTGACTTTTAATAGGACACAAAGGAGAAAAAGGATTTATGTAGCCGACCCTACGTAGTGGGATAAAGGCTTGATGTTATTGTTGTTGTACTTAAAAATGATACTCACGTGAGTTTTTCTTGCCTTCTCATTAACCCACTAGTGATCAAGTTGATGTTGGCGAGTCCTTGCATGCAACTCCAATGGTGTCGGCCCTGACCAAGATACTCTTTCTGTGAATAGAGAGTATAGTTAAAATATTATACATATATTTGTGAAACTAATTGACATAATATTTTACCAATGGTTGTTTATGCTCAGTTTGAGGCACTCAGCCACCCGTTTAAAGAGAGATTCCTAAAACCCACAGTAAATTGATCTATTTTGCTTATTTTGCTCTCTCAATTTTGTAAACTCAAGGGCTCACCCAAGCTCCGGTCAAATCATCCCACACTCCCATGCCAATCCATAATGAATGCTACCCAAACTTTATAATAACTGTGAACATGTCCTTGAGACGAGTAGAGACTCTTTTCTCTAAATTGGTTCTAATCCTCGAACCATGCTCAGGCCACCACCTAAAATCTTTTTGTAAAATATAGGCATGATAAATAATATTAGAACAAATGCACTAAAAAATGCTAAGTAATGACAAATAAATATACCTAAAAATTTCTAAAGCACATATCCATAACTTTATTTGGAATTTTCTTCTATGATAAGTAAGGAGAATTATATTTGTTCTGTATTATATTAAGAATCTTATGGGTGGTCTTCCTTGCTTGATTAAAGCTGCAGGTTAAAATTTTTCTCAATCGCATAATAGATCAAATTACAATAACTTTACAAAATAAATTGAACTTATGAATCACCTTCAAACCTTATGTATACAAGTTTATCCTCTACTGTTGTAGGCTCCCTAGCCCCAACCTCTACTTCTGTTGATGGTCCACCCTGTTCTGGATACATATTTGGTGGGTAATAATAGGGGTGATGGTAAGGAGGATAGGGGTAGGTTGATTAAACTATTTGTGATCTTGGTGGTTGGTAATATGGATAGAAGGGAGCTGAGTGTCTCTAATATGGAGAGGTACATTGAGGGCTAGTAAAAGTAGGAGTCGAGACATACCTAGCATTGGGTGGTACTCCAACCACAAGTAGATCTTTTTATCCCTTACCCTGCTCAGTGGGGGACTGATGGTGACTCCCCGATGGTGATGATGGCACACCTATCATTGGTGGAACTATCTTCTGTTAACCTTGATCACCCTATCTAGACCCATTTGGTCCAATGCTAAACTTCTTCTTATGACTAACTATTGATGTAGTAGATCTACGAGGAGGCTTATCACCTAAAGTCATTTGTATCTACAATAAAAAAGTAATTAGTTAACTTTAAGTAAAATTATAGTAACAGTACAATTGTAAAAAATATGCATAATTATAAATAAGGTTTTAAAAGATATAAAGATTTGCATAAATAAAAATAAAAAATACAATTACATATAAAAATAAAAGTAAAACTTTCATTTGATTCATTTAAATATCATCATGGACATCTATGGCATGGTATACCATAACTAATACTTCAAATATATACCTAGATATTTGATGCACTAAGCTTATTTCATTTGAAGAAATTTAATAGTTACATTATTTTAGGTATGTTGGTGTACTGTATAAGAGATGATTGGGTTAAATTTTTCCTGTTATGATTTAAGCCAACAAAATACTTAATTAAATAATGACATTCAAATTTATGTGACTAACATTAAGTACATCTTCTTGTTTAATGGTTTGGCATGGTGCATTATTCTTGTTTATGAATATGAATTCTAATTTCATGCTTCATATTGAATTTAATTTTCCATTGCAAGCAATAAAAAAGAAATCATACAAAGATAGATTATAATTCAGGTGGATCTATCTATCATTTTACCAATTTATTCTTGTTAGACTTTCATTTGATTATAATATTGGTTAATAGAACATTAAGTAAATTGAAATAAAATGGGTCACTTAAGCTACAAGAATTATTCTGAATCAAAATTTCTTTCAGTGCTATGTAAGGTATCTTCACTTTCTTCCTCATTCTCACTTGAAGTGCTCATCAAACTATCCACTTCTTATAATTGCATTTTAGCATTAGGCAATGAACTATCAAGAACATTAATTTCAATAGCCCTATATTCTGTCATATCATCCTCTTGATGTGTAGTAGTTATGACGTGTTACTGGTCAACAATCCCTCGTGCTTTTATTTTTATGATAGCTAAACAATCTTACTTATCTCTACGACCATGGGGATATTTGTAGAAACAAACTTGAATAGCTTGACTTGCTAGCACAACTGGATCAAACTTCCTGCATCTTCTTCTATGTTTTACCTCTACTAAATTATATGTAGGATGAACTCTTGTGTCTTTATTTGATACATGATTATAGCACTGACAGGTTAACAAACATATATGATTCACATCTTCTCATTGGTGGGTACCGCAGCTCAAGGACTTTATCCAAAATATCATAATAATCACACTCATCTACTTCATGAGTGTTTTCCTTTAACACAAACTCCATAATTTTTATTTTTTATTCAATTAGTATATAACTTGGAATGAAATCTAAACCATTAACAATATAGATTGGCCATGTGTTTGCTTTTACATTGGGCCCCATGTCAGTACTTGCAGCCCTTTATCAAAGACCTTATTATAGGGGTCATGCACCTAAGAAAAGTTGGAAAATTTAGGACTTATATTATCTAATAAGATATAAATCAATGAAATAATATAGATTTTTCTCATGTAAGATCTAAACCATATTGTAAATTCAATTACAACGAGTTGCTTAACAGCTACAATATCTATTGGAGGAAAACTACTTATGAAATACCTAACAAGAAATCCTTCAATTCACACTTCAAAATTAAAAAATAACATGATTTCTTATGCACATTGTAGAAAAACTAACTCTAAGATAGGTTGGACTTCTTGCAATTCATAATCATATATAAAGTTGTTATTCTTATTTCTAATCACTGAGGAATCTTGTAACACATTTCCCACTATCTTTTCCATGTATTATATGGACTAATAGTGTATATTCTGATTATTCTTCGATATCAAAGTTTAAGTTACACCCAAATTAATTCTTGTACTTCTTATATGGGGCTCGAAGTAGTAGGAGCATAAGTGTATGATTTCTTGAGCCAAATATACTTCATATATCGATCCTTCTGGTTGTGTTTTATTCTTAACATATTTTTAAAATTTGTTCAAATATTTATTAACGATTAAATTTATCAGTTATGATTAAAAATATTATAGATAATGTATTTATTACATGTATTACCACTCAAAATGGTACAACTAATGATAGTGCACAAGTTCTCTTACTCTAGCCTCATATGATAGATGGACTGGAAGATGATCCAGAAAATCAAAGAATCCAAGGGGAAAGTTTTTTCTATCTTACATATAATTATTGGTAAGTTTTTCTCACTCCTTCATAAAAGCCTCTTTGCTTAGTTTATATGAACATACATTTTTAAGGAATATGCTAAGCTCCGTCAATAGATTTGATATGTAATCTAGTAACAAACATAGCATAATTGGAAGGAGCACCTCTATAATTATGTGATAGTCATGAATTTTTAGTCCAAATAATCTCGTAGATTTAAGGTCTACACATCGGCTTAAGTTTGATCCATAACCATCATGCATTTTTAAACCATAAAACCACTGACATATTGATCTTTTTTATTTTAACGTGAATTAGAATGGTGCTTTAGGTTTCATTATTCTGCCATCATTATTTATTATTAGCTATAGATTTCTTTATCTACAGTACTCTTTAATGTCAATTCTAGCTTTCACATTATCCTTACTCTTTCCTTTAACATCCATGATTGTATTAAAAATATTATCATGAACTTTTTCTCAATATGTATAATATCCATATTATACCTTATCATATTTGTACTTTAATATGGTAATATTAAAAAAAATTTCTTTTTAATTCAATTATGTTTAACACCATATACAAGAAATTTAAACTCAAACAATATTAGGAAAATAATTAAAGAAATACTAGAAAGTTTATATAGTATGTCATAACCACTTAATCTTGGTAGAGGTGGTGACCTCTCAACTCTAATTTTGAAGAATGCATCATTATTTCTTCCAAATGGATGATTATAAGGTAGGAATATCCAGTGACTATCAAACCAAATATTTTTTCCACCCTATTTTAATGTGAAAGATTTTATTTTCACCATATAGAAAGGCAAGGTAATTTTATTGCTGTGCTCCAACCCGATAATATACTATAAGCTGGAAAATCACTAATGGTCCAAAGTAATGAAGCTTTAAGGTGAAAATTCTAATTAGTTGAGATGTCATATATGAGAACACCTTCTTCCCAAAAGAACTTGAGATTATCAATTAATGATTATAAAAAATATCAATTTTTACTTTGGAATTATGTTGTCCTGGTATTAAAAGTGTTAAGAATATATCTGGGATTGTCATGCACATCTCTGGTGGAAATTTATATGGTGTAGGTATGACTAGCCAATAAGAATATGGTAAAGTTGTCTCACTGTATGGAGTGAAACCATCAACACATAAGCCTAATCTTATGTTACGTGTCTCAGCAACAAATGAAGCATGTGTCTGATTAAAATGTTATCATGCTTCATCATGTGATGGATGAGCAAGAACACTACTGTGAGCTAATTTCTCCTTATGTCATCTCATAAAACCTGCTGAACTCATTAATGTGTAGATGCGCTGAACTCTTGGAATAATTGATAAATAAAATAAATAAGAATATGAAACATCTTTTTTTTTTTACAATATTATTTTCTAGAGTTGGATTTGAATAGAGGCATATAGTGGGTACGACAATAAATTTTTTGTTGCATCATCTTTGTAATATAGCATACAATCATTTATATAACAATCAATTTTTATAGCTGTGAGACCCAATTTGGATACTAATTACTTCATTCGATCTAAATTTGTGGGGATTAAATTGTCAGCTGGATTAATTTCCTTCATAAGAAAAATAAACACATTGAATCACACCCAAGTAATATTATATTTAGTTTTGATACTAAGCATCCTAAAAGAAATCGATAATTCTAAATGAGCTGTCAACCTTCACAAATTAGTTTTTAAGTAGAATTCAATTTTTTTTTCTGAGTTTGGTGGTTCTTCCATGTTTGCTCTTAAATTTCGACCCGATGCATTAAAAAATATGTTTTTCATACGGTCTACTCATTTTATCTTCATCTAATGTTCTAAAATCTATGGATGAGTCAGCATGAGTATCTCCATATGGCACGTACTTGCCATATGAGGTCCAGAACCAATATCCTGGATTAAATCCCAAACGACATAAATCAATTTTAACATCATCAAGCTTAATAAAAGCATAATTTTTGTACTTCAAGCATGGACATCTAACTATTCCATCAGACTTAAATGAAGGGAGTTGACATACGACTTGAATGAAAGTCTAAACTCCTTCAATAAATATATATGTCAATCCTTTTCATCCAGATAACTATATGTTATACATCAAATATCGCTTTTTATAGGATAGTCATGTGTATGCTGAATTAATAATCCTAAAAAAAATGTATTAAAAAATTTATTGCTTGTGTTGAGGCTCATATTTAATCTACATCAAAGTACTAAGATTGAATAATGAAAGTGAATATATGTGGCATGAAGGTTATGGTTTTGAATATTTTCTCTTTTGATTGTTAAGTTTAGCCAAGAAAAAGTTTCAACCCTTCATATTCCATTACAAGTATATGTCCTCAAACACTTTAATAAGCCTCCACAAGGATTATTGACTACCTATAAATAACAATTAAATTTTAAATTTGATAAAATCAAAACATTTTAATATTCAGTAATAGATACTCCCCAATTGCTCCCCAGCTCCTTCAACCGCCCCATCATCCCCCCGTCCACTCAAACCACCACCAGATTCATTTGGCTAAACAAGTCTAGGTATCATATAAATTTATGACTATGTCAATCATGACCCTATACAACTTAGTTATCTACCTTTCTTAACATGGGTATTATATATACATGACTAGATTAGACAAAACATAGACACTATCTAGTTCCTTAATTTCTTTGAAGTAGCCATCTTATACAAGTTATTATCTAACCTTATATTCATAATTCATGAAGAACAAATATGTATTAAGATCAACTGAATCAATTTGGTATCATAGATACTAAACTAAGTGGAACTCAAATTCATGAGCATTCCACATTGACTTAGTTCAAGGATTACCTTACTTAGAATAGATCAAATTCCTAGTCTAGTCACACTTCTGGTTAATACTTGACCGACCAATAAACATCATTCTAGCATATTACAAAACCACATAAGCACTTAAGATACTCATTTCTTCATCTCTATAGCATGCAAAATCATATAAATAAAAAAATTCCATATTTCTAATGACCTTAAGGATGAAGGCCGGCATCGGCTAAGGAGAAAGGTAGGCTCCTAAACTGCAAGTTCTACTTGAAGTTAAATTTTCATGGAGCATGGTTTATTCTGAGTTGTTAGACAACAACATTAAGAAGGAATATTCTTTCAGTATAGTTAAAACAATCTCAAGCTCTGAATAAAGCGGTGCCATACTAAAGATGAGTCGATGGCTTCCCATAAGCTAAAACAATAATAATTTTATAAGAACATGAGATAATATATATGTGAAATGCATTTGTAAACTTTTTTCACTATAATAAACTTAAACATTATAATAGCTTCCGCTTTATGAATTTCAAACCAGAATAATACATCAATGTTAAAAAAAAAAAAAATGTTCCTCTTTTGTTTTGGCTGGAAGTTACATTTCAGATTATCACGCAAGTTCTGTTCTGAATCGCATTACTTGATATTTCAAGATGTTAGTAAGGGAGCCTCAATTAACCGTTCCATAGTTTGCAACTGATCATAAGGTGCTATCTGCAAAAGCCATAGAAACGAAGTGATCAATGCAATTAAACTTCAATGGATTATAAAACTCTCAAAGATTTAGGTTTCGTTTGAGACGGCTTTCTTATTAATTCTTAAAGCAGCTTTCTAGTATAAAATTTTTAATTTTTATACTAAAAAGTTGTTTTAAGAAGCAATAAGAAAGCCGTCCCAAACAAAACTTTAAAGGATAACTAAAAAATAGTGATTGATGCGGTACAAAAATTAGCCACAAATTTTTCGGTCGGGGGAAAATGAAAAAAAAGAATGAAAGATTCTAATCAAAATTTAATTATGACAGATTTTAAAATCGATGGATTTACTTCAAGAATAGTGCAATACAAGAATTAATGGATTATACATGTTTTGGAATCATCTCAAAGAATACTTAAGGATTTAAAAGTCTATCAGAATAAATTTTGGTTAGAATATTCTAACCAAAATGTTTTTTTTTTTAATTTGAGTTAGAAAATCCAAAGTAAATTTTGATTATAATTTAGTTTTAAAATCCTTGATTTATTTTGAGATATAATACAAGAGTTGATTGTTTATACAATCCCAAAAGTTAAAGTATGTGGGCTTTGAATATTCAAGCTTTGAGGCCCGACCTCTCCACATATATTCAGGGAAAGTTTTACTGGATTATATTTAATGGGGAATTTTCAGAAGACAAATTAGATAGATATAAGCCACTATGCAGTAATTTTGCCCTCTTAATGAGAATTTTAAGATCTGAGTACTAGTTTCCTATAGGTGTAAGCTCCTATACTTAATTACCTCTCCCGATAACGAGAGAACACTTTCAATTAAGGCTAGTCATTAAACAACTACTTAATATCCAGTGCATAGTAGCAACAAATTAGAAGTTTAAGATTCAAATTATAAATTTACCACCCTTTCACTTAAAACAAATGATGGAGGAAATGATGATGAAACTAATCAAAATCTCATGATTCTGTCGTCCTGAGTCATCATGGTGCCTAGTCTACTTTATTAAAAGAGATAGTCGACCTAACCTGACAGAAGGATCATTGCAAGCAGCCATAAGTTGTTTCGTACAAGGGTCCATTGCAGACTTGGGATGATTATTTGTTTTAAGAGATGAATTCAAGCCAACATTAGCTAACAGAGGGCTTTGTGCCCTATCAATTATATCTTATAATGTATTACTCAATGGAAACTAGCCATTAGGGAACATACAGGCTTTTTGCCATTACTGTAATATAGTGGAGTCATTCGACAAGCCACTAGGTAAGAGGGCCGTGATCATAATCGTTTACCACGTGGAGTCGTTCTGGTCAAACTACGGGACCTTTGTTGAACCATTTGACCAAAATAAAAATTAGACCAATCATAATCACACAATGTAGAGCAATCTAGCCAAACTATAGGCTTTATGGAGCCATCTAATCAAGCCATCGATTAAAGGACAACTGTCACGTCCTTAATAACATGAAATTATTTGAGATTGAATCCGAGTGATATTCTTGACTGAATATTTTCTCTTTGTGAGCTAGAGTAGTTCTTTGATTTATCACCCTCATCAAATAGTTGCGGAGGGGTGGATGTGTTTTGCTATAAATTATTTGATGTTTAATTTAAATATTAATAATTAAAGTTTTTATAGATCCAAAGTCTTAGAGTTTCAAAGAAATTTAAAAATTAATCCCTCCGGTTGATATAAACTTTCAACACACCAATCATCGGGATGATGTTAAAGTCATTTGAAAATGTTCATATTTTAAAATTTTGATAGATATTGAACTTTAGTGTTTCACTTAAATTTAGAAATTAACTCGAGTTGATATTAGCTTTCAATACGGCCATAATCGGATGATATTATAGTCACTTGAAAATATTTGTATATCATAGGAATTTGGAGGCATTTAAAAGATAGAGTCTCCTTTGATTAAGATTAACTTTCAACAGGGTCATCATCAAGGTGATGTTAAAATTATTTTAAAATATAATATTTTGTTAAGGTTTGAAGGCATTTGAAAGATAGGATCACATACGGTTGAGGTTAACTATCAACACAGCCATCATCGGGGTGACATTAAAATCATTTTAAATAATATAGTTTTTGTTGAAATTTGAAGGCTGTGGGCTCCGAAAATTCGGCCCCGGCCTCCCCGCCGCGCGATTTCTTTTTTTATATTCGGCGAGGGAGTTTTAACGGATAAGTTCCAGGGTAAATTTTGGAAGGAAGATGGGTTTGTAGATAAGACACTACCCAGAGATTTTGCCCTCATTTTGCGAGGACTTTATGATCCGAGTTCTGGTTTCCTATAGGCGCAAGCCCCTATAGTTAATTACCCCTCCCGATCACAAGAGAGAACTTTCGATTAAGGCTAGTCAGGGAAAGTCGTCGACGAGAGCGAAGTCGCACAGCCACGACGGGGTCGGAGGGGCGTGCGAAGGGGAGAAAGGTGCCTTCACAGCAAGCGAGCTCGCGTTGGTTGCTTCCGATCAAAGTATCGGAACTTCCGATCTGGCTGGAAGGGAAAGTCGTCGACGAGAGCGAAGTCGCACAGCCGGGAAGGAGTCGGAGAAGCACGCTGGAAGGGAGAAAATTTCCTCTGCAGCCGGCGAGCTCCCGTCCGATCAAAATGTCGTGGCTTCCGATCTCACCGAGAGAAGAGAGCGAGAGAAATGTCGGGGGAGAGAGGGAACCAGCGACGGGAGCTCTGCGAAATGGAATGGCCCGAAGGCTTCGTTCGCTCTGGTATTTAACGACGCTGAAGGAGGCTTGATCGAGGCGAGCGTGGGTGAAGCGACTGCATTCGGCGCCGTTGCAGGGTGTCTCGGCGGGATTCCTTGCGAATTTTGCGGGTTCGACAGTCCGAGGTGCGGGATTTCGGGGATTTGCGGCAGAGACAGGTACGTTGATTTTTTTTTCTCTTTTTGTTATTACATGGAGGTCAACAAAGGCATTTGAAAGATAGGACCCCTTGTAGTTGATTATCGTTGGAAAGTGTGCAAATTTTATTAGGATTTATAATATGCCTTTTGTCCACTTGTACGAGTGTTGTAGATCATGTAGCGTAGAAGGGAATTTTAAACAAATAGGGATATTATTGTATGATTTCAAGACATGCATAGGATTTGAAAGTCATCTTGCAAAATTCCTACAAGTGGAAGGTGTGCAAAATTCCTACGAGTGGAAGGTGTGCGGATTTGACTTTTACACTTAAGTATTTTGCACTATTTAAAAAAATAAAAAAACAAGTATTTTGCACTATTTATAAATTTTCACGATCGCCTTCTGTCTGCTTGCATGAAAATATTGTGAATCCAGTGGCTAAAAAGACAATTTTGGGTCAAATACACGGAATAGATATAAGCTCATTTAACTTATTTGAAATTTTATTACTACTGCCGATTACAAAAATGGGCTCCATAGGAGAATCCTCCACCATGTATACATATGCGAGAGGGAAGAGCTTCATATATCCCAAGGCACAAATAGGAGTTTTCATTTAAGTTCTTTGCAAGTCATCTATTGAGTTCCTAAGATTTCTAGACATCCTAATTTGTTGTTGTCAGCCTAAGGATTCGATAAGTATCATATTTGAGTTTGTAATGAGCATGTCAATTCAATCCAGTCCTCTGTAGATTACGTTATATTACCTACTTGTATTTTAATCATTGCTTGCATTTTAATTCTTTTAAGCATTTGATTTTACATTGTAATTTGCTTAAATCATTTAGGTTTAGGAGCTTTGTGCTCCCTGTATTGTAATGTTCAAGTTCACTGTAGTGCCAAAAAATTTATAAGTCCGAATTTCAGCAGAAATTTCAATAGCCTCATGACATCTCCTCCATTTAGGGAAAATTTTAGGAGGGCTAGGCCTAACCACCGCGCTAAAAAAGCACGTATGACCGGTGTCGGGTGACATCGTGGTCGGAACTCTATAATCCCACCACATCAAGAAATACGTGTTTAAGATATCTGCATGGGAAATTTAGATTAACCAAAAATACTTGTTTGCTTACACAAGTCAATACAAATGTTCTAAATAACCATATAAATAATTCAATTGTTTCCTCTGACAAAAAGGTCGCCACTAAGAAAATGTTCTACCAATGATTATTAACAACGACAAATGGTGCACAAACTTAATTATATTTCTTTAGCCTATAACAAGTATCAAAAAGTACATCTCCAGAACAGTCATAATATATCCTACCCATTGCATCAACCCAAAATAAAATTTAGCAATATATCAAATTCATTAATTTGGACACCCCATGCGAACATGTTGTCATTAACTCGACGATCTATAAATATTGAATAAAAAAATTAGTGACCTCAAATTCAATTTTTACTCATTTCTCCTTCTAAATAAAGTTATATGCCTCCCTCTTAGAGAATCCAACATGCTCGATATCTCCAACTTCCTCTACAAGGTAAGAGAATGCATCAACGGTTCTTATCCCGACTTATGTCATTGATTTCAGAACTAAAGCTTTCTCATTATCAATATCCTTACATGATCTCATGAGGTGTCGATCTTCTAGCCTAGCCAATTCATGATTGTGGGATTCAATAAATTTTTTCACATTTCAGTTTCCAGCTTCATTAACTGTAAACCTAACCAAAGATAGACAGCTCATTCTGGTCTCTGATTTTTTATATTTCAATTGGGAATTTAAATAAAATCTCTTCTTTAAACCAGCTTTTGAATAGGCAAAGTTTTTTGGATTTTAATTTTTTAGAATTTGGCCAGTAATTGTGATGATCCTTGAGCACAATCAAGCCAGTATTATGGTGTTGACCTCTGTATAATACCCAAAAGAGATGAAAATGAAATGCATACCTGAGCGAATCCCGCAAATACCGCTGAAATTTCGCAAATCCTGCTCAAATCGCACCATATCAATGTACATCCGGAGCCGTTCCGGGATTTCTGCGAAAATTCTGCCACCGTTGTTCAAAACGACGCTACGCATCGTCATTAAATAGGAGAGGAAGAGACCTCCATTCAGCTGCTCTCTCCCACGACGTTCTCTGACTTCCCTCTTCTCACACACGATCTCTTCACCCATTATCTAAGCCGATCATAGCTTCCGACTGATCTCTACCCGTCGCCTCCTGTAGCCACAAATCCACATTACTGCCTCTCGATCTTCCTTCTCTGATCCACGGTCAAGTTCCCGATCTCCTTCCCTGTCGCAGACCCTATCTCTCCCTATCCCGACCTCTTGCTTCTTTGATCCAGTGAGAAAGAGAGAGAGAGAGAGAGAGAGTGGAGGCCGAGGCCGAATTTTCGGAGCCCACATGATCGAGCTCTACCTGTCGCCTTTTGTATCCACAAAAGGACGCTGCCTCTCGATCTTCCTTCTCCGATCCACGATCAAGTTCCCGATCTCCTTCCCTGTCGCAGACCCTATCTCTCCCTATCCCGACCTCTTGCTTCTCCGATCCAGTGAGAAAGACAGAGAGAGAGAGAGAGAGAGAGAGCAAGAGAGTATTTCCCCTACCTAACCTCCACAAGACCTTGCCTTGCCGAAGCCGAATCTCCAGCTTAGAGCCAACGTCCACCTCGCCTCTCCATCCCGATGTCGCTCCTTCGAACGATCTTCCCTACCTGTGGACCGGAAGTTACGTCATTTTGATCGGGAGCAACAACCCGAGCCCGCTAGTGAAGGTAGATTTCTCCCCTATGTGCTCTCCTTCGACCAGATCCAATCAACCCGCCGAACAGCAGAGGGAGGAAAGGGAGAGAGTTTATGTAATTTTGATTAAAAATAATGTTGATTAATTTTAATCAAAATTAATAATAATTATTAATTAATTATAATTAAAAATTTTATTTTAATTAATTATAATTAATTTTAATTAACTGAAATTATTAAATTAATTATAATTATTGTAATTAATTATAATTAAGAAATTAATTATAATAAATTATAATTAATCTTAATTAAAGTTAATAATTAATTAATTATGATTAATTAGTATTTTTTAAATGAAATTTTAATTAATATTAATCATTTATAATTAATAAAAAATATTTATAATTAATTATCTTAATTAATTATAATGACTTTTATTAATTATAATCTTTAAAAAAATCCTCTCTTACCTCGGCATGCGTGTCGGGCCGGCAAACCACCTATGCACGTCTTTATTGAGCGTGGTAGGGGGGAACCCAACGCGACACCTACGATGAGGTAGGCAAGTAACCCTTCGACCCACGTGCCAACACCGACAACCCCGCGAAGGTACGAATTTTTCTAAACTCAGATTCTCTCTCTCAATGTTCATGACGGACTGGAAAACCGCCCATGCACGCCTTTGTTGCGCGCGGTGGGATGAGACTCCGGTGCGGCACCTACAGTGAAGCGAGGTAGCTCATAAGTACCCCTGAGCGGGGGGAAAGCAAACTGTTTTTTCAAAAATGCTTTTAAGAAAAAACCCCATTCACGCCTTTATTGGCATGGTGGATGAAAAACAAAATATCACCGCCGCAGTGTCTCACAAACACCAACCGTGCACGTCTTTGTTGATGTGGCGGGTAGGCGGCCTCTTGGTGTTTCCCCTAAACGGGGGAGACGCCGGGAGGCTGCCGAATTTTTGTCCGAAAAGGACAAGGACTTGGACAACAACATGGGACATTATTTGGACTTGGACTTGTAAATTAAAGGAACATTAAATGCAACTTGAACCATAACTTGAATAAAGAGGAAGAATTTGAACTAGAACTCAACAAGACTACGAGGACTTGAATATGAACTTGGACATACAAAATTGACTACAAAGGACATGAATTGAGACTTAATTTGAATATCAAACGGACATGACTCGGACATGTACAAGAAATTGAACAACAAGAAGCTTGAACTTGAAAGTGATACAAGGGACATGGTGAATTACAAATGACTACACTCCAATTTGATTTGAGCATACATCGAACTCAGACTTGGACTTGGATTCATTTGAACACTGATTTGAATATTAATAAACAAAAATTTGGACTTGTTTATTAATAAGAATACTTGAATTTAATTGAAAAAAGGACCCTAATCACATGAGCTTAATTTGAGCATGAAATGAATATGGGCTTGTGGATTTCAACATAGCTTGTAATGACATATTTTCAAGCACGGATCAAATGGAGAAATGCAATAGTATGTTCATGCTTAACAATACAAAGTCTTCAATGAGCATAAAAAAATTCTCATTTCAATTGAGAAGTCACTTCATCATACATGGCTCGAGCCATCTTCATACCAAGGGATTTGTCACATTCAAATTGGACAATTTACGAGCAATAATATCATTATGAAAATCATGAATTACTTTGACTAGTGCAAGTAACAATGTGCTTACAAGTGACTACAAGGAGATTATAAACTATAATAAGTTCACTAGCAAGCATGCATGAAGTGCTTAGTGATGAATGTAGCAGTGCTTCTGCAATCGACGATAATAGAGATACTACAAAGATGGCCCATCCCTCATGAATATAGATACACATATAATATGTTATTTGTAAGATTTCAAGAAAAATATGTCCATCCTCTACAAGCAATAGGGGTGCAATAGATGTGCAAAGAATAACATGATGAATACAACAACTACTTGTTAATCAACAAACATGGAAGAATTGACGAGGAATGTCATTCGTCTGATAAATGGTGTTAACTTACGTAGGAGCAACCACAAGGATTCACGATGATTGAAATTTCTACATCTCACTCATAAGCAACAATCAACACGAATAAATATTCTGATTACAAATGATGTTGCCAAATCACCAGTCTACATATGAATGGTATGAATTCCACGGTGCCTACACTAATAAGTTTATAAGTTTATAAGGAGAACCTGAAATCATCAATAGAAAAGGTTCCTGCTGAGTGTGTCTTTGAATCGTCAGAAAGCCCTCTACAAATGTGTTGATGATACAGTAGTCCCCACGAGCATTGAAAAGATGCATATGATAAGTATGAGAGGTTGATGACAAATGTGATGATGCCCTATCGGCAAATGTCGAAGCATTATGACAAGTATAAAACTCCTATGGGCTATTGTAGAAGACTTCTATACATTCAATGTACCACTCACAAATAAAATATAAATATTTCAAAATACTCCTGCATGTGCACTGTAATTTGTATACACATAGGTACACTAAAGGAGAAAATACAATCTCGACCCGCATGGGCCCCGACGAGCGTATCATTAGTACACACGTGACGTCTAGAGATCCTGCGCGGGTTATTAAATTTGAACCCGATCCTCCTAAGCAGGTATAAAGGAGTAGACAGGGTATAATTATAAAATGCCCCCAAACACCCGTATGTGCCCCGACGAGCGTGTTATAAATACAAACGTGATGCCTAAGGATGTTGTGCGGGTCAATAAGCAAATTCAAGCTCAAACCCGATCCTTCTATACAGATCAACAGAAGTTGGAAGGGTTCGAACCATTAAATAAACATACGGTTGTGGCGACTGATATATTTGTTTTAATACATTCATATTAGGCCTTCAACGCCTATAATTAAGAGAATTACTAACAAAGGCATAAAGCCTACAAAACCCGATCACTTATCAGCAAGTTGATAGGGTTGACAAGGTTTCAAGTTTTAAATGCCAATATTTTCAAATGACCCAAAAAACATCCCGATGATGGTCATGTTGAATGAAAACTTCAACCGGAGGGGTTAATTTCAAGCATTTTCAAATGCCACCTCAAATATCCAAAAAGTCCAAACCCAAAAATCATAAATTCAATATATTTAAAATTGAAATAAAGCCATCAATCATATAAAACTAAATCCATTCGCCCTGCTACAATTTGCTAAGGTGGACAAATTAAAAACTACTTCAGCTCACAAATAGTTAATGCCTAGTCGAAAATATCACTAGGATTCATTCTCAAATAATTTTCTGCTAATAAGGACGTGGTACGTGTCCTCTAACCGGCGGTCTGCCGCCAAATGGCACCGCAGGATAAACGGTTATGACCCGGGGCCCTCTGAACCGAGTTGTTTAGCCACCAAACGGCACCACAAAATATCGGTTATGGCCAGAGCCAATACGCTCCTTAATGGCAACAAATCCTTGAGATATGGATCAATAGGATATGATCGATATGGCACAAAGCCCTCTGTTAGCTAAGGTGGATTCAAATTTGTCCACTTAGACAAACATCCAAGCCAGGTCTACAAGGTCCCCTTAGATGAAGCAACCCATGGTTACCGACAAGGATCCTTCTGTCAGGTTGGGTCGACTACCTCCTCTAAGTAGACTAGGGACCGCAGTGGCTCGGGACGACGGAACCATGGGATCTTGATCAGGTCCATCATCCATTCTACCACCATCCGCTTTAAGTGCTAGATGGTGAAAATTTCTATTTTAAATATCAAACTTTTCAAATTTCCAAATCCAAACCCAATTCCCAAAATTCTCAAACCCATGCTGCTACTATATGCTTGATATTGTGTATCCACGGATATAACGTATCTGATTGACGACTAGCCTTAATCGAAAGTTCTCGCTCATTACTGAGAGGGGTAATTAACTATAGGGGCTTGCGCCTATAGGAAACCAGAACTCATATCATAAAGTCCTCACAAAATGAGGGCGAAATCGCTGGGTAGTGTCTTATCTACAAACCCATCTGCCTTCCAAAATTTACCCCGAAACTTATTCCATTAAAACTCCCCTCGCCAAATAAAAAGCAAACAATCAATGCACGACGGGGAGGCCGGGGCCGAATTTTTGGAGCCCACAAATTTCTAGAGACTCCGCTGGGGAATGGTTTCTCTTTCCATCTTTGGCTAGTCGTCTTAGTGCTATAGTAGCAATCATATTAATTTGTACTCAAGATTTTGAGTCTTTCAAAATGATCATTTAACGATTCAAAACATGAATTTTCTAAATTGATCATTCAGCAGAGTTTTTAGAATGATTTTTATTGCTTACTTATGCTAATCATTTTTGTCTATTTTTACCAAATGCATGGCTACAATTACTAAATTTCAAGATTTGCTGGATAGAGTGGCTAAGTTTGAGAAACTGAACTTATCTAGATCAGAAAATCACTCTGATAAGCCCAAGAAGGCTAAAGCCTCGGGTGCTATAAGAGGTGAGGCCGACTCTACGTTTTTCTCCAGAGGTGATAAGGGGAAAAAGGTGATTTATAATGTAGACAAAGGCAAGCAGCCGATGCAATTTCAAGAAAATCGTAAGCAACTCTACAACCTTAATCCTCAACCAAAGCTCGTACTCGGGGGTAATGATAAGCCACGAACTTACCAGGCTGGTGGAGAACGCTCCAGACATGCAATAGGAACTGGTGATAGAATGTTCCCATCCCTCAAGAAAAAGATAAACAAAGAATATTCATTCAAGAAGGAAAGTGTCGCAAAGTTATTTCGACAGGTGTTGAAAATGGGTCTAGAACTGCCTGAATGCAAAAGGCCTGAAGAGTCGAAGCACACTAGTGACCCAAATTATTGGCCATATCATCGGATAGTCAGCCATCATATTGAAGATTATTATGTTTTTAAGGATTGGCTCGAAAGAAAATACCGGAAGGGAGAGATCACATCATCAAATAATGTATTGACTAATCATAGAAAAGAATCAACTAGGGTAGTTACGTCCTCTTTCATACCCCAAGTTGAAGAGAGAAGAAATGAAAGGAAGCCAGCTCAAGAAGAGCAGTGGGAGACTGCGGTCTCTAAGAAAACTGTGAAAATGTTGAAATAGCTTGAAGGAGTTCCAGGGGTGAAGTGGAAATCTCCTACGGAGCCAATATTAAATTTGAAAGCTCTGCCTATGCCACTAGCTTCTACTTCTAAACAATTCCTCAATCAAGCTTGTACTTTGAAGTTTGGAAAGATGAAACCCTCCAAGAAGAAGACTAAGCTGAAGAAGCCCAAGGAGAAAATGACTGCAACCCAAAGGGTTATCGACAATTTGGATGAGTACTACCAAAATGTGAGACGACCTATTAAACTCGCTGACTTTATATCGGGGCTTAAAATAAATAAAACTAGATAAGGTGATGAGGAATCCCTTCCCGTAAAAATATGTCAGGTTATCTCAGTGGCACAAAATATGCTGATAAAAGAAAAATACATTGAAGTACCCTATGAATCCTGTATGATGGTGTTACCAATGGATTACAGTTCGGAGGAGGATCTGAATTTTCCAAAGACAGATGAGTCGGACCCCGACATAGCGTCACAAATGAGACATGTAAACCTAGGTGGTGACTCTGAATCAACAGATGAATCCCTAGATGCACAATGGCGGACTCTAAAGAAAACGTGTCATTAAACGAGTTTAATCCAGAGGAAGTCACTCAAGTACAATTAAGGAGTGGTAAAATACTATCACCTCCACCAAAGAAAGGGATCCCTAACAAAGATAAGGGGAAAGAGATATTCATCAACGATGATATTATCACTGAAGATCCTAAGAAAAAGAATACTTCAGCCACAGTGGAGATTATAATGTCTTATCCCATCTGAGAAAAATTCTGGCGCAACTCAGCATATACGATGTCTTAGTAATGTCTAAACACCTCCGGGAGACTTTGATTCAGGCTCTCAAGGATCCCGAAAGATACGAGGCATATTTTGCTGAGCGTAATATGACAGAGGTCCTACAAGCTCGTAATGAGCCATTCATCACTTTTTCTAAAGAAGATATGATGCACGAAACGGCAAACCATAATCGCCCTCTATATGTTACTGTAGAAAGCGATGGGATGATGATTAGTCAAATCCTGATCGATCCAGGGTCATCTATAAATCTAATTAGCTTGAAAGAACTAAGATCACTATGCCTCGATGTGGAACACATTTGATCAGATAAGCTAATGATACATGATTTTAATGAGAAGGGGCAGAAGACCCTAGGATCGTTTATACTCTCCCTCACATTTGGAGAGCTTCATACATATGCCAAATTTCATGTGATTGATGCAGATACTGCCTTTAAAGCACTCCATAGCCGCCCCTGGTTGCATGAGTACGGCATCGTCCCATCAAACACTACACCAATGCATGAAGTACCTCAGGGATGGAGAAGAATTCAGAATATCTGGTGACATTCAACCCTTTGCAGTTCATTAGGTGAAGATATATGAAGATGCAAAGTACTTCATTCCAAAGAAGCTGAAGCCGTCGAGCTCTCTTGAGGCACAAGCATCAGATCCAGAAGTTGCAAAACAACCTAGATAAGAAACCAAGAAGAAGCAGGTGGGGAGAAAGAAGGCAACACCGACTCTTCCAAAGGCATCAACCACCCCAAAAGAAAGAAGATACATACCTCACCTAGGAAGTGACACGGATGAAGATGATGTCACACCTACAAAATCTCAGAGGATACGCCAATCAACAACAAAAAGGAGTATGGAGGTTGAATACTCAAATGATGATTATGACTACGATTTTATCTACATGAACACAGTGCGTGATGTGTTCTCCAGAAGAATAGACAGCCTGTCAATCTCAGATAGTGTATTCGTAGTCACACGCATTCCCCTGCAACACTTCAAAGAAGTTATTCCTCGAGAGGTGCATAATGTTGAAGAGCTCGTGAAATTCTATATACCTCTCCCAAAAGAAAAATGTGGACCAGCGACTCTATTTTATTCAATCTGGAAACTCGAAGAAGAGATAAATCGAGATTGGTTTCGTCCACTCGTTGATTCCGGGGAATTAGTCCCTACGAGGTTTCCCAAGTACAATACCAGAAATATTCAAAGAATGTTGCGAGAGCAAGGTAAAACTCGTTCCTCCAAACATCAAGTTCGTTTCTGCTTGAGCCTCTGGTATCGAAGAAATCCCCACTCAATAAAGAAGAAGGATATTTTTGCAAAAAAAGGTCTAGGATTTATTATACGAAAGTATCCCAGAAATGAGATTTGCCGAGCAATCACAAGCATGGAAATTGAATCCGAGAATGGTGGTTCTAAAGAGACATACGAAGCTGATGATTACGATTAGCAACCTGTAGAAGCCAAACCTGCACCAGAAGAGCTTGAAGATGGTGGACAGGAAGCCACTATGGATGAACTAAAAGAGGTCAACTTGGGAACTGAGGAAGACCCTCGCCCAACCTTCATTAGTTTTCTCCTACCCGAGGAGCAAATAGAAGAAATAAAAGAACTTTGTGAATTCAGGGATTGTTTTGTCTGGACATATGCTGAGATGTCTGGCTTATCCCCTGAAGTAGCAGTTCATAGACTGGCTATCAAACCAGATGCAGCACCTATCAAACAAGCTCCAAGGAGAATGAGATTGGAGATTAAAGAACAGGTGATCACAAAAACGAAGAAGCTTATAAATGTAGGTTTTATTTGTGAAAAAAAATATGCCGATTGGATCACAAATATAGTTCTAGTGAAGAAGAAGAACATGTAGATTCATATATGTATCGACTTCTAGGACCTTAACAAGACATGCCCGAAAGACGACTTTCCGCTCCCAGAATCAGAACTTATAGTTAACAATACTTCCAACTATGATTTATTCTCTTTTATGGACGGATCGTCAGGCTACAACCAAATCAAAATAGCGGCTGAGAATGAAAAGTACACATCATTCAGAATGCCCATCGGCATATTCTGCTACATAATCATGCCCTTTGGCCTGAAGAACGCTGGTGCCACCTACCAGCGGGCGAAGACTCACATATTTAATGATTTGATATATCAGAAGATCGAGTGTTATGTAGATGACATTGTTGTCAAAAGCCTTGGCCGAAAAGATCACTTAAAAGATCTCAGAATTGTATTTGAAAGGATCAGAAAATATGATCTAAAGATGAATCCCCTCAAGTGCGCTTTCAGAGTCTCCTCCAGGAAGTTTCTGGAGTACGTTGTTCGTCATCGAGGAATCGAGATCGACCCCAACAAAATCAAGGCAATTATGGAGATGCCACCTCCAAAGAACCTGCGACAGCTTCGCTCGCTGCAAGGACATCTAGCTTTCATTTGGAGATTCATATCAAATCTATCGGGTAGGTGTCAGCCATTTTCAAAGCTAATGAAGAAAGACATACGCTTCAAATGGGATGCAGAATGTCAGGAGGCGTTTGACAGTATCAAGAGATATCTATTGAATCCGCTCATTTTAGCAGCGCCAATCCCGGGGAAGCCTCTTATACTGTACACGGCAGCACTGGAAGAATCCCTCGGAGCATTGTTGGTCCAACATAATAAAGATGGCAAAGAGAATGTGCTATACTACATCAATCGGATGTTGATTGGAGCAGAAGTTCGCTATTCTCCAATTGAAAAGCATTGTCTGGCACTGATTTTTACTGTCCAAAAACTCCGTCACTATATGCTTTCTCACAAAATCACCCTGATATCGAAGATCGATTCGCTAAAGTTCTTAATGACAAGACCAGCATTGATAGGTCGCCTAGCCAGGTGGGCAGTACTATTAATACAATTTGATATCATGTATATGCCACAAAGGGCGGTGAAAGGTCAAGCGTTAGTAGATTTTCTCGCCGCACATCCAATCCCGGCAGATTCTCCGCTAAATGACGATTTTCCCGATGAGCAGATTATACAGGTCGAGGAAGAAAACAAATCACAATTCTAGGAGATGTACTTTGACAGGGCATCATCTATTAGATATGCCCGACCTCCAAATATTGCAAGGGCCCGAGCCGGCATTGGTTTTATTTTTGTAGCACCTGGGAGAGGCATAATGAGGTTCTCATTCAGTTTGACTGAAACTTGTACCAAAAATGAAGCTGAGTATGAAGCTCTAATAGTAGGGCTGGAGATTGTGATCGATGTCAGAATCCAACATCTCCAAATCTTTGGTGATTCTCAGCTCGTGATAAATCAGGTCCTCCGTATTTACAAAGTTGGCAAAATTGAATTGACCCATTGCCATCGGCGAGCCCTCGAGCTTTTGAAGCAAATACCAAATATTTAAATAGCTCGAGTTCCTCGAGGACAGAATACTAAAGCAGATTGTCTGGCCAAATTAGCCAAAGAAATGGCTAGTATTAATGAGAGGCCTATATTCATTGGAGTTTACACTCGTAGGTGGTCTTGGAGCCCGCTCTATTACAATTCCCGAGGGCAAAAGAAATACCATATTCAAGACGGCAAGATAAATACCAGTTGACCCTCAACCTCTCCATCAAATCGTTGTGGAGAATTATTCGGAAGAATACCATAGCCAAGAGATGTAAAGCTAGTCAAGCCTTAGAATCGTGGTGGCATTGTTTAGATATTGAAGTCGAAAATGATTGGATGCAGCCATTTATTGACTACTTCAAATAAAACAAACTCTCAACAGAAAAGTTTATGGCCGCATAAATCCAAAAAAGGGCGTTGCGATACGCATTTGTCAATGACACTTTATATGAACGAGCTTTTGATCAAATGTGGCTTAGGTGCCTAGAGACCAAGGAAGCTGATAAAGTTGTAGAAGTCTATGAAGGATTTTGCGGAGCACATCAGTCAGGTTCTAAGATGGCTGCTAAAATCAAAAGGATGGGATATTATTGGTCAACCATGGTCAGAGATTATATTGACCACGCAAAGAGGTGCCACGAATGTCAAATCCATGGTGATGTTATACATCAACCACCAAATCCTCTGCACCCAACAGTAGCATCATGGCCATTTGAATGCTGGGGCACAGATATAATCGGACCAATAGATCCGCCGTGATCAGTAGGACACCATTTCATTCTGGCAGCGACGAACTACTGTTCCAAGTAGGCAGAAGCAGCTCCATTCAGAGAGGTCACATCTGAGCATGTGATCAACTTCTTCACCTACAACGTTGTCTACAGATTTGGTGTACAACACCGCATAATCTCAGACAATGGTACCGCATTCAAAAGTACAAAAATTTACAAGTTCGTTGATAGGCACAAAATTAATTGGCGATATTCATCCATATATAATCCAAGAGCAAATGGTTTGGCAGATGCCTTCAACAAGACACTAGTGAAATTATTGAAGAAGATCCTCACCAAGAGAGTGGCACACCAAGATGGCAGAAGCTCTATGGGCATACCGTACAACCTACAAGACTCCAACTAAAGCCACTCCTTACTCTCTAGTGTTTGGTGTTGAAGCCGTATTACCATTAGAGATTGAACTACAGTCGCTTCGGGTAGCAATTCAAAATGATCTCACTCAAGAGCAAAATGCCCGAATCCGAATGGAAGAGCTCGATGCACTTGATGAACTCAGGTTACATGCTCAACAAAATCTAAAAATCTATCAAGGAAGAATGGCAAAATCCTTTGATCGGATGGTGCGTCCTCGGACATTTCAAGAAGGGGAATTGATCCTGATGCTGAGAAGACCAATCATCGCACACCGAAAAATCAGTGGAAAGTTTATATCCAACTGGGAAGGCCCCTTCGTCATTGAGAATATGTACCAAGGAGCGTATCAGTTGATCGATCTAAACGGTCAGAGGCCTATGCTGCCTATCAATGGCCAACATCTAAAAAAATATCATGCATGAAAATTCCATGTCTGATGTACTTTATAATGAGGAAAATGTTATATGCATATTTATTAATGCACGTCTATAATTAAAAATTGTCTTGTATAGCAAGAATGCATTTCAAAATCCCCCATCAGATTGCGGGCATTTTAAATATTTATTCGGGTTAACATCTTACTGTGTGCCAAGATCCTCAAATAAATATTTAAAATCTCAAAGATATAAAACCTATCCAAAATGTCCCTACGAGACAGGGCATTTTAAATATTCATTTGGGTCGACATCGTGCTGCATGTCGAGATCCCCAAATGAATATTTAAAATCTCAAAATTCTCAAATTTATTCTACTTTGAAATGTCCCTACGAAACAGAGGGGCATTTTCAATATTTATTAGGGTCGACATCGCACTGCATGCCGAGATCCCCGAATAAATATTTAAAATTATCAATTCAAATATTCTTTTGTGCTAAAAAATACAACGATTTCTTTTTCAGAATATATATACGTGATCTTCCAAGAGTTAGAGACACCACCTTCTCCAACGTACCAAGGTTTAAAAGTCAGGAAAGACACTTTTGCAACTACGCACTCCAACAAATTTAGCCAGAAAAGCTTGAAGTCTTTCAACTGCCTGAAGCTTAAGGTTCGAATGGGTGTAAAAGATCGGATCCAACATGCTCAAATATGGCCAGATCGCTGGCAGCTCCGTCTACTCAACAAGTCATAAGAAATGCCATAGAAGCGGAACCCCCACTTCGTCAAACCGTTAGTAGGGATTGTAGGAAGCACCAAGGCAAATTTGACTTAATAAGTTCAAGTGATCGTAGTCTACAAAATTCTCCTAAAATAACTGGAGAATCAAAGTTCCAGTGGGAATGAGGGATCTCGAGCAACTACCGAAAATTTGTAGGCTCCAAAGTTTTCAACTACCAAGGAGAACTCCAAATCTACCAACTTCAGTGAAATCAGCATTGGGAAGCGTGTTTCTCATAGCTCAAGTTTGAAGCCTGAATGGGTGTAAGAGGTCGGATCCAACAAGCTCAAATATGGCCGGATCGCTAGCAGCTCCATCTACTCAACAAGCCATAAGAAAGGCCATAGTAGAGGAACCCCCATCTCAGCAACCAAAGGACAAAGAGCTATTAAATCTTAACTCTCATAATCTGATGAACTAGATTGACTCAGATTAAAGTCTTCTCAAATGGTTAAGGATTAAGATACTACATATATTTGGTACTATCAACCAAATCCAGAACCTGCAAATTCTTCAACAAGTCCACCAAAGCACAAAAAAAATGACCGAAGAAATTATCCTAAAAGTTCACACAAAGCCTAAGGCTGAATGAAAAGGATTCGTCATCAATAAGTCCGCTATGCACAAAGCTCTGGACCGATGACTTTTTGCCACCGACCTAGTACAAACCTAAAGGGTTTAGGTCACCGGCATCTACCCCTTCATCAAGCCCGCCAAAGCTAGAAGCAAAGGGCAAAAGGAATGCAAATCCTCTGACAAGTCACCAAAGACAAATCAGATAACCCTTCACCAAGTCCACAGCATAAAGCACTAGGCAGAAGGAATCAAAATCTCAGGACTCAAGCCAAAGCTATGGAAAGAGTATCCTGGATAATATATACAAATGTCCCTAGAGACTGTGGGCATTTTAAATATTTATTTGGGTCGACATTAAGCTGCATGCCGAGATCCCTAAATAAATATTTAAAATTTTATCAAAATACAACCAGATGATAAAAGAACGTTAAGCATATACAAAAAGGCTATAAAATAAAGTGATCGTGATGAATGAAGAGAATAAATTGTGGCGATATTATCCACTGGCGTCAACCTACAAAACCAGTACATCAACCATTTATGGATACATCTAGAAGAGCAGTGGAGAAAGAAAATAATGTGACATCCAAGAAAGCTTTTGGAGATCCACTAAAAGATAGTGTACATCCAAATAAAATTTTAGAGATCCACTAAAAGAAAGTAGTGTGACATCCAAGAAAGCTATTGAATATTCACTAAATGAAAGCCCTAATGTGACATCTAGAACAAAAATCTAGAGATCCACAGAGTCAATCTGCATATAACAAAAATGGCCCACTCCAGACGCCTACCACATTTGTTGGGGGGGAGGGGGGGCATTTGTTGACCTGTTGTATCGAAAACAGAACAAAAAAAATATATCGAATCCTTACTTGCTCTCTGCCCCCGCACGTCGTCGCTGCTCTTCCCACGATCTTCACGAAAGGCTCGCACGACTTCGCATCATTTCATCGCACGACCTTGCATCGATAAAAGACCAGCGGAATGAAGCCTTCGGGTCTGGCTCTTTCTCCCTCTCGCTCTTCTCCCGAGCCCGTCTCTCTCTCTCTCTCTCTCTCTCTCTCTCTCTCTCTCTCTCTCTCTCTATATTTCTCCCCTCCGATCGCTGCTTCGGCCCCGTCGTGCCCGGTCGACTTCGCTCCTTTCACCGACTCTCCCTTCTTGTCTGATCGGAAGAAAGCAACGGGAGCTCGCTGTGGAAGGTAACTTTCTCCCTTTCACGCACTCGCTCGGCCAAATCCCATAAATCCACCAAACTGAGGGACTTAGTAAATGCGGGATTTAAGCCATAAGTCCTTAAATCTAGGATTTACCCATCGCCGAGATTTAACGCATGCACCAAAACCATTCGGCTGGATTTAGCATAAATCTGATTCAATTCTAGCTGTAAATCCGAATACCAAATAAAAATCCTATGTGATTTTCTCCTCCCGAGCATTTCTTCGACCAAACCCAGTAAGTTAAAATTTAATTAGTTATAATAATTATTAATTATATTTAATAATTATTTGATTAAAATTATAATTTATTAATTAATTATAATTAGTTATTAATTAGTAATTATAATTATCTGGTTAATTATAATTAATTTCAGTTAATTATGATTAATCACCAACTAATGATAATTATGATTAATTTGCTAATTATAGTTTATCAAATTGAGCGTGGTAGGAGGGAACCCGGTGCGACACCTATGACGAGGTGAACGAGCAACTCACTGCCTTCCTGCCTCGAAATGCATGTCGGTCCGGCAAACCACCTATACACACCTTTATTGAGCGTTGTAGGAGAGAACCCGATGCGATACCTATGACGAGGTAAGTGAGCGACCCCTCGCCCTCCTGCATCGACATGCGCGTCGAGCTGGCAAACCACCTATGCACACCTTTGTTGAGCGTGGTAGGAGGGAACCCGGTGCGATGCACATGATGAGGCTAGGTAAGCCTGGTGCACTCTTTTCTTAGCATGGCCAGAATAATTCATAAGTACCCCCGAGCGGGGGTAAAGCAAACTGCTCTTTTCTTGTAACAGGTACTGAAGACCCCATGCAGGATTTTGTTGCGCGTGGTGGGAAGAAAGATCACGGCCGCGGTGTTCTCGAAAGAGGACACCTACCATGCACGCCTTTATTGCGCTGGTGGGAAAGGCCCAGTTTTTCGTAGTTTTTCCCTAAACAGGGGAGACGCTGGGAGGCTGCCAAAATTTTGGGTAAAATGTTACTATACTCGGACCTGTTTGAACTCAAAAAAATAAGAGCCTGGACTCAAATGAGAAAGAGCAGTGGACTTGAACCTGAGCAAAACCTAAATGATTTGTAAAGTTCAAATTCACATCAAAACTAATACCAATACCACCTGAGATTGGTAAAAGGTGGACACAATGCAGGTGTAATAAACTCCTACGACAATCCCTATAATTGCCTATCGATTGAAGAAGACGATATTAGAGACCAATAATGGAGGACCCGCCTCTACAAGCAAATACATCAAAACTACCACCTGAGATTGGTGACAGGTGGATATGATGTAGGCGACAATGGCTCTTCTACAAACACTTCCAGGAGGTCATAGTGGATACAACGATTCCCTGTAAATGAATACTTGTGAATAACAATAGTGAATTGTAAGTATAATAAACCACTGTTGACACAAGTACGGATATCACCTATGACAGTGGTAATCAAAATCTTCAGGTACGTCGGGTGCAAGGGCAACCCGATATATGAAAGATGACACCCCCTGGCAGAATGGAAAAGATGTTTGAGCAAATTCGAACTAAACTCCCAGGTATTCCAAAATTCCTTTCTGATCCAACACTCAGGAAGAAAACATTCATGGTATCCACAAACACCAGAAATGACAAATCCACTACATTGGTGATCTCAAAAAGAGATCTTTTCAAAGCAGCGAACTTCAGAGTCCAGAAGAAACCTTCCCCGGTGAATAAGAAAAGGGGAGTCAATATCAAGACCATCCGCCTCCGGATCTGCAACACTTATACAAACAGACAGAAGGCGTCTACAATCTACAACGCACCGCCACCGGATCTGCAACACTTATGCAAGCAGACAAAAGGCGTCTACAATCTACAACGCACCGCCATCGGATCCGCAACACTCATATTAGCAGACAGAAGGCATGTATAAGCTCTCAAATGAAATGTTGTGTACCCAAATGGTGATTACTTGCACAACTACAATCATTTTGGTGTACCCTTGCACGTGCACTATAAATTGTATACACATAGGTACACTAAATGGGAAAATACAATCTCAACCTGCATGGGCCCCGACGAGCGTGTTATTGGTACACATATGACATCTAGGGATGCTACGCAGGTTGATAAGTGAATTCAAGTTCGAACTCGATCCTTCTATGCGGATTAATAGGAGTCGACAGGGTTCGATCTTTCAAACAAATACACGGTTATGGCGACCGGTGAATTTGTTTTAATACATTTATATTAGGCCTTCAAGGTCTACAATCAAAAGAATTCACTAACAAAGGTATGAGGCCTACGAAACTCGATATTCTATCGGCGAGTTGATAGGGTCGACAAGGTTCAAGCTTCAAATGGAAATAACCCTCTACACTCCGATGATGGCCGTGTTGAATACAAATCTCAACCGGAGGGGTCCATTTTAAATGATCCAAGCTCCACCCAAAAATCTCAAAATCATCAAAAATCTAAAAATATTTAAAGTTGAAATAAATCCATTAATATTTAAAGCAAAACCCATCCACCCTCCGCAACAGTTTGCCGAGGTGGACAAATTAAAAAACTACTTCTGGTCACAAATAGTCAAATGTCTAGTCGAAAATATCACTAGGATTCATTCTCAAACAATCTCCTGCCAATAAGGACGTGGCACATGTCCTCTAACCAGCGATTTTGCCGCCAAATGACAGTTATGACCCGGGCCCTTTGAACCGAGTGATTTTTCCGACAAATGGCACCACGAAATACCGGTTATGGCTAGAGACTACGTTCCTTAACGGCATCAAATCCTTGAGATATGAATCAATAGGATATGATCGATAGGGCATAAAGTCCTCTGTTAGCTAAGGTAGATTCAAATTTGTCCCCTTAAACAAACATTCACCCCAGGTCTATAAGGTCCCCTTGGACGAAGCAACTCATGGCTGCCGACAAGGATCCTTCTGTCAGGTTGGGTCGACTACCTCCTCTGACTAGGTAGACCAGGGATCATGATGGCCCGGGACGACGGAACCATGGGATCTTGATCGGGTCCATCATCCATTCCCCCACCATTCGCTTTAAGTGCAAGATGGTGCAATTTCTATTTTAAATATTAAAATTTACAAATTCTCCAACACTTCAAATCTAAATGTCCATTGCTGCTACTATATGCCAGATAACACGTATTTACTACGTATCTGATTGATAACTAGCCTTAATCGAAAGTTCTCTCATGATCGGGAGGGGTAATTAACTATAGGGGCTTGCGCCTATAGGAAACCAGAACTCAGATCATAAAGTCCTCGCAAAATGAGGGCGAAATCTCTGGGTAGTGTCTTATCTACAAATCCATCTGCCTTCCAAAATTTATCCCGGAACTTAGTTCGTTAAAACTCCCTTGCCAAAAGCAAAAGCATAAACAATCATGCGCGGCGGGGAGGCTGGGGCCGAATTTTCGGAGCCCACATATGGGCATAACTACAACAAACATCGTATGCTTCATTCTCATCTTTATACACAACATGTAATACTAATGAAAGTGTAGAGAAAGTGCTTTAAAGCACAGAGAAAGCACAACAAAAGCCAGTTAATCTGTAGTTCTATCATTTCACAGCGCTTTCACTGAGTTTTAACTGTGCTTTTTTATTACGCTTTCACTAAGCTTTATATATATATATATATAAATATATTTAAATGCTCGTCAATCCGCTCATTGATTATTCGTCATTCACGCATGTTGAAATTTGCCTCCCTAAGAGCAATTAGATGGAATTTTCATCGATTTTCTCGTGCTAGCACTCGGGCAATAGGTTGTTTCAAGCATTATCGGCTAATGTCGTATAAGCTTGTGCGGCGTGTCAACAGCCTATTGTCTACCTCGTCAACTATCCTTATATTGCTCGATGGATAAGTTTTAAGGGTTAAGAATGTCATAACGAAAACTTCATAGTCGAAAATGAACAAGAACAAAATGAAAGCAATAAAAATAGACGCAATATTTGAAATGCAAAAGAGAAGTTGAGTAAGTGATACAAATCATAATAAACTTAAATTCGACAACTATTTTTCTTAACGAGGCCTACAAATAGTTGATTTTAGTTCTAAACTTTGTTCAACAAGAGCACTAAAAACAGAGATTTCAAGGGGTACTGGTATCACGTCAATCACATGCTTAGTGATGTTTCAGTACGGTGATACCAGTTCTAGAATAAGAATTCAAGTTAATGCACTGACCTGGCTAAATCCATCAGGCCATGTTATTGAAACTGCATAATTTCCCATGGGCCTGACATCTTCGGGCTCAATATCTTCTGGAACATCACCAAATTGCAGCTTTTGATCCCCAGTCCATTCATCCTACATCAAGATATTCCACTGTTGGTTTAGAAGAACTTCAAATAGAATTTGACAAGATTGAGATATCAGAGAAAATGTGACCCATTATTTTAGGCTATATATGGTATGCATACTGCCATTCATTTGAGCATAAATCCCTTGGAGGATAAATAAATCTTTCTTTCTTTCGTAACAAAATTAATTTCCAATTTAACTTCTGGAAAAAGAAATAACATATGCTAAATGCTTCAATCTGATCATCTGTCCGTGGGGCTACAAGAAGAGCTCATTTTTTCAAGTTTGATTCTATTTGATCTAATAGTTTTGATTTAGACTAATTTTACAAGCTCTCTTACTAAAAGTGCTAAAAACAAAGATGGCCTCGTTCGATTATGTTTACACACACATTATATATATATATATATATATATATATATATATATATATATATATATATAGTGCATGCTCATATTAATGCAAATATATTAATATGTATAAATGTATATAAATATATATATTTGACTGCATATATAATCTATAATTTATGCAAGCCTTTTAAGTACGTTTCCTGTTCATGAGAAACTCATTTTCAGCTTGATAACTAGACAAGCCAAACAAACAAACAAAATTTTACTCATTTAACAGGCCAAGCCGAACAACCTTGACATCACTTAGGCCCGGCTTTTTTATACCCCGCTTTGCAAATAAATCATATTTAATAGAATATCTAGGCATCTCCAATAGTATAACATACATACTACACTAAAATGGATTAGTGTACACACCACACTCTGAGCAGAGCGGTCATTCCGTCTTACAGTTGCAGGATGCAGAAAAAATTCATCATCCGAGCCTGGTACTCGAACTCGGATTGCTCTGATCAATTTATCATAGAAGACTGCTGTTGAAACTGAAAAAGATAAACACTTCCACATAAAAAAGGGCAAGCATAAATCTCTGTTATTAAAATAGAGCAAGTAGCATTCCATAGATTTCCAGTTTTCTAAATCGATTATGATCGTACTTGCCAAACAATATGACTAATGCATCTGATCTTTAGTACTATCATGAAGGTCATTTTTAGAAAAGGGTTTGACGCAACCCCCAAAAAAGAGGTGTTTGAGTAATCTAATTAGAAATTGTACTCTAGATTGAGGTAATTTATGATTAGCCAAGATTGAGGGAATTTAATTAGCACTGCATTTATTAAAACAAATAAATTAAATGAACCATATTTTAACAGCACTACTATTAGAATGACACTGGTACATAGATTGGACTACTATCCAAAAAAACATTGAACCAAATGACCTGAAAATGGTTCAAATATCAAGACATTCTATTTCCCTATCCATTCATGGTACCTCAATTTCTATTCTGAATTGCAGAACAAAAGAGAATTGAAAAAATCAGGGGCATTTACCGTGTCATATTGATAGCACCAAATTTAAGTGTATCATAACATTATTTTGAAATAACATCCAAAAATAATTAACTCGTATCTGAATTTTTACGTAAACAAACTTTTGATACAAAAATAGAAACGAAAGCTTCGAAAACATCACATGAGCTTCACTAACCTTGCTGACGAATTTTTGCACATTGCTGAACAACACAAACCCCAAGATTTTGAAATGTCCTGGCCACCTCACCTTGAGGATCAGCAACTACTTCAGGCATACCACTATCTCCTGAAGCTGATAGCTGTCAAATGAATCCATACCTCCAATGCGTATTATTGCAGAATTAGATACAAAACATGCATAGCAAGCAAACAACATACAAGAAAAGCAGATAGAAAGCCATAACAAAGCCAATTAAGATATTATTTCATCACTTCCAAAATGTAATCGCATAGCAAATATTCAGTTGCAAGAATCCATGAAAACTAGCTCCATTTTGGACAACCTATTTAGATTGTTTAAATAGGCGTTGAAGACTTTTAATACAGAGTAAAAGAAATGAGATTACTTGAACTTCTTGGCTTTTGAAACTTGGAACTACAACTCTCTAATTTACATCTACATTCTATATGCTCATATATACTTGAGAGTTCAAACAACGCTAGGTTTCTATAAGTGCATCAATAATCAATAACCTTATACCACAACGTAATAGCATACAAACTAATCATATATAGCTTAATGATTATTTTACTAAATGGAAGGCTTCTCATCAGTCTGACCACCAATTCTCATTGATACGCAAAACAACAATTAGGCCAATTATCATTGTCATTCACCAAGCTGTAACATTCCATAGTGCTTAGTTGATGACCAGTCCTATTACTTTGTGGTTCATAACTCTTAGCTCCAGTAACTTCAATGCATACTGTAGTAAATTTGCATATAAAAAGTACGGCACAATTTATTTGCAAAAAACACAAAAAAAAAACATGACAGAGCGATCTTTAAGGCTGTTTGGATATTGGCTTAACACCCATTGTAAAATGTAGAAGATAAATTCGGAGGAAGTAAAGTGCAATACTCCATGGTGTTTATTTGGCTAAAACACAACCCTATTTATGGAGTTTGACAAGGAGTACAAATTAGGATGGAATAAACCACACCTAGGTGAGAAAGAAAAGAAAATTCTAAACTATGAATTAAATAAAAAAACAAATAAATCAGCATAAGCCCCAAGCTCCAAGTCAACAATCCATTTGCTACGCATGGTCATGTCACCAATCCAGGGGCTATGTTGACACTCTCCCATTACTGTTGCAGCTGCCATGCCATCTTTCACTGCCTGCCAACTACATTTGCTCCTTGAAATCAACCTTTAAGTGACCCACTAGTAATTAGTTCCTTGGATACCGCAAATATAATTAGTTCTTTCTTAATTTAAAGAAATGATAGCATCTTTAACAATCCCACTTGAGCCAGTTCGAACATCCAACAAACCAAATTTATCACTCAATTTTTTAAATAGGGGTCTAGTCAATCCTCTGATCAAAACTTCACCATTTGATCAAATGAGTAAATATATTAAATACATACATCCCTCCCCAGTTAGATTTTTTCTTTAATAAAGTGTAGATATATCTCCACATGTTTGATTCAATAATCCCTTTGACGAATGATCTGAGTTCTACTTCAACAGTAATCCTTACCATAACATTTTATTTTTGCTTCTCCATGTTATAAAGATACCCCACACACATGCAATATCCAATAGTGAATCATCTATCAACTATAGATCCAACTAATCAACATTAATATAGGTTTCTATGATTATAGAATCTCCTTAGTAAAGAAAATTTCTCTCCTGGGGCACCCTTCAACGTATTTTTGAATCTTAGAGATAGTTTCATATGTTTGTCATAAGAACATGCATAAACTAACTTACTAAATTGAAAACAAAGGCTATGTTAAGTCTGATATGAGCCAAATAGATCAGTTCCCCCATCAACCACAAATATCTTTCTTTATCTACTAGAGAACTGAAGCTAGAATCACTCAATTTATTGTTAGGACTTAGGATCTGTTGGAGTGTCAATAGGTTTACTTCCAATTAAGCCAATTTCTTTTAAAATAATTAGAAAATATTTTTTTTTAGAGATGATGACTTAATATTGATTCCAAGATATTTTCATTTGATAAAATAGCTGAGATCCCAAAATTTCTAACTCTTCTGCCTATTTTTTCTTCAAGCTACTTATCTACAAATCATAATCTCTAGTAACATGAAGTAATCAACATACAAAATTAATATGGTAGACTTACTATCCTTGTGTTTGTAGAACAAGATGTGATTAGAGTGAGATTGTTTGAACCCTTGCTAAGTCACAACTTCTGTAACCCTTTCTAGCCAAGCTCAAGATGATTTTTTAGATTTCTTTAATTTGCAAACTAAGTTTTTTTGTTCAGAATCATTGATTCCTGGATCCGAATCCATGTAGTCTTCCTTATTTAAAGTCATCATTTAAGAATGTGATAGGAAATACTTGTATGCACAAGTAAACCTAACCTAAATCAAGTATCTAAACAAAGACAACTGCTGTCCTGTGGGCTCCGAAAATTCGCCCTCGACCTCTACTCGCTTTTCTTATTCGGCGAGGGGGTTTTAACGAACTAAGTTCCGAGGTAAATTTTGAAAGGCAGATGGGTTTGTAGATAAGACACTACCCAGAGATTTCGCCCTCATTTTGCGAGGACTTTATGATCTGAGTTCTGGTTTCCTATAGGCGCAAGCCCCTATAGTGAATTATCCCTCCCGATCACGAGAGAGAACTTTCGATTAAGGCTAGTCATCAATCACTTCGTTCTCTTTTTTTTTATGGATTGAACCTTGTCAACTCTGTCGGGCTGTCGACAGAGGATCGGGTTTTACAGGCTTTGAGCCTTTATTAGTGAATTCGTATTGCTATAGACCTTTGAAGGCCTAATATGAATGTATTGAAACAAATATTCTGGTCGCCACGGCCACATATTTGTTTGATGGTTCGAACCCTGTCGACTTATATCGACTCGTATAGAAGGATCAGGTTCGAACCTGAATTCACTTATTGACCCGCGCAGCATCCCTAGACGTCACGTGTGTACCAATAACACACTCGTTGGGGCCCATGCGGTTTGAGAATGTATTTCCCCCTTTAGTGTACCTATGTGTATACAATTTAGAGTGCACGTGCAGGGGGTATTCTTTAAATAGACGCCTTCTGTCTGCTTGTACGAATGTTGCAGATCCGGTGGCGTAGCAGCTTCTGAATAAAATTGTTCGCTGCTTCGTACAGGTAGACTGTCGTGCACTATTTGTATGATTTGCGCAGGTAGATTGTAGTGCATTAACTAATCTCCTGCCTTTGGTCATAGGAGCTTACACTTATTGTGGTCTTTTGATATTCTGCTTGTATATGACATTTAATACATATGATGGGTCCTCCACGACGGTCTGTAGATGGTTGTACTTGCTACAATTCGTCCATCCTTGTTCGTGGAAAATTACTGTATTTGATCAGCACTGAATTGTTATTGATTGTAGGAGTGTCATTGTTCTTGCATCCTATCCACCTTTCATCAATCTCAGGTGGGATTTGATGATTGCATTTGTTGTAGATCTTTGATCCTTGCTTGTAGAAGGCTGATGTATTTGACTAATACCGAGTGACTATCAACTGTATGGATGATTTAGCATCTACCGCACATTAATCGTCATCACCCATAAGTAGACCACTATATGAGTAAGAACTCTTCCATATTTGCTTGTGGTCAGTATGGTGGACTTGCGTCGTTGATCTTTTCTTGCAATCAATTATATATACCCTTCCAATTTCATTGCTTGCAAGATTGAAAATGGTTGTCGATGTTCTGATGTTGGTGGTACGAGTGCTATTTTGTCATTGCATTCATCCTCTACGAATTTCTTTATCTTGCAAATGACTAGAACATTTTTAGTTAGTGTAAGCCATAGAAGTTTAATGCATTGCTCCATATCTTTCATATTTAAGATTCAAATGATACTAGTTTTCCTTTTTCGCTTTGTGGAGAATTGGCTCATTTGATTGGACTTGGATTGTCATCAAACATGGTTGTGTTCCTCACAAATGTACCATCTACTACTACATGTCTCTCATAAGCGTACATTCTGCTCTGGTGGACTCCATTCATCTTGTAGGCATGAATAGTTTAAATCTTGCCCTCATCACTTGTAGGTGAAATAGACCCAGCTTTGGTATTTCATTAGCCCCAATGATTTACAAAGGTTTGATACGATATTTACAAATCACTTTAACTTCGTTGTTCATGAGTGGCATGTTAGGAATTTCTTATACATGAGTACTTGCTTGCTTTGTATAAGATTTGAATGACTTGAAACTTTCTTAGTTAGGATTTGCATTCAACTTGAGATTCCATCATTTTCAAGTCAAGTTCTTTATGATTGTCCCAAGTCACAATCTTGATTCATTCTTCTTTCAAGTTTAGGTTGAATCCAAACCAAAGTCTTCTTCATTCATGTGAATTTCATATAGTCCAAGTTCTTTGTTCAAGCTCTATGTCAAAGTTCACTCATTCATTTGAGCTTGGTTCAACTCAAATGCTTCATTTAGAACCAAGTCCAATATCTCTTAGTTTCATTTTAAGTACTTTATATTTTCTTCAAATTCAAGCTTAGTCCACCATGATGAAGTTCAAGTTATCTTGCTTTAACTCCTTTGACATGTTCATGTTCAAGTTAAAGCTCCTCGCTCCAAACTCATTTGAGTTCAAGATCTCGTTCCAACTCAAGTCCAATCATGAGTTCAAGTTCATATTCTTCGTTGTCTTGTTGAGTTCAAGTTCAAATCCTTCCTTTTTATTCAGGTTATGGTTCAAGTTCATTTAAGTCCATTTGATTTGAGTTCTGAGCATAGTTCCAAGTCCTTGATTGTTCAAATGTGTCCACATCTTTGTTCTTGCATGTCATCCAAGTGCAATCAAGTTCAAGTTCCAAATCGTTCTCTTGAGTTCAAATGAGATCCAAATGTAGCAATATTTTACCCGAAATTTCGGCAGCCTTCCGGCGTCTCCCCCGTTTAGGGGAAAACTACGAAAAACTGGGCCTTTCCCACCACACTAAGAAAAGCGTGCATGATAGATGCCCTCTTTCGAGGACACGGCGGCCGTGTAATTTTTCGATCCCCCACCACGCTAAGAAAAGCGTGCATGGGTATTTCTTTTGTAAAAAAAGTATTTTTTTTTATTTTGAAAATATTTTGTAAGCAAGGAAGTTATTTCCCCGCAAGCGGTACTTATGGGTATCCCCGCTTCGTCGTGCGCATCGCACCGGGATCCCTTCCCACCACGCTAAGAAAAGCGTGCATAGGCGGGGTTTCCAAGGCGCTACGAACTTCGAAGAAGGAATTTGGGTGATTACCCGCTTCGTCGCAATCATCGGGATGCACTCCCTCCCACCACACTAAGAAAAGCGTGCATAGGTAGTCGTTTTGTCTCGACGAGTGCGTTGAAACGAGTTCTCGGAGTTTTAGGGTTTAGAAAGATTATACCTGCGCAGGATCATCGGTACGTTGATTGAGGGAGGAAAGAAGGATTTTTAAATATCCGAAATAACTAGTAAAATTAATTTGGGTAATTATTTTGGGTAATTATAATTACCCAAAATAACTAGTAAAATTAATTATAACTAAGAATAGTTAATTAGAATTAATAATTAATTAATTATTATTTAATAATTAATTAATTACAATTAATAAAAATTAATTGTAGTCAATTTCATTAAATAATAATCAATTCATAATTAAAACTAATTAATTAAAATTAGTTAAATTAATTACTAATTAATTATTATTAATTAATTTGCAATTAGCATTAGAATGGATTTAGGTTAAAATCCATTAAACAGAGAGCCTAGCTCTCTGTTCCATGTGTTCGGCAGATTTGCGGGGTTCAGCCGAAGAGACTCCCGAAAGGGAGAAAGTTACCTTCACGGCTAAGCGAGCTCCAGCCGTTGCTTTCGATCAAAATGTTGTAACTTCCGTTCCAAGAGAAAGGGAAAGCCGCCGAAGGAGGTCTCGGTAGGGCAGGAGATCGGTGGAGGAAGGCTTTGGGTAGGTTGCTCTTCCTCTCTCTCTCTCTCTCTCTCTCTCTCTCTCTCTCTCTCTCTCTCTCTCTCTCTGCTTGAGCAAGGGACCGACACAGACAGTCGAAGGGGGAGCGACGGGTTCGGTCGCCTGGAAGAGGAAGAAGGATCGTGGAAGCAAAGAGCTCGTCTTGCGATGGGGAAGAGCAACGTTAGGGGGAAGAGCTTCGGGACAGAGGAGAGGGAGTTCGGTCGTGTGGAAGAGCGTCGGAGAGTGTGGTTTGGAGTCGAGAGCAGAAGTGCTCCTAGAACGAACCCTTCGTTCGTGTTTTAAAGGCAAAGGAAGGAGCGGGATCGAGGCGAGCTCGCGGGATTTACGCAGAAGATGCGGAGAAGCGACGCGAACGGCGCCGATTTCAGCCGGATTCGCGGATCCAACGGTTTACAGGTTAGCTGATTTTTTTTTTTTTTTGTTCTTTGGATAACATATTAAGGTCAACATGTCCACAGCATAAAACAGCCCAAAACAATGAGAAATCTGAGAGATATCCGTAGGAAATCAAAGCAAACACTTATATTCCACTAATAGATGAAAAGCACTTGCAAGATACAATTTTCCTTCAATTCGAGAGGAAGGAAAAACTCTCCACTATCTCCAGCAACGCCAAGAGCCAAAAACCAACCCTAGATCTCAAATAAAAGTCCAATTCAAGATGAGAGCCAAACTCTGATCATAACTCCTAATTAAAGACAAAGGAAAATTACAAAATACCTAAAACAGCCCTTCATTCAAAAATTTCCCTCTCAAAATCGATTTAACCCCAAGTGAGGCCCACAGGGGCTTCCACCCCTCTTGTTTTTTCCACCCAGCCAGGCCTCCGCCTGGAATAAACTTGGACCGGTCCTGGTTGGACCAGTCCAGCCGGCCCCTCCTAGGCCGGCCTAACAGTACTCCCCTCCCAAAAACTCACCTTGTCCTCAAGGTGAAAGTCTGGGAACTGTTGCTTCACAATTTCATATGGCTCCCAGGTGGCTTCATATTTGGGAAGATCCTTCCATTTAATCAACACCTTGTTTCCCTGTTTATCAACCCTCACCCCTTCAAAAACTCACCTTGCCCTGCATTCTAAAGAGTTCCTTCCAAAACTGACAAAGGAACACTTTGTCTCTATCTGACACAATTGAACCTGGGAATCCATGTAATCTCACCACTTCTCTAATAAATGCTGCTGCCACTGAGACCGCGGTGTACGGGTGTCGCAGAAGGACGAAATGTGCATACTTACTGAGGCGGTCCACAACTACCAAAATGACTGTGAATCCCTCTGAGTGAGGTAGGCCGTCAATGAAATCCATGAACACTTCCTTCCAAACTTTGTTTGGAAGTTCCAAGGGTTGGAGTAGCCCTCCGGGTGCCATCGCCATGTATTTATTTCTTTGGCACACCTCACACCTTGCCACCAGCTCATCCACATCTTTATGCATACCCTTCCAATAAAGCTCCGCTGCTAGCCTCCTATATGTCTTCTGAACTCCTGAATGGCCTCCAACAGCACTGCCATGGAACTCCTGCAACAAGTGGGGGATATGTATGGAAGTTCGTGGCATCACAAATCTCCCTTGATATAATAGTCTCTCTCCCTCAATACAGTAACCCGGATGGCTACTCTTGTCTTTCTTCAGGCCTTCCCTGATCTTTCCCAACTCTTTATCCCGCTGGCTTTCTTCCTTGATGGCCCCCCAGTCAACCATCAGGGGTACTGAAACTGTCGACTCCTGAAACTCCCCCACACACCTGGATAAGGCGTCAGCCACCTTGTTTTCAACCCCTAGTCGATATTGAATCTCAAAATCATAGCCCAACAGTTTTGACAGCCACCTCTTGTGTTCCTCATTCATAATCCTTTGCTCCAGCAAGTATTTCAGGCTCCGCTGATCCGTACGAACAATGAAATGTCTACCCAACAGGAAAGGGCGCCACTTCTGAACGGCTAAGACGATGGCCATCAGTTCTCTCTCGTACACTAACTTCAATGCGCCCTGGTCAATAGCACCTGGCTGAAATAAGCTATAGGCCTATGATTCTGCATCAACACTGCTCCCAATCCGTATCCTGAAGCATCGGTCTCCACCACGAATACCTGGCTGAAATCTGGGAGAGCTAGCACTGGGACGGTCGTCATGGCCGTCTTCAATCGTTCAAAAGCCTGGGTTGCCGCCTCTCCCCACAGAAAATTATCCTTCTTTAGCTGCTCCGTCAATGGCCAAGCGATGGAACTATACCCCTTTACAAACCTCCGGTAGTATCCCGTCAGTCCCAAGAAACCCCTCAACCCCCTGATGTTCTTGGGCATGGGCCATTTCTGCATTGCTTCAACCTTTGACTGGACGGCTGCCACTCCCTCTTGAGACACTACATGTCCCAAATATTCCACCCTAGACTGGGCAAAGCTGCACTTCTTTAAGTTAGCTTTCAGCTGATGTGTCTGTAGAATCCTCAAAACCTCCTTCAGATGCTTCAAATGTTCCTCCTTGATTTGGTTGTACACCAAAATATCATCAAAGAAGACTAGCACAAACTTCCTCAGGTGCTGCCTGAACACACTATTCATCAAGGACTAGAAGGTAGCAGGGGCATTAGTGAGCCCAAATGGCATCACCAAGAACTCATAGTGCTCCTCGTGTGTTCTAAACGCCGTCTTCTGAATGTCCCCTTCCTTCATTCTGATTTGGTGGTAGCCCGACTTCAGATCCATCTTAGAAAACACAACTGCTCCATGCAGCTCATCTATTAACTCACCGATCACTGGAATGGGGAATTTGACCGGTACCATCTCCTTGTTCAGGGCCCTGTAATCCACGTAAAATCTCCAGCTCCCATCCTTCTTTTTGACGAGTAAGACTGGACTAGAGAAAGGACTCACACTAGGCCTGACGATCCCTGCTTCCAACATCTCCTTAATCAGCTTCTCAATTTCATCTTTCTGAATTTGGGGGTAGTGGTATGGTCGAACACTGATCAGTGACACTCCCTCTCTCAGAAGGATGGCGTGCTCCTGCTCTCTATGTGGCAGCAATCCCTGGGTGGCAGGAACACCTCCCTATATTGTTGTATGAGTGGTTGCACCACCAGTGGAATGTCTCCTTCCCCCATACTGACCCTCTCCAAACATTGCAGCTCCACCAAAAAACCCCCTCCCACCTCCTGTATGGATCTGATCATGGATTTGAGAGATACGACTGCCCTTGACAACCCTGCATCCCCCTGGATCAACTTCCTTTGCACCTCTATCATCAGTTCCATCCTTAGAGCACCCCAGTTGACCTTAGTCTCCCCCAAATTCTGTAGTCATTTCATCCCCAAGATGATATATGTATTTCCCAATTCTAAGGGGAGAAAATCCTCCCTCACCTGTAGCCCTTGGATGGTCAAAACCACTCCCCTGCAAACTCCTCTCCCCATCTCCACCTTCCCCGTGCCGTGCCCATCATCACCCCATAGCCCCCTGTATCGACTAGCTCCATCCCCAACTGGTCAACGATCTGGGAAGAAATGAAATTGTGGGTTGCCCCACTATCGATCAACACCAAAACTTCCTAGTCAGCTATCTCTCCTCTTACTTTCACAGTGTGACTCAGAGTGAATCCCACTACCGAGTTCAAAGAGGCTTCTGCTACATCAAGATGCAACTTCTCCTCCCCTTTTGACCCGCTCCCACCTCCCTCCTCGTCTTCCTCATCTTCGCAAACGAGGAGAACCTGAAGAGTTCGGTCCTTGCACCTGTGTCCGGGCATGTACTTCTCATCACATCGTAAGCACAACCCTTTTGACCTCTTCTCCTGCATCTCCTTCTCGGTCAGCCATTTGAACTGTCCCCCGTTTCCCCCTCCTCCAGTTCTATCCTTTGGTGCTTCCTTCAGACTCCCTGAGGTTGCCCCCTTTGAAGGCAAGAGGGTAGAAGTCATCCAGTACGACCCCCCCCTGAATAGTTTCCTCGAGCTACCCTTTCAGATTTCTTCTGATCTTCCACAAACTGTGCCAGCTCTATTGTCACACCCCAGTTTGGCTCACCCTCTACCACGAACTGGAGTATAACAGAGAAAGATTTCAACATCTCAAACTCCACACTTAACAACAGGAAGCATGTAATATACCTTATTGAACCTCAACATAATTAAAACACATACAGAGCTCTACTAAAACTTTTAAAATTCATTCACATACCCAAAAGTCTTTACACCTAGCATTTAGATCTCTCTTTAGATCTCTTTCACCCCAAAACGTACTTACATTAAAAGAACGGTCACCTCTTTTTATTATCCCAAGGGCTCCTTCCCCTTTCATGCAGTACAACCACTGCTAATGAGCTTGGCTCAATGAAATACGCAAGCAAGTTATAAAAAATAATAATGAACCATTAAGAAACACCATAACTATGATAACATAATTAAAACACATATTGAAATGTCATATTGAGCCTGAAAGTGCCTAGCAGTATTATTTATCTTACCAAAACTATTCCACATCTTTAAATAAGTTATAGAATGGCTATAAGCTTTTGCACTATTCAAGTTTCCAATTCAAAGTTGGGTCTAATTTCCCAACTTTTAGAATGGAAGTTGTTCTCTCATTCAGGGTTAAGTCAAATTTTTCAACTTCTAGAATTAAGAGTGTAAGCTTACCTCATCAGGTCTTTCGCCTTTACTTGTGCGGGCCTATCCCCCATATATAACTTATTTCACTTTTCATATAGTCATCCTTTTAGAGCTAATGACATATGCTTTTGATGATATGTTGCGCTTTAGCTGCTCTTCAGTTACCCTTTAGCTTCCCTTTAGGTGCCCTTTAACTGCCCTTTAGTTGCCCTTTAGGTGCGGTTTTGGTGCCCTTTAGGTGCCTTTAGGTGCCCTTTAGGTGCGCTTTAGGAATATTTACCCTTTTATGCTTACTACATCATTTACATTGCTAAAGATTATCCTTTACATAAACAAATTCATACATAAACAACCATATTCATTCAAATAACCAAAATAAACTAGAATACATATGATCATAAACATAATGAAGATGGAGTGCGATAATAAAACATTTATTAATTCTTATAACATTGTTTGGGTATCTCACCTCGGTATCCCGATTCTTTCTTCTTTTCCTTATGTAAACAACCCTCACTAAACTTCCTCATTCAACACAACACCTTTTTTCAAATTTTGGTCACCACTGTACCAGTTCATTTCTCTATATTCTTGAATTAAGTAACCACCACCTTCAGCTATATTTTAGAAATTCCAAAATTGTAATTCAACACAAAGATTACAAAAATTGCTATCTCAAATTTTTAAAAGCTTAAAACTCCTACCTCAATTTCATTACATGATAAATCAGCTACCACGCTTGAAATTCCCACACACAACCCGCCTCTTTCAACTCCAGTTCTCCCACGGCTTGCAGAGCTTCGTCTCTTGAATGGGAAGAAAAAATAAAATGAAAGAATGGCTAAAGGTGTTGCTAATATAATAATATAATCATTCCACTAAAAGTACATTCTTTATTATAATACTATATACTTAATTCCACTAAGCCACTATACATTAATGCTATCCGTTGGATGAAGTATAAGAGAGATCAGCCATTGCATGTCAAGCTAAGTGGATATCCCCACAAGAAGCAAAAGATTCTCCTGATGTTATCACAGGTATGGACTTTATTTATGTTAATGAATTCCTTTATGATTTAAGAGTAAGATGAGCTTTATGTTACGTTACATGCATGGTATTTAGGAACAATCTTTGTATGTAACAAGCCTGTTAAGGTGTTGTTTGATACGGGAGCATCACATTCTTTCATTTCGGAGGAGTTTGTTAAGTCCGTTGATTTGTCTTCCTCATGTATGCTCAAACCTTTATTAGTCTTGATACCCAATGGGAGTCAGTTGGAAACCAACAAGGGCTGTCATGTGGAGTTGATTGTAGGTGATAGAAATTTGGGTGCAGATCTTATGTTATTTCCCTTAACGGAATTTGATGTGATCCTAGGAATGGATTGGTTGTCTTGCCACTTTGTGACCATAGACTGAAATAAGAAAGAACTTAAATTTTGTATGCTAGGGGAGAAAGACTTTAAATTCATAGGGGAAAGAGGCATAATTTCCATGATAGTCTCTTCTTTGGTGGCATACAAATTGTTGAGGAAGGGTCATGAAGGCTTTCTAGCTTATGTTAAGGAGGAGAAGAAAGAAGATAGGAGATTAGAGGAGATACCTGTTGTGCAAGAGTATCCAGAAGTGTTCGCAGATGATTTACCTGGCTTGCCTCCAAGCAGGGAGATTGATTTTACCATTGAGCTTGTTAGTGGAGCGGATCCTGTTGCTAAAGCCCCTTATCGGATGGCAATAAAAGAGTTGAAGGAATTGAAAGATCAACTGGAAGAGTTGCTTAATAAAGGATTCATCAGGCCTAACACTTCTCCATGGGGTGCTCCTGTGCTTTTTGTGAAGAAGAAGGATGGGAGTTTAAGGCTTTGCATAGACTACAGAGAATTGAACAGGCTGACCATAAAGAATAAATATTCTCTTCCGAGAATTGATGATTTGTTTGATCAGTTGGAGGGTGCCTCTATGTTTTCCAAGATAGACTTGAGATCAGGATACTATCAGCTTAAGATCCGAGAAGAGGACATAGCAAAGCAGCATTCAACACTAGATATGGGCATTATGAATTTGTGGTGATGCCATTTGGACTTACAAATGCCCCTGCAGTGTTTATGGATCTCATGAACAGAATCTTCAAGCCATTTATCGATCTATTTGTGATAGTGTTCATCGATGATATATTGGTGTATTCCCCAAATGAAGAGATTCATGCAATGTTAAATGCATTGAAAGAAAATGAATTGTATGCTAAGTTCTCCAAATGTGAGTTTTGGTTGAAGAGTGAACTTTTTGGGACATGTGATTAGCAATGGAGAGATCTCTGTGGATCAGCACAAGGTACAAACTATAGCAGATTGGCCCCGACCAGCTACCGTGACAGAGATCAGGAGCTTTTTGGGTTTAGCTAGTTACTACAGAAGATTTGTTGAGGGGTTTTCTCGAATAGCTATGCCATTATCTAGATTGACCCAAAAGGCAGTGAAGTTTGTATGGACAGATCAATGTGAAGAGGCTTTTCAAAGGCTGAAACAGTGTTTGATGACTGCTCCAGTGCTTACTATTCCTTCAGGGACAGATGGATTTCAGCTTTATAGTGATGCCTCTCACAAAGGGCTGGGTTGTGTACTGATGCAGAATGGAAGGGTTGTTGCCTATGCTTCTAGGCAACTAAAAAATCATGAAAGAAACTATCCAACCCATGATTTGGAGTTAGCTGCAGTGGTTTTTGCCCTGAAGATATGGAGACATTACTTGTATGGGATTAAGTGTGAAGTATTTACCGATCACCCAAGTTTAAAATACATCTTCATGCAGAAAGAGTTGAATTTGAGGCAGAGAAGATGGTTGGAGCTTATCAAGGACTATGATTTGGATATCCAATATCATCCAGGAAAGGCAAATATAGTAGCAGATGCCTTAAGCAGGAAGACTTCTAGTACCAGTTGGATGATTACACAACAGTATGAGTTGATCAGAGATTTGGAGAATTTAGAGATTTTTGTAGTTCAACCCAATGTTGCAGAGTTTGTGGCCTTAAATCAGATGACCATTCAGTCAACATTGAAGGATAGAATAAGGGAAGCTTTGCCACAAGATGCAGAATTTGAGAAAGTCCTAAATTTGGTGAAGGTAGGGCATGTGGAGGAGTTTGAGCTTGATGAGGATGAGCTACTGCGGTATAGAGGCAGAATTTGCATTCCCAATGTTGGAGACTTAAGGAAGGACATTCTTCAAGAAGCTCACTATTCAAGTTATATCATTCACCCAGGAAGTAACAAGATGTACCAAGATTTAAAAGAATACTTTTGGTGGCTAGGGATGAAGAGAAGTGTAGCAGAAGCGGTGGCTAAGTATATAGTTTGCCAGATGGTTAAGGTAGAACATCAAAAGCCAAGAGGTTTATTGCAGCCTTCACCTATATCAGAATGGAAGTGGGAAGATATAGCCATGAATTTTTTGCTTGGATTGCCTAGATCTAGAATTGGCCATGATGCTATATGGGTGATAATTGTTAGGTTGACCAAGTCGGCACACTTTTTACCTATCAAGCAATCTGATGCTGTTGAGAAGTTGGCAAGTGTTTATGTTAATGAGATTGTTAGACTTCATGGTGTACCAAGATCGATAGTATCAGATAGAGCTGGGAGATTTACCTCTAGGTTGTGGAGGAAGGTTCAAGAGACAATGGGCACTAGACTTACTTTCAGTACAACCTTTCACCCTCAAACAGATGGTCAATCAGAGAGGACTATTCAGACATTGGAGGATTTACTCAGATTATGTGTACTAGATTTTGGTGGCAAATGGGAGACACATTCCACTGATTGAATTTGCTTATAACAATAGCTTCCAAGCAAGTATAGGTATGGCACCTTATGAAGCTTTGTATGGAAGGAGGTGTCGAACTCCTTTATGTTGGGCTGAAGCAGGAGAAATAAAGATCATTGGAGCTAATTTAGTAGATGACGCTACTGAAAAGATAAGACTGATTCGTGACAGATTGAAGGCTGTGCAAGATAGACAGAAGAAGTACTATGTGCCAAACATAGATCTATTGAGTTTGATGTTGGAGAGTTTGTATTTCTCAAGGTTAGTCCTATGAAAGGTGTGCAGAGATTTGGCAAGATTGGGAAACTGAGTCCAAGGTATGTTGGCCATTTTGAAATTTCAGAGAGAATTGGCAGTGTGGCCTACTGATTGGTTTTGCAATCTCACATGAGTGGAGTACATAATATATTCCACATCTCTTTCTTGAGGAAATACATATCAGATGAAGCCCAGAAGATCAGTACTGACTCAATAGATATCCAACCAGATCTGACATTTGTAGAAGAACCTTAGAAGATCATAGAATATGATGTTAAGAACTTCGAAGCAGAGAGATTTCTTATGTTAAAGTTATGTGGAAGCATGGATCTGAGAAAGATGCTACTTGTGAGAAGGAATCAGAGATGAGGGAGAGCTACCCTCACCTATTTGACTAAGGTATGGTTTCTTAAGCTTGTCTTGAATTTTGAGGACGAAATTTTTTATAAGGGAGGGAGAATTGTAAAACCCGCAAAATGTCGTTTTAGACCTCGCACGCCTTTCAAAGTGCCGCAACAAGTTTTAAGTACAAAATTTGAGGTTGTCGGATTTCGACGAGAATAATTTTAGAAAATAGAGAGCAAAATTCTGATCGTTTTGATATATAAAACCAATATTAAATTATGAGTATTTTGAAAATTATTAAATTCGGAAGATTAAAAATGTCAACTTTACCCCTAAGCTTTTAAAAGGTCGAATTTGCTTAAGTGAGGACAATTAGGTCTTTTGGCAAATCTCATTTCTCCCTATTAGGCAAACCAAAACCTCCCGACTCTCCCCCATTCAGTCATTTCGCCCAAATCGAGCGAACAAACGAGAGGGAGAGGACGGACCGAGATGGGCATCTTCGGGCGGCTCCGGCGACGATTTTCCGGCGAGAAAAATTGAGGAAAATGTAGAGGAGGTTAAGGGAAGCCAAAGGTATGCTTTGGAATATATTTTTCCCCTCTCTTTCTCAAGATTTTTGGAAAGAGAAATTTTAGGGTTTTTCTCCAAAAATGGATTTCTTCCAAAATACATTCATAAAGATGTTTCCTAACAATTTTTGAAAGATAACTATGGAATTTGATTTAAGTTTTATAAGAATAAATTGAGTTTTGTAAATTAGGGTTTTGAAGAAATGAGAGTTTTCTTTGAGATAAGTTTAGGGAAGGGTAGTGTGATGTGTTTAAACCCTAATGTGTATTGTTTTTATGAAAATGTGGATTTTTGAAATTTAGGGTTTTATCCAATTTTGATTTTCTATCAAAATACCTTTATAGAAAAGTTTTTATTTGTAGTTAGGAAGTCTTTTTGTGAAGATGGATTCTTTTTAGGAGATATTTTTGCTTGCCCTAATGGTTAGGGTTTTTCCAAAAGCTAGAGTTAGGATGGAATCCTAATTCTACTGAAAATAATGGAATTAGCATGGTTTATGTGAGGGGGTTTTATAGAAAAATCATTGATTGATGTGTTGAAGAGTTACATGCTTAACCTAGGGGTTCTTTTTTAAGGTTGAGAGAGAGAACTTATGCTTATACCTTATGTTTGCCACTTGTAGAGTTTGACTTCATAAGAAGAAAAGGGGCGTGAGGACTTTTGAATGATCACCTTGTGGTGTACAATTGAGGTAGGTGGAATGGACGTTCTTATAAATTTAGTCAACTTTTCTTTCATTGCAATTGCATAGAAATGGCAAAACTCCTTTATGCTTATTATGATGTTTTAATGACTCATGTTCATTTGTAAAAGATCATGGACATTTGAAGCAAATGCAAAGGTTCTCTTTATACAAATATATAATTCATGAATAGATCTCATACTCATTTCTCTACTCTTACTATACATGTCTTTCCTCTTTAAATGCAAAAGCGCACATAAGCATATCAAGCATGCATATCCCTAAGGAAACATACACTCAATATTTAAAATTGCGTATTCAGGCATTGAGGCGTTTTTCATTCGTGAGACGAGGCGTAAACCTCAAGGCGATTTGAGGCGTAAGCCTCAAAATCAAAAGATTGCGTAAACATAAAATGATAATTTTTTTATATACTAATGAGTGAATAATGTAAAATATAAAAAAACATAAGATTTGAAGTGAAATCAAAATATCCCAATAATATGACAACATGAAATATAGTTCAACTCAAAATTCTATCTTTCCCAAATCCTAGTATTCATTTCATTAACCTATAATTCGAATTTCCAAAAATAAATAGCAATGACATATCACATAAGAACTCTTAAGTCATCAGCACTGTCATCACTAAGGGGTTCTTCATTTGAATCATCATTATGATGAACTGCTCTCTCCCCTTCCTCCTCTCCTATAGAGTCCAATGCTGGGCATTTACTTCAATATTTATGTAAATTTTAATATATATAGGGTGAGGCGCCGAGGCAGGCCTCAAGGCCGGCCTCAACCCAGTTGGGGCGCAAGCCTCATAAAAAAACTGGAGGTGTAAGCATCGAGTCATTTTTTATTGGAATTGCGCAAAGCCGGGCCTCAAGGCGAGCCTCATATTGCGCAATTTTAAACCATGCATACACTTGATTAGTTTATGAATGGTTTATATAAAGCATATCTTATGGTTATATATGTAATAAGTGTATGTGCATGTTGACGCGGGAGTATCACATGGTAAAGGAGGCTCTTATGAGCCATGGTAAAGGATGGTTCCTATGAACCAATGGTAAAAAAAATGGCCAAATTTTATGTACCTGATCAATACAAATGGTACTCCCGAGACGGGTGTTATATTTACATATTAAACTATTATGAACATTTCATATTCACGTTATATGCATTTGAGACTATCATGTGCGACAAAATGTTAAAAGAAAAAATGGAAATGTTATGAAAGGAATGAGAACTTGAAGGTTGAGGAAAAGCTATGCATCTCTTTGAGCAAAAGTTGATATATGTTGATAATTCTTTTGTTAAAATACTAAAGCATATTATAGTTTCCTTTTATTGGCTCTAACTTTATTTGAATTCCTTTCGCACCTATTAAGTTTTATGACTTACCCTCATTGTGGGAACACTTTTCAGGAGGATCTAAGAAAGAATAGATGACAGACCAACCACCGTGCACTTACCGTCGTAGGGAGACGACGGGCGGCAGGTTCTTTTGAGTTTTATTATTTTGTTGATAGATGGTTGATTGTAGATTTTTGAGAGAGTTAGATTTATTTTTGGATCCTCTCTTATGGAAGAACTCTCTACGTATATGTTCCTTTTGAAGATGAATGAGAAATAAAAACTTATTTGGATTTACTTTAGTGGCTCTTTCATTATATAGTTGGAGATGTTCGGTTTATATTAAATGATTTGATGTTATGCTATGAAAATTAATTTTCATCCTGTCCGATCTCTGTTCCCGCCTCGCCCTTGCGAGCTAACCGGGCCGGATCGTGACATCAACAGATGCCCTTTGAGTTCTGCTAAAATTCTATCCCTCCTCTAACTAATGATCTACACTAGATACTGGTGTAGTGCTCTCCCCGTAGTATATCATATGGGGTGTGTCCCTCCCATAAAGGATCCTAAATGGTCTGTGCAGCTGTGGAAGGATATATTGTACCAATACTCTGCCTATGCCAATCATTTGGCCCATAATTTTGGTATCTGATATCAAACAACGCACGTATGTCTCCACACTCTTGTTGACTACTTTCGCTTGGTCGTCCGTTCATGGGTGATATGTTGTGCACCTTTTTAATATCATCCCTTGCATCTTCAATAGCTCCCTCTAAACAAGAATGAGAAATACCCAATCTTTGTCTGATACTATTGATTTTGGAATGCCATGTAAACATAGTATCTCTTTGATAAAGACTGTGGCGACTGATATAGCGATGTAAGGATGTTTTTGTGGAATAAAATAGGCATATTTGCTTTGTCGGTCTACAACCACAAGTATTACTGAATATTCCTCCGAACGTGGTAATCCCTCAATGAAGTCAATGGTCACTTCCTCCCAAACCCTTTAAGGTAAAGTAATGGTTGCAGTAGCCCTCCTAGTGCCATAGTAAGGTACTTATGCCTCTAACACACATCAAATCTTGCCACTATGTCTTCCACATCCTGGTGCATTCCCACCAAATATAGCTCAGTGGCTAGTCGACTGTATGTTTTATGGACTCCTAAATATCTCCCTATCATGCACTGCCATGAAATTCTTGCAACAACTTGGGAATATAACTTTAGGATCATGGCAGTACAAACCTCCCTTGGTAGAGTAATTGGTCCTCATTCAAAGCATAATAGTTGTGACTATTTGGGTCCCTCAACAATTCTTCCCCGATCTTCATAAATCATTCATCCTGCTTGTTCTCCTCCCTCAATGCTTCCCAATCTAAGATCATTGGTACTAACAAGGCTGCCAACTATGGCTCCATGACCCTCCTAGACAAGGTATCTGCTGCTTTAATTTCTAAACCCGGCCGGTACTGGATCTCAAAGTCATAACTATGAAATTTGGATAGCCATCTCTAGTGCCCCTCTATGATCATTCGTTGCTCCAACAAATACTTCATACTCCTTTAGTCTGTCATGACTATAAAATATCTCCCCAATAGATAGGGTCACCACTTCTAAATTGTCAAGGCAATCGTAATAAGCTCCCGTTCATATATTGACTTGAGCCTTGCCTTGGCTGTGAGTACTTGGCTGAAATATGCAATAAGTCTCGGGTCTTGCATGAGTACTTCTCCTAACCAATAACCCGATGCATCTGTCTCCACCACAAATGGTCTCCCAAAATCTGAGAGCGCTAGCACAGGTACACGGGTCATAGCTGTCTTTATCTCTTGGAATGCTCGAGTCGCTTCCTCCCCCCACTTGAACTTATACTTCTTCAATCACTCTGTCAGAGGTCTTACTATGATGTCATATCCCTTCACAAACTTTCGGTAGTAATTGGTGAGTCCTAAGAACCCCCGAAGCTCCCTCAAGTTCTTAGGAAGAGGCCAGTCTACCATGGCATGAATCTTCGACTGGTCAGCTGAAACCTCCTATCTGGAAATCACATGTCCTAGATACTCCACAAGTGTTTTCCCAAACATGCACATTTTCCAGTTGGCAAAATTGATGCTCCACCAAGGTCTCCATTATTGTATTTAAGTGCTCCCAGTGTTCTGCCTCTGTCTTGATGCATATTAAAATGTCATCATTGGTATTCAAGCCTTCGGAGATGTGGCTGGAACACTCGGTTCAGAAGTAACTGGAAGGTGGCAAGGGCATTGGTATTGGTGAGGTCAAAAGGCATCACGTAGTGCCCATTATATGTTTGGAAGGACGTCTTATATACATCAACTGCCTTCATCCTAATCTGATGGTATCCTTACTACGAATCAATCATGAAGAAGATTACTGCTCCAAATAACAAATCCAAGAGTTCATCAAGCACTGGAATGGGAAACTTATCCAGCATTGCTTCCTTGTTTAGAGCCATGTAATTTACACAAAACCTCCAACTATCCTTCTTTCTCATCAACAGGACTGGACTAAAAAAGGGACTCACACTAGGTCTGATGATCCTTGCTTCCATCATCTCCCTGATTATCCTTTCTATCTCATCTTGGGGGTAATGGTTTGGTCTGATACTAATAGAAAAAGTCGCCTCTTTTAGATTGATGGCATGCTCGTGCTCTTGTGGTGGTGGTAACCAGATAGGTGGCTGAAATATGTCCTGATACTATTGTAAAATTGGTTGGACCCTCATTGGAATTTCCCTTGCCTCCTATTCCTGTACTTCTTCTATGCTTTGTAACTCCACCAAAATACCCCATGCCTGCATCCTGGATCGTCCTGAGCATGGTTTTAACTGATGCAATGGTCTTGCATAAGCTAACGTCCAAGCGCATATAAAGCTCATATACAGTAAACCCTAAACCCTAGATGAAGTTCAACCAAAGAGCAAAATAAAGTGCAAATACAAAATAGTTCAGTAATGACAGTTTGAATTACCAAACAAAAACATATAACAAAATACAAATGAGCAACCTTTTTTAAAATGCGCAGGTAAAGCGCAAGTAAATGTGCAACAAAGGCGCAACAATGGCGCAACTTCTCTCGTACCTTTGTTACAAACTTTTCCCAACTTCGTCTACCGTCGATGAGGTCCTGGAGAATGAAAATGCCGAAGGATTTGAAGAACTGCTGAGAACCGATGTGGGAGAGTGTGGCAAGTATGGTCGAAACTTTTTGCATCTTTTGGTATTCATAATTTCAAATAAATCAGGTTGTCGAGCGGGGAGGGTCGGTCGGGCTGATAAGACAAAGTAAGAATAATACAGAAAAAAAATTCCACGTGGAAGTTCCACATGTAAACATTTTATTGGTGTCCGAACGCAAAGATAGGTCTAGTGGCCATACCTAATAATTTTCCTGTTAAAATCAGCCTTCAAGTGTGCTAGTAATCATCCCCTTAAATACCACCAATATGAAACATATTTTTTTCTAATCCAGAAAGTAATGACGGCATGTTTAACACTTATATAATGTAATTAACACATGTTTAACTGTGCAATCCATGATAAGAAAGAAAATCATGTTTCTTTTTGTAATAGCAGATGAATTTCTTAACTGGCACCAAGCATGCAAGTAACATAGCCATCACGTGTAATATGAATGATGGAGAATTTTAGAGATCCAATTTGGATTTCCTAAATACGCGTTGATAACTTTCAATACAGTGAATTTGGAGGTTCTAACCTTTCTGGGCATTCAAAACGTAAAATGCAACTCTCTCATGCACACGGAAAATTTGTATTCAAATATGGACTTCCTAAAATATCGGAGTCCAAATATTCTATAAGTTTATGGATAAGTTTATATCGCAATAATGATACAAACTGACACTACATGTAGCGGTGCATTTATTGCCATTATCCAAATGCTTCTTAAAAAGCAAACCATTCCTATTAATTTCATTGATATGCAAGACAACAATTAGGATCATTAACATTGCCATTTACAAAAATGGGGCACTTCTTGTTTAGTCGATAATATTTACCTTTTTATATGCACGGATACATCCACCGGAACAAAAAGTAAAAGATGATAAAATAGAATAAGGCATAACTAAGATCTTTTTAGTGAATTTTTAGAGCATACAGTTGACCGAATGGGAAGATCAAAGAGATGAGGAATTCCGAACTGCTGGACAACCTACAGAAATGTAAATTGACAAGTTAAAACAAAGATGACTATTAATAGGAAAAGGAAAAGTTTGCACAAATCACATGCCTGAGCCCCAGAACCCTTTCCAAAAGGGTAATAACGCTTACCATCAGCATCAAAATAGCACATGTTCTCGACTACGGCAACACATGGAACCTTCAAAAAATACACAAACGAGAGAGTTGCCGCTAAGTAAATTTTAAGTTGACACAGAACTAACTGTCGTGCAAGAATTACGTTCTCCTATCCCAAATTTATAGAAGCGTTATCATGCAGGAACAAGCTAGAATAACATCCAACAATATCTGATCACTGATCGTTGTAGATAAGGACATCGAACATAATGATATTACTAATTGATTAAATGATGCACAACTTATCAACAAGCAAACCTTAAGCTTTGAAAACATGCGAACTCCTTTTGCCACATCAATAAATGCTAGCTTCTGCGGTGTAGTGACAATCACTGCTGCAGTTAATGGAGCGACCTAAAAAAATATAAACCTTATTTTGCCATAGAAAATAAATAAAAGCTCAAAAGAGCATCAAAAGTTGATGGCTATAGCAAAATGAATTCATGAACTGCACCTGGCACAGAGTAAGCTGAATGTCACCTGTTCCAGGAGGCATATCAATAACAAGATAGTCTAGCTCTCCCCTGCATGGTGCAAGAGTTGGTAAAAGCTGTGTAATTTTGCATCAAAAGGAAACATTTTATCATAAAAGGAATAGAATTTGACTGACCAGGGGGCTGGGTTATCTGTTCCTAAAGTGCAAAAGAAAAAAGAGAAATGAAAAAAACAGTGGATAAAAAACTTTCAGGTGTGTGCTTTTTGCAGATGTCCGGGTCTATGATCTGATGTGGCCTGTGGTCTTGTAAATAAACTTCTTGCGTGTGTTTTGCCTGCTTGCTCAATCAGGTATGGGATTGAGGTTACGCAAATACACACTTTCCGGTGCCTGCTTGCTCAACCAAATCTGACGCAAATCGGCACCGATTCGAGACCAATTTTGTAAAATTGGCTCAATCGAACGCAGTCGGACCCAAATCGACCCAAATCCGTTTGGATCAAGTCTAATTCGGGCTCAATTTCAACCAAATCTATCAAATTCAGGCTCAATTGACTTTCCTAATCCAGAGACTAGATCCAACGGATTTCAATTTATTAAAATCAGTGAGCTTTGTCATTCCTCAAATCCTTGATTTTCTAGGATTCGCAGCAACAGCAGGTTAGTTCGAGCAAAGCAAATCCTCGTTTCCTGCATAGAGAGAGTGGGAGAGGGAGGAGACCATTGAGACTTCGTTTGCTTTGTGCATCCGACCTAGAGAGCCAAGAAAAAAAATTGGCCAAGTGTTTTTGGCTTGCGTGCGGACCTCCCAGTCGAGGCAGGGGAGAATGAGGCGGAGGCAAGCGGCATAAGTGGCCTTCATGGGTTCAATACTAGAGGAGGGTGCGGGAGAAGGGACGGCGTCTAGCAAGCAGCGCAGCCAGCCTGCGTGCGTGCATCTGAGCTAGACAGAACCAAAGAGGGGATAGGAAGGTTCGCCTGCTTCTTGCGACCGAACCAGGGAGGGATCGGGAGCCACAAGTACCTCTCTTTGTGCGTTTAAGGTCAGATCAAACACAATGGAGAGTGCATCTGGACTTCTGGGCTGTCCGTTTGGGCTGATTGAGTGACAAAGAGGCTTCATCCTCATTTTCGTGCGTGTATCCCAGCCAAAAAAAGTACCTGGGAATTGGATTGCTACTTCCAGTTATAAGTGATTGTGAAAACTAAAGTTAGAAGGCTATTGTGGCCTCTCGTTTCCATCTAGAAAGAGTAGCAACTTCTTCCTTTTCCATCAACTCCGGCGAGCCCGTGGCAACAAAACAGAGGTCCAGAAAGTTTTGGACAGCAAATCCACCTCCCGGAGCATCTTAGACAGCAAATCTCTTCCTCCATTCTAACTCAAACTCGCCTATTGACAAGGCAAGTGTATAGCGGTTGTGCTGTGACAACCCAATGTGATAAAATCCATTGAAACTTAGCTAAACCTAGGTCTCCATGCCCTTTGGTTGAGTGTTTGATGCTCCAAAGCTGTAGGTTCCTTAGAAAACCTCACTTTTAACTTCCAAAACCTAAAGAAATCCCTTGTATTTTGCTGTCCACTTGTTTAATTCATGGAAATCAGGTGAGTTTCCATGATTTTCTCTCATGTTGTGTCCAATCCATCACCTAGAATCATGCCCTAGGGTAGATGCTATCATTTAATCTCAAATTCAATGACGACACATTGGTTTTGGACCGCCATTAGTTGCATGGACTTTTCATTCGAATGAATTGTCATGACTAAATTGACACTCAAATTTAGGATAGCTTGCATGCATTGAAATTAATGATCTCTATAGTTTTGTTTACTGCATGCATTGAATTTGATCGACTTAGGCTCTCTAGTTATTGTGAGACATAGGCCTTCAAAGATCTCTGTAACTAATCTCACAATATAAACAATCAATTAAATTTATATTTTGCATCATACGAAATTTGGAGTGTAGAATGGCAACCTTAAGTTGACTAAAGGGTGAGCGATGGGAGCATATGAGAAGCTCTTAAGCTTGCAGCATTTTTCAATTGTATGGTCTCTTCTTTCATTTATAGATCATGACAAAAAAATGATCTTCAAGCATACAAATGTGCCTATGTTGAAGTCTATGAGTTTGCATGAAATTTTGTACGTGTATGAGGATGGAATTAATCAACTTGAAAGAACACTAAATTTGGTGTGAGCCTTCTCATTAACGTCCATGGATTTATGTTGTAAGTCTCATGATATGCATTGTTGTTAAGTTTATATACAACACCTTGCAAAATAAACATGCTCTCAATTGTTAAAATCCTTAAAATTGGAGAATGACCTACACATGCATACTCTTCTAAGTTCTTTAAACCACGTCAATTTGATCATAGAACCCCTTAGAAGTTGTAGGAACAAACCTCTTCAATCCAAGTATCCTGATCATGCAAAAATTGATGTAGGAGTCCTTTCAAAACCTTAGGTGTATATTTCCCGTCTCCAAATGAATCCAAAACATTCATAGAAGAATAGGGGAACTCTCTTTCACATATACACCTCTTTCATGCTTGATGCTTGAAGCATTCTCAAAGCTCAAAGTGTTAGACTGTATGAATCTTAGCATACATTAGAAGATCTCTAGTGTATCCTCCTCCATCTCATGCATGGCAGTTTGGAGCACCTCAATGATCAAAACACTTTATTACATGAACCATATAACCTTAGGACCAAATCCTAGGTTGTTTGTTAATGCATCAAAATCAACAAACAATCATCTCTCCTTCCTCATGCATTGTATGTGGAGCCTCCTCAAGATTTCAGATGCTACATTATATGAGTCATTGGATCTTAGAACCAAATTCTAAATCATCCATCCCTTGTTTGTTGAAACATAAAATTAGCAAACAATCATCCATCTCTTTCAATCATCTCTCTTTCATGCACGGCCTTTGTAGAATTGGAGTCTTTGTTTATAAAGAGATTTCCAAGAACCTAGCATCACATTACAATGGGGGTCTTGTAGTGGAAAAATAGAGATCCAATGGTGGACTATATTCTTAGGTAGAGAAATCTTAACCTAAAGTGTGAACCATAACTCCAAGAACAACATGCCATAGAAATCTTACTAAGTAAGATTCATGATCCAACAGCACTCATCCTTAAGGGGTTCACTATTAGAACTTTTGAAAAGTTACTTAGTAGTACATCTAGACTTATTTTGAGGCAGCACAGTTGTCATTCCTTAAAATAACAGCAGTAGTGACCAAGCCAAGAAATTCAAATAGAAAATAGTTGAAAGAAAAGACAGTGTGTCAGCATTATCCTTTCAAAAGGGAAAACATATTCAGATTATTGAGCAGTAGTAGCCAAAGAAGATCACAAAGCAGCATCTCGGGAAAGATAAAAAAAGGCAGCCACAAAACCTGATCCTATGGGGTTGACAGAAAAGATCAACCAACAGTATTCTTTTAAAAGAGATTCTACAAAGAAAATCTTCAAGTCATTGGTTCAAGATGATAACTCCCAACTCCTTAAACCCAAAAGACCAATAGATGTTGACAAGAGAAATGAGCCAAACTATTGCCCTTATCATAGGATGTTGGATCATGTTTTAAAAGATTGCTATGTCTTTAAAGGTTGGGTTAAAAAGGAGTATAATCTGGTAGGATGAGTCTTCCCAATGCATACTTAGCAAACCCATCACATGGTCTACTAAGGTTATCCATTGTGGAAGTAATCCCTACTAAAGGGCAGAAAGAAGAGTCTGACATGGAAACTTCTTCACCTTCAGTAGTGTGTGATCAGAAAAAAAGGCAGTGTTGATGTGCTCATAGATATACATGGTTGGTAGTTAAACTTGCCCAAATCTTCTCTAAAAATGTTAAACAAACTATCCTAAACCCCATCGGAGTTTCCAAAAGGAACTTAAATGCCCACTAAAAGGCCGCTTTTGGTGTTCTTTCAAGTAACTCAATTGATAGAAAGTGTCCATCAACATTGAAACTCTCTTAGGGAAAAGAAAATAAAGAATCATTAACCCCTAAAATCAAATAAGTTATCCTCTAAATGGCAAGGGGAAATCCCCCAAGCCTATCACTCTTTCTTATTTCATGTATGTTCCAAAGGGTATTAATGAAATGAATAATCCTTCCGCGTATATGTTATATATCCATTCTAAATCTAAGAATAAACAAACTACAAATGAATCTTCTCAAATATTTGAATCAAGTTCTGATGAAGATCTACCCATGTACAAAATACAGGGAATAAAGATTAACATTGAGCCCGAGTCACCTGATTTAGAAACAACAGATTAAGTGTAAGAAGAATTAGATTCATAGGTTTTGGTTGATGTGACCTGACTTTCTGAGCCTAAACAAATAATAAAAATAAATCTAAGAAGTGATTGTGTTGTACTAACTCCAATGATATTAAAAAAATATAAGGGAAAAAACCTATCAATTAAAATGCGAGCGTGATTCCACCAACACCTACTCCACAAGAGCAAATGGGTGATGAACCATCAAAAGTGGATTATAATATATTATCTCACCTTAGGAAACTCCCTACAAGGCTGATTATATATGAAGCACTCGTACTTTCTCCTGAAATGCGAAAGGCTTTGATCAAAAGCTTTATTTGATCCTGAAATTTGTTTAACTCAACTTGCAGAGTGTTCATCTGAGGAGGCTTTACACTTTAAAGAAGTACATGGAATTACATTTTCTAATCAAGATCTACTCCTATGAACTTTAGATCACAATCGTCCACTTTACATAACTATGGATATTTATAGTTATAGGCTGAATAAAGTAATTATTAACCTAGGTGCATTGGTCAACATAATAAGCCTAAGAAATTTGGGCCACCTCAATGTTGACAAGTAGAAATTAAGTTCTAACAAAATGATGTTGTGTGACTTCAATGAAAAAGGACAAAGATCTTTAGGCTCAATTACTCTTTCACTGTTGATGGGGGATCTGAGAATTGAAGCTAAATTCAACATAATTGATTCTAAAACTTCATTTAAAACACTTTTAGTATACCTTGGCTCCATGAATACAAAATAGTTCCTTATTCTATGCACCAATGCATGAAATATGAGCGCAATGATGTAGAATACTGCATAAATGGAGATTTGAAACCATTTAGTGTACATGAAGTCGAGAAATACGAAGAAGCTTCTTGCTATGTCCAAAGAGACAAGCAAAGTACCGACCCAAGATCAAGCAGAATCTAGTACACTAAAGGTAAAGTCTCCATCACCTGTCAAATACCACCCTCAAGAAGAAGAACTTAAGGAAAAGATCAGATGAAATCCTGCCCCTCCTTCAACACAACGAGGAGGTAGGAAGCAGAGGTCGTGGCACAGTCCATGACAGAGGTCAGAACGAGTGTAAGATGAGGGCCACCAAAACCCCATCTCCACCATTTACTCCAGGAAGGCTCATCACTCATGTAGGCTCAAGATCCAATTCAAAGGCTAAGCCAAATTTGATGGGTAATTCGACCAAGGCTATAAAGAACTCCTAATAAAATAGAAATGCAGCTTTAAAATGGGTAATCACTAAAAAGCCTATTTGGAATATTAAAGAAAATCTATCATGTGATGAAGATAACTCTCAAAAAAAAGGATGTGTGTGATTTCCTTGTGTATGAAAAGTTAAATGAGTAAGTCAAAACATTAACTTCATTGTCTAAAAGCATAGTGTAGGATTTAAATGTATATGTTGCACCGAAACTAGAAGATGTGAGAAAGGAGTGTGTCTTTCATAGTGCACTTGAATTCTCCAGTTTAGAAGTGGGTGAAGAACTTGATCTTTCATTAAATAAAATGATAGAACTATCCTTTGATTGGTATCCTGCTTGTGTTAAAAATTTAATTAAGAAAGGTCTAACTCCTATGTGGTCCAAGAGCAAAGCTCAACACCTACAAAATTTATGGAATTCCAAATACAAAGAAAAGAAAAACAAATATGGTGTTAGCTTTAGTACTGTCAGAGCAATAGATGATAATGATTATTGTTTAATTATCACGAACAATTTGGATGTTGATATGATCTTTACAAAGACCTCCAATATTGTTGGGAGATCATATTTAGAAACAACAAACAATCATAATTACCTTCAAATTAGGGATGTACCCCCTGAGCTTGAAGATGAAATCAAATCAACAATTGATGAATTGAAATAAATTAATTTGACTACTAAAAAAAATTCACGCCCCACTTTCATAAGTGCATTATTAAATGAAACTCATGCCAATGATATGGTACAACTCCTAAAAGAGTTTTAAGGACTATTTTTCCTGGAGATATGATGAAATGCTAGGCTAACATCCAGACATAGCAATCCATAAACTTGTCATTCAATCAAATGTTGTTCTAGTCAAATAAGCTCCTAGAAGGATGCATTGGAAATTGAACATGTAATTGAAAAAGTTAAAATATTAATTGAAATTGGCCTTATTTGAGAGGAAAAATATCTCTCTTGGTTGCCTAGCATTGTCCTTGTTAAGAAAAAAAACAAACGAATTCGTGTATGCGTTGATTTTAGAGACTTAAATAAAGCGTGTCTTAAAGATGAGTTCCTGTTACCCATACTTGAACTCATAATTGACATTGCTTCTTCTCACAATTTCTTTTCCTTTATAGATGGGTCCTCGGGATACAATTAAATAAAAAATGGCCCCAGAGGACAAGCAATATAATGCTTTTAGAACACCCATTGGAATATACTATTATAAGATCATGCCTTCTGAACTCAAAAATGTTGGTGCAACCTACCAGCGTGCAATGACCAGAGTATTCGATGAACTCATTCATGACAAAGTTAAATGTTACATTGATGACCTCATGGTCAAAAGCAAAGAAAAAGAGGATCACCAATATGACTTAAGAGTTATATTTGAATGGCTTTGTCAGTATGACATCAAGATGAATCCCTTGAAGTGTGCCTTTGGGGTAACTTTAAGAAAATTTCTTAGGTATTTTGTTTCACACCGTGGCATTGAAATTGACCCTACCAAAATCATTCACAAAACATATGCATGATATGGATGATCATTTCTTAAAAAAAGAGCTACTAATGACGATAATCACAAATTATTTGTTGAGGTGAATAGCGATCCATTTTTAAATTTAAATATGTTGATAAAGTAATTATGCTTTTAAATCTAGAAAGGGTTCTATCTGAATCATTTAAAGTATTGAATTCAAAGAAAGAACCATTTAAAATTGTACAAGATATTAGAACTAATGCATACAACTTGAAAATTCCATGAATTTCCCATATAAATCTATTTTTCAATGTATCTGGTTTTGATCTCATTTCATGAACCTACTACTTTTTAGACTACACTCTCTTTCTACCTCTTCCTTGTAGGTCCACTTTCCAATCCCCTAACATGTACTTTATGCAACTTCTTCCTGAAGGATAATCAGATTGCATCTATTGCTGATGATAGATTTCAATAAGACCTTTATTAACGAGACATGCCTGACTGTGATGATTCATGAATTAATATACAAGAGGGTAATAATTTATGTCTGAATTTGCTTGATGAGTATCAAATGCTAAACTATTCAGAGAAGAATTTATTAAAGACGGATAAATTTGATGAAAATATTCACATTTATTCTCATTAAAAGCATCATATCAAGTATTAATTTGTATGCTACCATAATTTTTTTTTAAGTTGGTTTTTTTATTAGCTGGTTCATTTTATATCTTTTTATTTTGTATTAGAGTGCATGGCCTTGATGATGGCCGAGAAGGATTGTATTTCCTAGCTTATATTATAGTTTATTGATTTGCATTATTTTTGTTTTGATTTAATTTAGGGTATTCCGATAAAAGATTGAGGAAGCAATGGACTCTTATCAATTATTTGTTATCAAAGTTTAAATTATTAGGAGTTGAGCATGTTTTGCTTGCACGTTTTAGCAAAAGCAGGATTTGCGTGGACTTGAGGTGGATGTGGGATTTGTGTTGTACCTTAAAGGCCGGTTCAATTAATCTTATTGGTGAACAAAACCTACCTTTTGGTCATTCTACATAAGCTTTCAATGAAATATGAATGAACTTAATTATCCTCCAAAGTTAGAATAAAGAGGCCGTCAACAGTTCACAGCACATGTTTGCATGTTTTGCTGAATGCTTGATGCAAAACGAAAGCAGAATGAAAAGCCCGCAGTGAGTGGAAAATACTACAAATGTGTAAAATGCATAAAACCAATGATCTAAGGTTAATATTATGGTATTGGTTAGAATGAAACATAATTATTTGCATACTTGTGCTGCATTTTGTAAAGAGAAGCCAGCAATAGCCTCCTTTTCCTTTTGGAACGTACAAGAATGAAAAGTCTAACACCTTTCCTCAACGCTGAGAATACAATTTAAAATATAATATTGATATGTGATCATACCATTCAGCAGTAGTAAGTAGTTGATTGATAACCCCCGAGACCATAGGACCACGCATTATTGCACGCCCTTGTCCAACAAAACCAAAAGAAACCAATTTGACGCCCAAGTATTCTGCTGGAAGTATGGTTTTATTTTCTGGGCTCTAGAAGAAGCTGGATCAGGAGCAATGTAAGAAACTTTATTTTTATGCACGAAAATTCAGTGAATGCTTTATACCATTTCTAGCAAACGATTCTCAGGAGAGACCATTGTTGGTAGACTTGGACCATAAACATCAGCATCAAATATGCCAACCCTGGCACCCATACCAGCTAATGTATAGGCAAGGTTTACTGCAACGGTCGACTTCCCAACACCTCCCTGTACTTTTAGAATATTATTGTAATCTATGCTGATTTCTTAATACTGTTAACGGACCAGACGAGATGCTAATTATGTAAACTAAATACATAAAAAAAGAATTCAACAAGGATAACTATTCAACGCCCAAAAACAAAGGAAATACTTTATATTTTAAAATTTTTGGAAAATTGGCTATGTGAATTTTCGAAATTTGAAATTTATTTTTAATAATTCTGTCAAACATGAAAAAGAAAAAGAACTCTTCTTTCGTTGTGAATTTAAAATTTTCCATATTGACTTGTGAGGAATTCGATGCTACAATTAAATACCTTTATCTGTTCGGTCCACAAAATCAGTAGCATAATGAATAAGATAAAACACAAAGATTCATGTTGGATGCACTCTTAGAAGAGTGGAAAATAGAGATATACAAAATTATTGAGTCAATATTTCCTAGGCTATACATGGTTCCACATGACCAATTATGCCATCTAGTAGGTCCACATTAAAAAGCGGCATAACTTGGAAATGTACCTAGCCAAGCCTGATACACCTAGCCTTATAAGCTTCATGTTTCCTCTTAATACACATAGAGTGCCAGATAAAATGTTAGCCATATTTTTTCCTTGTTTTCTATTTTATGCCTAACTTATGACCATTTTATTTTTGTCAGTCATTTATTCTTACAAATACTTGCACATTAATTTATGTCTTTTGGGTGACATTGATTAAGAATTTATGGTCCATTTGGTCTAACTTTTTTCAGTATTTTACTTTTTGAAAAGCTGTCACAATTTTTGGCTAAAATTTTCTTGCTAATTTTCAAAAAACAATTGTGCTGAGAAAGAACATTTTATAATCAAATATTATACAATGTGAAGCTGTACAAAAACCCTGTCCGACATTTTCAAATTAAAAAAAAAAAAAAATTATAATACCAATCCCTACAAGTTAGAAATTTTGTTGTATGTTAAGTTTGTGTCCCAAGTAATTGACTTTATTATTCACTTGATTTGGCCTCAGCACCATTGGAACAATAGTTGTACCCTTTTGCATCCTTTAGGCTCAGGATTTAAGTCCCATCTTTAGGCCTCTCTATCATCAGAATTAGAAACCTCAATTTCCAATTGAATTTATATTGACGTCAATATATGACAACTAGTTGTTCATCTTTAAGTAAGCTATGTCGTAAGCCCCAACTTCTCAAAATAGAAATGGCCATTCCTCACTTTGTGGATTTTGACCCTACATTCAAAATTAACCTTTATGCTCTTGTATGTTGTGAGTTTCCCATTTAGGACTTGTATACATGGTAAGATTCCATCCTAAAGATGGTCTAGTAGGATGAACTTGAAATTTCATGAGAGCAAACTGCACTCCAATATCATGCTGGTGAAATGCGAAGTGGGCATAAGCTCAAATCAGGCCCCTAATAACTACGGCAACTCATAAATATGATGGTTGTCCTCTACCAAATGGTTTTAATCACATCAAACCTCCTAAACAATTTTTATAACATACATATAAACCTTCAAACAAAAAATAGCACGAATCATCTTCACCATTACCCTGTTCGCTGCTCAAACGACACAAAAATTAGGTTTTTGTTGTTCAAAGGATAATGAAAACATGATACCTTGATCGGGGTTAACCATCTATCTCCTCTATCCCATCCTGAATGTTAATAATTCATAAACTTTTATAGCAGAATTTGACTTTTTTTATCAAAGTACTCTTTACAACACAACAAAGATGTTATTAAACATGCAGCTTGCAACAGAGGAAAAACCTCAAGCCCCAAAAATAAAATAATTCCTGATCAGCTCCATCGACTGGTTATAGGAAATCTATAGGACCAAAATTCAACCCAAACTACCATTGAAATCCTTGATTTCTTCCTGAAACTTCAAAAGAGCAGTAGGAGATCCTAGAGCTTATGAGCCATTCAACCCACAAAATTCCAATTTTCGATGTAGGAAGTAGAAGGAAAAAGCAGGAAACAATAATATAGGACAAATGAGGTCAACAAAAAATGATAGCATGAGCAATAAAAATAGTATAAACTGCAACATGAGCAATAGGAAAACCTTCAATTTACTAGTATATGTTGGATCTAGCAAACCTTGCTAATTATTTCCTTTAGAAATTTTTATGATTATTAATGTGGGCTCCAAAAATATTTCCACTGTCGAGTCCCAAGCATTAGATGGTCGATAATCAGTGTAAAACTTGTCGGGTAATCATAATATGAATCATTCAACACATTGTGTTAGCATTATGGCGTTCCATGGAAGATACATGTTGTATGGCTTGAATATAATGAAAATAGTGCAAGGGCTACTGACTAGCACCTGGGTGCAATGTTAAATAAGCATCGATTTAGAGCGACTAATGAAAGTGATAGAACTATATAAAATTTTTCTCTAGCTTATAATTTTGTAATTACTAATATGTTATTTAAGAAAAATATGAGCATCTCATCGCTTGTAAGAATAGATATAGGAAAACTCAAATTAATTATTTCCTTATAAAAAAATAGATCGTCTTCATTACAAAAATTGTGTAGTCATTCTGAGTGAAATTTTATATACATAATATCGCTTATTAGTATTAGACTTTAAGATGAAAGAGTAGAATATGAAAAATAAAATAAAATATTATCCTAAGATTAAATGGATGTATTTAAACAACACTAATAAAAATATTTTTAAGAAAAAGATTCAATATCTCAATACTTAGATTGTTCATGAGAGAGTTAATACTACGTGAAAAAAAAAGTAGCTAGTAATATTAAGAATATTGCAAAATATATATTTGAAGAATAAAAAAGAAATTCTCCTAAAAATATAAAATAGTTGGTAGTAAAATCAAAATATGCAAGAAAAAATAAAAAATAAGGTTTGTTATGAAAATTAGTTTAGATGTAAAAAGCTCGAAAAATTGGAAAAGATGTAGAAGAGCAATAGAGAGTCTTAGAAAGCAATATGTAATGCAAAGAATTTAGGTTTTAATAATCTATATAATAGATTAGATACTAAGGAGGGCAAAAGATGTATGTATATATATATATTAGTCAAGCAAAGAGTTAGAAGAAATAAAGATTTAGTTCAAATAAAGTGCATTAAGGATAAAAATCTTATAAGAGGATGTTCAACAAAGTTGGATGAGATATTTCGATAAACTTTTCAAAGAAAATTGTGAGAATATAATTGAATTTAGTGAACTTAATATCCTAAATGAATTTACAAATTTTTATTTTAATCATCGTATTAGTAAAATCGAAGTTGGAGAGGCTTTAAAAGGCTATTTGGCAACAAATAGGATTTTACTTTAGTGGGATTTAGTAAATCCTGTAAATTTGGATTTAATAAATCCTAAGGTTGTTAGATGTTGAAAATTATTTAGTATGATTTAAGTTAAATCCTGAGAAATTGTTTAACAACATAATCCAAAATTTAAGGCACTTGGTTTATTTAGAAATTAAATTTAATGTGTTTTGAATTTAACTTGTATGTTCACTATGAGATTATTTGATAATTAGATGATTAGTAATATAATAAGTAATTTGATAATAAACACCAAAATAATTAATTTGATAATTAGTGATAATTAAGCTAACTACTAATTATATTATTTATCATTGTAGCTTATTAAAGATAAATAAAAATAAAGCTAATAAGCTATAATGATAAATTACTTAATATACTACTAATTATATTCTTAATTCCTGATTAATTTGTTAATTATGATTTAAATTATAAATTATTTAATTAATACTCATATTAATGATTTAATTAAATATTAAACTATTTTAAGAAAAAATATACAACTAATAACTATAATAACCAATAAATTACAATTATTACTTAAACTAATTTAATGACAATTATTCAACTAATTATTTAATTAAATCAGTACAGGAAATTCAGACATTACCGCCGGTTAATGGTTGAATTATGGCGATTTTTTAATAAATCGGCGGCTTTTCAGCTGTTCAAAAATTGCTGGTAAAAACTACGTAGGAAATGGATTTTAGTGGTCTTTTCCAGCGGTTTTACTCACCGGCGGCTTTCCGACGACCTAGACTACCGGTAATTTCCAGCGGCTGTAACGCTGATACGCCGCCAGTTAGTTACCGGAGGCATACCGGCTATCAAAACCGCAGATGTTACCGGTGGCCAAACAGTCGGATAATTGGCGGTTGAATGCCAGCGAACGCCGGTTAATCACTGGCGGCTTACCGGATGTCAGAACCGCGGGAATTACCTGCGGCTAAACCGTCGGATTATCGCCAGATAACCGCCAGCAACCAACAGTAAACCACCAGTAATTACCGTCGGCTTTAGTGAACTTCTGGCGGCTATGATTAGCAGTCCGGTATCGACGTTACCGGCGGTTTGGCCACCTAAAACCTGTAGCATTTGAAAAAAAAATTGACAGCCTCTCCCCTATATTTACTGAATTTCACCCTAAACAATCTAAACATGCACAGAATATACAACAATTATCACAAATATGAGCAACACACCACTATAATCAATCACAACAATTATCACAAACATGTTCATCAAAACAAATAAACTCATCAAACCAAATAAATAAATAAAGTCCTCACTTTAATACAACAAGTTCATCAAACAAATAAGAGTACTAATCATCCTCCGTGCCCTCGCTGTCTAGTGATGCATGTGACTGCTCTTGCCCTTTCTTCTTTTGATTTTCATCTTTATAGGATCGCAGCTCTGCCTGCATCTCATTTTGAATATTTATCATCTCTTCTATCTCTCTCGTCAGCGCTGCAACTCTCTGACTTACACTTTCTTCAACTCTACTAGGATCATAAAATGCTGAGGTGGATGAACTGCCCTCATAAGCATAGCTTTGCGAAGCCAAGCCATATACCCTCCCCCTCTACCTTCCTCCAACAACATCTGACTATATATGATACTAAGAATACTGGGTCGATCCTAAAGATGATCCCTCACCAGTGGACTGACGACTTTCCCTAACTCGTACAAAAACATCCTGCGAGAATAAATCCATAAAATATATTAATATTAGAATGAGTTTTTTATATTAAATTTTTATTCTCAAACTCCAAAAAATTATACTCATATGAGCTTTTTTAGCCTTTTCATTAACCCACTGATAGTCAGCTTGTTGTTGGTGAGTCCTCGTATGTAACTCCAACGATGTCGGCTCCCAGCCAAGAAACTCTTTCTGAAAATAAAAGATATATTTAAAATAATATACATATTTATTAAACTAATTCAAAGCTTTTACAATCATCATCTATGTTTTGTATGAGGAATAAATCCACCAGTATGAAGGGAGCTTCCTAAACCCTCGCAATTAGATGCTCTATTTTGCTCTCTTATTTTTGTGAACTCAAGATTCGCCCGAGCTCTACTTAGATCTGCCCATACGCCCTCTTCAATCCATATTGGACGCTGTCCGAAATTTCTAATGTCCGTGAACATGTCCCTAAGATGGATCGATCCTCTCATCTCAAAATTTATTTTGATCCTCGTGTTATGCTCAGGCAACCACCTAAAATTTTTCTGTAAAAAAATATTAATACAAATTAAATTAAATATTTGAATTCATGTCAAATAAGTATACCTGAAATTCTCAAAATCACATATCTCTAATTTCCTTTGGGATCTTCTTCCATGATAAGTAAGGAGCATCATATTTGCTTTTTATGATATCCCAAATCTTGTGGATAGATGGCCTTGAATAATTGAGGCTGCATGTTAAATTTTTTGTAAATAACATATAATATATCAAATTACAATAAACTTAACAAAATAAACTGACCTTACGTATCACCCTCAAGCTCAATGTATTGACGCTTATCTGCTGCAACTACAAAATCCCTAGCACCAACCTCTGCTGGTTTAGATGGTCCACCGTGTTTTGGCTGCACCGAATATGGGTAATAACAAGGGTGGGTGTAAGGACGGTAAGGGATGGTGGATGGACCAGTTTGTGATGCTGGCGGAGGATAATATGGATAGAATGGAGCTGCATGTGTCTGATCTGAAGAGGGAATCGAGGACTCGTCGACGGAGGAAGGACATACCCAAGAAACGGTGGTGGTACATCAACAACAAGTGGATCTGACTCCCTGACCCTACTCACTAGGGGACTGCTGCCAACTCCTGGGTGGTGGTGGTGATGGTATAACAGGTGGAACTGATCGCTGCCCCTCACTTTCATTAGGCTGTCTAGGTCTGCTAGGTCCAACAGTCAACTTTTTTTTAGAAAACTTTGAGATAAAGGATCTACGAGGAGGATCGTTACCTGAAGTCATCTATAATAAAAGAAGCAATTAGTAAATCATTGTTACATATAAAAAACATAAATAATGATATAATTACAAAATTCAGAATAATGAATTAAAAACATAAAGAATTACATAATACATAATAATGATTAACATTCAAAATAGATTTGACAAGAGATATTTAGCAAGAGAATGATATGTTGACTAACTTGATTTTAAAAAAATACAATTTTATAAGTACAAAAATATATAATTTTATAAATACAATTCTTTAAAAAAAACTACAATTCTAAATTACAATAACTACTCAGAATCAGAAATATTTTCATTACTCTTCAGGGTATCTTCACTTTTATCCTCGTTCTCACTTGATGAACAAGTTGAACTATTCACATCTTCAAACTGCATTTCAATACTATGGGTTGTAGTTGGTATCTCCTCAATTTAAACAAACCTATAATTTGACATCTCATCCTCTTGATGTGCAGTTGCTACAACGTATTATTGATCAGTTAAATAAGTATACAAAGTTCTCATACTCACCTGGGTACTCCAGGTCAAAAACCTCATTCAGAATACTGTAATAATCACACTCATCTTCTTCATGAGTATTCTCTCTAACACATACTCCAGAATTTCATTTTTTTTCCTGCACTCCACGACTTGGTATGAAATTTGAACTCATTCAATATATATATTGGTCAGGTCTTTACTTTTTTCATTGGGCCCCATGTTAGTGCTTGCAAACCTTTATCGAAATAATTGTTATCAAGGTTATGTACCTAAAAAAAATTTAAATGTTAGGATTTTTAGTATTAAACAAGATGTAATTCAAATAAAAATTTAAAAACTCACATAAGATCTAAATCAAGCTGAGAATTCATTTGCAACAACTTGCTCAATATCTATAGAATCTGTCAGAGGCAAATTGCTTACAAAATATCTTGTAACAAATCATCCAAATAATATTTTAGTATTTCAAATAAATATTACTCGTTATACACATTATGGAAGAACATACTCTAAAATTAGTTGGACTTCTTTACAGTTTAGTAGCACATATAAATTAGTTGTTTTGATTTCTAAATCGTTGAGAAATCTTTCAACAGATTTATCACTAGGCTTTCCATGACTTCTAAAAATAGATAGTGCAGCCTATGATTGTTCTTCTACATCGAAGTTCATGTTGCAACCAATTTTTGTTCTTGTACTCATTATATGGGTCTCGAAATAGTAAGAGCAGAAGTGAGTGATTTCTTAAGATAAATATGCTTCACATATCAATCATTCTGGTCGTACTTTATTTTTAACATATTTTTTTAACTTATTCAAATATCTATTAAACAATTACAATTATCAAGTTAGTAAACATATGTTTTCAACTTGTTCAAAAATATTGAAAACTTAATAAAAACATATTTTACCTCTCGAAAGAATACATCTAACAATATTATACAGATTCACCAACTCTAGCTTCGTAAGGTAGATGGATTGGAAGATGTTTCATAGAATAAAAAAACTTGGGCGAAAAGTTTTTTTCTAACTTGCAGAGGATGATTGGTATGTTATCCTCGCTCCTCCGCAAAGCATCTTCGCTTAGTTTAGAAGAATATAGGTCTTCGAAGAAAATTCTAAGCTCGGTCAACAAATTTGATATGTAATCTGGTAACATACATACTATGATCAGAAGGAGAACCTCCATAATTATATGATAATCATGACTTTTTAGTCCAAATAACCTTGCAGATTTCAGGTCAACACATCGGCTTAAGTTTGATCCATATCCATCAGGCATTTGTAAACCTTTAAAACCACTAACATATTGATCTTTTTTGCTCTAACGTGAAATAGTAAGTTGCTTTGGGCTTCATTATTGTAACTCTAGATTTTTTCACCGGCAGTACTCTTCAATGTTCATCATTGCTTTGACATTATCCTTGCTCTTATCTTTAACATCCATAATTGTATTAAAAATGTTGTCCATGAAGTTCTTCTCAATGTGCATAACATCCAGATTATAACTTATCAAATTAGTTCTCTATTATGGTAATATTCAGAAAACACTTTTTTTAATACAATTATGTTGAGCGCCATATCCCGAAAATTTAAACTCTGATAATATTGGAAAATCAATAATTGTTGAAAAGTCAGAAAGTCTTTGTAATATATCATCACCACTTAATCTGGTTGGAGGAGGAGACCTCTCAACTCTATTTTTAACGAATGCTTTCTTATTCCTCCTAAACGGATGATGAGTAGATAGGAACATACGATGACAATCAAATGAAGTATTTTTCTCTACATGTTTTAGTGTGAAAGCTTTAGTATTCTCCATGCAGTAAGAGCAAGCAAATTTTCCTACTATGCTCCAACCAGACAACATACAATAAGCTGAAAAATTGCCAATGATCCAAAGAAATGTAGCTAGAAGGAGAAAATTTTGTTTTATTGAGATGTCATATGTGAGAACATCTTCTTCTCATAATAACTTGAGATCATCAATTAATGGTTGCAAAAAAATATCAATTTTTGCTTTTAGATTATGTGGTCCAAGTATTATAAGTATTAAGAACATGTACGGGGTAGTCATGCACATCTCTAGTGGAATGTTGTATGGTGTCAGTATAACTAGCCAACAAGAGTGGTGTAGCTGCTTGACTATATGGGGTAAAATCATCAGCACATAATCTCAATCTTATCTTGCATGGTTTAGCAACAAATGAAGCATGTACACGATCAAAATGTTTCCACGCTTCAGCATCTAATGGATGAGAAAGAACACTGTTTACTAATTTCTCCTTATGTCATCTCATATGGTCTGCTAAACTCATTGATACATAGAGCCGCTGAAGTCTTGGACTAATCGGTAAATAAAATAAACCGGAATATGGAACATCTTTCTTTTAATGACGTTGTTTTCCCGACTTTGGCTTAAACCGAGGCGCATTGCATGTGCAACAATAAACTTCTTTTGCATCATCCTTGTAATATAACATACATTTATTGATACAGTAATCAATTTTTGTAATAGTGAAGTTCAACTTGGATACTAATTTCTTCGTTCGGTACAAATCTGAAGGAATTAAATTATCCATTAGATTAGTTTCCTTTAGAAGATCAATGAAGTCATTAAAACAATCACGAGGAATATTATATTCAGTTTTGATACTTAACATCCTCACTGTAATCGATAATTCCAAATAAGTTTTGCAACCGTCCCAAATTGGTTTTTGAGCTGCATGTAGTAATTCAAAGAATTTCTCAGTTTCTGCATTTGGTGACTCTTCTGTATTAGCCCTTAAATTATGACCTGCTACATCAAAAATAAGTTATTCATACAATTTAGTCATTTGATCTTTACCAGATGTTTCAAAAGATGAGGATGGATCGGCATGAGTATCTCTATGCGGCTCGTACTCGCCATGTGAGATTTAAATCCAGCAGTCTGGAATAAATATCCTACGATATAAATCAACCTTCACATCATCGGGCTTGAGGAATGCTTGATTTTTGTGCTTCGAACATGGACATCTAAACATTCAATCAAATTTAAAGGAAGGCAGTTGAGATGAACCTTGAATGAAAGTTTCAACTCCTTATATAAATTCATTTGTCAATCATCTTCGACCCGGTAACAATCTGATATACATCCAATATCTCTCTTCTTAGATATTCATTTGGATGATAAAGCAAATGTTTCCCTGCAAAGTTAAGAAAACAATTATTAAAATATATGCAGCTTTAATAATGGTACGTGCTTTACTTTCGAACAAGTCTACTTTATTTGAATTGGAATGCATTGTAGGACTCAAAATAAAGCATTGTAGGTCTCACAACCATCTTATAGAAATTCGTACCCAATTCGTTAGCCTTAATGTTATGAATTTTATTTATTTCTCCTTAGCTCCAAAGCTAAAGAGAACTCTCTAACCTTTAATACAAAAGTTATAGGTTGAACATCTTCTTTCCATTCCTTAGCTTCAACAGTCACAGGAACTCCTAGCTTCAAAAGCCATAGGAACTCCTAACCTTAGTCCAAAGACTAAGTATTAGCCCATTTCTCATTTGGCCCAAAAGCTGAAGAGAAATTATGATTCCTTAGCCTAAAAGTCATGGGTTCTTACCCTCAACCTCAAAATTATAGGGATTCTCATTCAACTCTTAGCCTCAAAACTAGAGGTTTAATTATATTCTCTTGAGTTCAAAAGCTAAAGGGAATTTCCCTCATCCCTTAGCATAAAAGCTATGTGATCCCTTCTCCTTTAGCTCCAAAGCTTTAGACATATAATAACTTTCTTCTATTTACTCCACTATTTTTTAAATGACTCCTCTTCTTATTGGAATTTATCTTATCCAATCAGATGAATTTCACAAAGCTCTAAGCCAAACACTTGGACATATTTACATTACTCTATTAAGTAAAAATAAATAAATTATAAAAAATAAAAAAATTAAAGAAAAAAATTAGAATTAAAAAAAAAACTCTATTAAGTAAACATTTCTCTTATCAAAATACTAAGAAACCTAAAACACACTTAGGCTCCTCGTAATATATGAAAAATCATTTTACCACAAAAAGGTGGAATGCCTACATCATTGCATCTAAGAATTTCAAGAATAGCAGTTTGTCTCAAAACAAGTAATGGTTGTTTAACCGGTTCTTCAGAACCCTCCTAAATATAAAACACTAAAAATCAAAATAAAAATTTTAAATCACAAACAACTTGAAGGGGAACTAATTTGGAGTGTTTGTATAAGAATACATTTCATTTCTCATTTGTATTCTATTTCTTTAAATAGCAAATTTAAAAATTAAAAAAACGCAAACCTACAGTTCGGACGTCGGTTTCGCGCAGGAGTGGGGATGAGATCTTCGGCCATGCTTTGATGCTGGAGTGGGGGCAAGAACTTTGACCAGAGGGAGCTCGTCGGCGGTCGGATTCCTGCGTAGGAGGCGATCGTGAGAGGGCGGAGGAGTCAGGGGGCGAGTGTCTGTAGGGAGAGAGAGGAGAATGCAAGGAAATGAAGTGGAAGGATCGGGTGGCTAAATTTAGGGCAGTTTCTGGCAGCTTTCCGGCGGTTACGACCACTGGAAATAATTCATTTAAAACCGGTGGTAAGAGCCACCGGTAAAGCGCTGGTAAAAAATAATACTGGCATCCTAACTGCCGGTTATTAGACCGCCGCTAATTCCGACGGCGATTAATTAAATAACGGCCGGTTAAACCGCTAGTACAGACCGCCAGAAATACATGAATTTCTTGTTGTGAATGCAAATAGATTACTTAATTATATTGCTAATTATTTAAGTAATATAATTAATTATTAATGTTTCAATTATATTAATAATTCTAACTTAGATTAATTTATAATTAAGTAGGTTGTTGCTTTCTATTGCTTCCTCGCTTTTCCCCGTCACCATTTCTTAGTTGTTGTTTTGGCTTCGCGTGTTGTACGTGCTTCGCATGACGGTAGCTCACTTAGTGAAGACGTCA
>NW_021320019.1:3956339-4011060 GCF_001605985.2 Dendrobium catenatum | reverse complement strand
AGGATATACGTTTGTCAAAATTTTGCTAATGCATCTTCTAAATAATTACTTTAGCTTAAAATAGTCAAATAAATATACATATTCTTAAATATTCAAAATTACAAATATAAATATTACCATCGCATCCGGGATGCCATTTCCATTCAAATCATAAATGGTTTTGTCAAATACATCCCTATTATGCAATTTCATCATTTCCTATTATTTTTCAAACTATTATTTTAACAAAATATTAAATTTACTATTTATCCATACAATTTCAGCTTTTCAAAAAACAAAAAATGATCTAAAATAGTCCCTCATATTATAATTATGATATAAAATTGATCACAATCTAATCCCTCGAGCAAACAAAATTGATCCTGATTTAGTCCTAAAAGAATATTTTTGGATCAATTTTATATAGTTGAGGAACTAAATTGGAGCAATATGATATTCTAGAACTAAATTAGCTAATTATGAATAACCAGGGATTATTTTGAAGTTTATCCCTTTCAAAAACTAACATTTACGCTCCAGTGCACATGCTCTTTCTGTGCAATGTCGTGCACATCTTCCCACTCACAAGCGATTGTGCACAACTAGTGCCACCAAACAAGTGCTATGCAAACTCCATCTATGATGTCATGTTGCCCTTACATGTCTGCATGCATTGCACGAATCACGTACTAGTCTCCACGCGCAACATTTTCTGCTGGTTCATGATTGCGATTGCCTATGTGCAGTGATGTACACCCCCTGTCATGATCCACTAACACTCTGACTTGCCAATTGTTAATTGCTAAAATGTTAGATCCAATTATTATAGAAATTAAACTCATGTCGTATTTTTTAGTATATTTTTAGCATAACTATTAAGGGTTTTTTTCCTTTTTTTTAATTTAATAAAATTCCGAAAGCACCATTAAGACAATTCCACAACTCAAAAACTAACCTAAATTAATTCTATGGCTTTCTTATCAAAAATCTATGATTTATGATGAATTGAATTTACTTGAAATGCAACTATTATGATAAAGTTATTAAAGGTGATGTAACAAGCATGACAACGTCTTTCTAATCCTTATAAGAATATTGCATTATATATTAAAATACCTACAATCAAAGAATAAATTGATATTTATATGAATAAAGAAACCACATCAGGGCATTTAACATAGCAAATCTCCAATAGAGATGCTAGGTGACGTATAGATCAATACATGATAAATGTAGAGAATGAAGAGAATTAGAGTACGAGGGTAGCCAGTGAAATGGCTCCAAAAAATGCAAGAGAGGTTTGTAAGAAAGTTTTTATTGACATTGTGGATTTCTTTAAGAGCACAACTCCCTTTAATGTGGCAACATCTCTATCCTATTTCAATATGATTCATTTGATGTGGTAAAGGCCTTAAACCTCCTCTCATGTATGACCTCGGGACTTGGATAATAGAGAAGGATCAGAATAAAAAGCAAAAGATTATTGAGGAGATCAAGAGAACAAGGACTCAAACTAAAATTAAAATAATTTTGATTATTAATAATAGGAATAACATCAATTTTTAAAACAATCCCTATGGAAAAATCTTCCTGAGACTAATTAATAAGTTATACAGGAGATTCGAGAGCATCTAACAGTTTAAGTTATCACAGACAATGCAAATGCTTATAAAACGTCAAAAAATAAGTTGATTGAGAAAAGAAAGGATTTTTATTGAATTTCATGCGCTGCACATTTCATTAATTTGATTCTTGAAAAAGTTGGAGAGTTGCTCAGCATATGTATGATTTGACTAAAGGCAAGAATATTAGTACGTTCATTTACAATAACAATTAGGTTTTAGCTTGAAGAGGAAGTTTTCTAAAAAACAACTTATTACACCTGCAACTAATAGATTTGCGATGGAGTATTTAACCCTACAAAGCATACTAGAAGCAAGGCAATCTTTGGAGATTATGTTCACCTTCATATAATGATTAAATTGTGCTTGGGCTAAAAAAACCTGAGGCAAGAAGCGAGGAAGATTGTTATAAGTGACATATTTTAGTTAAGTATCATGACTATAAAATCATTGGTTTATGTTTTAAAATTGGTTGATGCAGAGAAAACGTCAGCTATGGTTTCTTTTTTAATGCACTGGATGATACAAAAGCAAAGGACAAAATAGAGAAAGTTTAGGGGGGGGAGGGGGGGGGGGGGATGCTACAATAAGAAAAATTAGAAAATCATAGGTGAGAATTGGGAACCTCAATTGCATCAATTTTTGCCCATCACTGGATAATACATAAACCTTCAACGTCAATATATTGAGAACAAAACAACTAATAAAGAGATCAAATTTAGTTTATGTAATTCTATGAATATATTGAATGCTGCACAAAAGAGGGGACAAAGGCTAGCCTCCAACTAGCTTTCAAAAATAAGATAAAATTATTTAGATTTCAATAAGCCAAAGATACTATAACGAAACATTGTCCTTGGAATATTTAACATTACTAATTAAGTTTCTTTAAATTAATACACTATGTTAATAATGTTTTTTTTTTAAATTGATTGAGTGATGGATTCAATTTGAATATGACACTCCTGAATTACTAATATTTGTAATCTAGGTATTTGGTCTTATATGCTCAGCATCAAGTTGTGAGTAAAATTTAAGTATTTCTAATCAAGTTCATAGAAGAAACTGCCTGACTATTTTAAGGAAGAATTTAGTAGTTTACATTAACATACAACAAGAGATGAAAAGATAGATATTTGAAAAAGACAGTTTTGGAGGATAAAGATTCATTAGATATTAACCATTGGATGATGAATGGCTTTGGGAGGATGAAAATGAAGTCACATCTTCGACCTCCATATCTGCTCCAAAATTCGATCAACTAAATGCAACAAAAACAAAAAATAATGAACGCGACATTGTGCAAGTTTGAAATCTGAGTGCTTATCTTTGGTATTCTTGATGTCCTCACCGAACGAAGAAAAAAAGCTAGATTTAGCCACTCACAAGCTAACAACATAAAATTCAAGAAAAAAGGAACGAGAAATTATGTGATAACTCAACACACGCATCAATCTTATTTTTTATTCTACTTAAAAAAAAGTCTTTTTTTATAATTTGAAGAAATGCAATTGCATTAAAAGAAAGAAAGAAATATCCTGGAATTTTTTATCTTAAACAGCAAAAGAAACGGATGAAATAACAGCATCCTCTTTACCTTCCAGATTTTGTGCCATTTTGAACTCAACTTTTGAAATCTGAACAGATTCCGGAATTTGGACAGATTGAGCAGCAATCAAAACATCATAATTATCCCAGCAATTCTCATTATCTACCGAAGACAAACCATGCTGAACCTTATCAATAATTTGAACATTCTAAATTTCAGAATCCTCATTTAAGCTTTTATTAACATCTTCCTTGTCAACAACTTCAACATTGTTAACATCAAATATTTCAGCATCTTCAATACCATTTTCTTCAAGAGATAGCACATCATACTTATTGGATTTACCGAGATCTGATATGATTTTATCAGATAAAACATCAACAAAATTTTCCTTATCTCCTTCAGGATTCATACCTGAATCCATCTTATCAGAATTTTTCCTAGTGTGATCAGATTTCTTCATACCATCCAAAAAAACTTTTTGCCTCTTTTTGTTCTTGAACTTCCATGGCCCATATGAAGTTTCATTAACAAGAGCTGAACTCTTAGGAACTTCTTTATCAGCCAGACTCAAAATATGTAAGACATTAGGACACACAGAATCTTTATGTCCAATCCTTCCACACTTGAAACATAGAGTCGAAAGATTTTCATATTCAATTTTTTGAAAAAAAATTTCCACTCAAACCTTCGATCCAAATACCACAAGGGAACTTAGTATTCAATTTAACTCGAATACAAGCTCTAGCAAATTCCCTTCTCTCCCATCTAAACATGTTGCCATCTAATAATAAAGGAGTTTCAATTTTAGAAACAATTTTAGTAATATTAGTTTCATCCCAACAATGACGAGGCAAATGAGGTAATTGAATCCAAATGGGTGAAGAAATTCCATCCATAGAGATAAAAGAGAAATTATGAGACCATTTGTCTATAACAATGATGAAGCCCCCAACATAACAAGGACCTCCATTAAGGACTTCCTCCACTGCTTCAGATGACTAAAATGAACACAAAAGCCAATCAAACCCAAGCGAAGTTATATGAAAATGACCAAATCTACTCCATTGTCGCCTTAACTCAAGACTACAAATTGAAAAAGGCAAATTCTTGCTAAGAATTTTAACAACCAAGGAATTTCTCAAAACTTGAACATTGGCTTTTTCTTTCTCCATATCAAGCTTGACCACATTTACATCATCATTTTCATCAATAAATCCCTTCATATTTATTTTACTATGTGGTTTTTTAATCCACACATTAGAATTATCCAAAACAGAAGTTGAAAAGGGAATTTTAACATTATCATCACCAAGAATGTTAGTATCAACAACGATTCATTTCTCTAACAAACTATCCTCTTTAGTTTTGGAACCCGAAGATGAAGCCTCCACATCATTAGATTTAGGAAGAAAAGACGAATTAGGTAAGGAATCCAATTCTTTTCCTTCCTCTATATCCGGCAAAATCTTCCGGTTAGAAACAGAACAACCTTCTCTAATTACCAAAGGATGAGGTGTTCTGATCATCAGAAGATGACCGGCGACCCTCTTCCACAATCAACGACGACAATAGGAGATCGTAAAATTTGAATCTTCCGTAAAATTTGAATCTTCCGAAATTCCTGGACGTTCTCTCACTTCTCTCGAGCGCTCAACAAAAGGTCTCTATTCTATTAAGTGGGAGTTCAACTACAATGTCCTACATAATAGTCATTGCATATCATAAGGCAGCCTATTTTCAAAATCAAACGTTCAATGTGCAAATATAAATCCTTCAGGCATTTCACCCTAATAATAAGTGCATTGACAAAAAAAATCTCTAAAGGAGGCATATTTTTCATCAAGATGTCCACAAATTCTAAAATATACTACAGTGGAGTTCAAATTCCTATAAAAATATAAAATCTAAAAAACATAAAAAATGTACAAAAAATCAAGTAAATATATCTTTTTAAGCTTAAAGTAATGATTCATCCATCTTCCGCAATACTTTGCTGAGTGTGATAAATTTAAGATTATCCTAAACTCACAATATTTAAATGTCATGTCAAACATAGAACTATGATCACTCTCAAAAGATCATATGCCAGCAAAGACGGAAAACATGTTCGCTAACTAGGTCATTTTGCCACCAAATTGCATCACTAAGAGTTGCGACCATGTATTTTCACAACTCGTACAAGTTTTATTTGTGCGTGTTGAATTTTAGTCAAAAGCTAAGTCCGAATGCTCCCAAATGATTTTGGCCCCTTGAGTTATAAATCATAGGATGCACTTAATATGGCACAACACCCTCTGCTAAGGTAGACTTCAAATTACCCATTTAGACAACCACTCATCCCAAGTCAACAAGGTACCCTAAGATTACCTAACTCTTGGCTATCAACATTGATCCTTTGGTCAATTTAGGCCATCTACCTCCGCTGACTAAATAGACCACGATTCATGATACCCGTGATGACAAAATCATAGGATCATGATTAGATTTATCATCATTTCCACAATCTGCTTTAAGTAAATGACAATAAAAGTTTTCATCAACCTTAAATTAAAAAATTAATTGTTATTATATGTTAAGCATTTAGCATCAATCGATTAGTCATAATCAAAATTTCTCTCTCATCACTGAAAGGGTTGGCACCTATGAAAACTTTAAACTAAATTATAAAGTTCTAAAAAATTGATGGAAAAATCTCAAAGTAGAGCCTTATTTGTAATCCAATCTGCCATCTAAAAATTAAACATTGAACAACTCTTCTCAAAAGAGCTAGGTAATTGGCTAAGCTTTATTAAATTAAATTTTGTATAACTACATACCTAAGTTATATTTAGTATTCTTGTACAACCTATACACACATACACTAAAAATTTTTGGAATGATGAAATTGTATGAATATTGTTAGGAAAAAAATACAAATACAAATAAAAATATATGCTGTGCAAGTGGTCAAATCAAGAAATTTGAACTAATATAGGTAATGTACTCACGTAGGAGAATACTAGATGTTAAAACTTCAGAAGCAGTTGGGAGTGGAAATAAGATATGCAATTTTAGTATAGTATGTCAGTAATTTAATTTCATTTGTATACATGTATTTGAATTGATTGTGAGTGACTTATGTCTTCGTACTCTTGTCTGTTGGGATTAACCCAAAATTATGATCCATGCACTGATCCCACATAACTTCCTGTAGCGAGTGATTATGTTATATAATGCTACAATAGATAATTTTATCATATGGTGATTGTATCATATGATTATTACATTCTTACATGCTTATATATTGATACATCAAATAGCCATATCAACTAATATGCAAGTGCATAATTATAAAAATAGTCAAATGCCCCACAACCCTGAAAGGAAAGAAAACAAAGAGAGATGATCAGATAAACTGAAGAAACTGTCATGTTGGGTGAGGATTGGAAGGGGCAATGTGACCTAGTAGAGGTAGTGTGAAATCAGTATATTATAAAGCCTACAGGCATAAGACAGAAGGCCTATGGGCTATGACATAAGGCCTACGAGCTATATGACATAAGGCCTACGGGCAATAGAAGCATTGCAAACTCTGAAGCCTACGGGCCAAAAACATTGATGCGGACATCCAACGGTGGACGATATTCAAAGGTAGAGTCGAAGATCGACAGCCGAGATCACTCCGTTTTATTTTAATTTATTAATTGTATTTTGATTTAATTTTGCAATTTTCCTTTCTTACCATTTTTTTAAGAGTCTTGTCTTATGTAAGCCCAATGTGCAAATTTATCTTTTAGTTTCTTTTGAGACCTATATATAGAGGCCCCTTCTCTTGTATTAGGTATGATGAAATTACAATAAAATTTGTTTTATGCACGTGTTGTTTTGGGAGGACGTTTGTGAGATTCCTATGGGAAGGAATCGGAGTTTTCACTAGCCGCAGGATGGGTCCAGGTTCATGGCTTGAAGTCCCTTGGAGAAGGACAATGTATCACCCGTCAGTCTTCGAAAGAGTCTAAGGCTCGCGATTTTATCTTTTATCTTTTGTTTCTTTGTTTTTGTTCCTTCTTGTTGTTCTTAGTCGCCATCTTCATCCTCTCCCTACTACCACCAAACCGGCCTTAGCTCCACCACCACTCACGGCTAAGCCACAAGCAGCCGGCCCTCCTCTTGGTTTCCTCCCATCTCCACTTGCCATCAAATCTTTCCTAAATTAGTTTTCATATTTTAGGTAATTATCTTAGTGATCAAATTCAAATCTATTTGAATTTGAATAGTTGTCTAATTTATCAATCCTATTTTATGACACTTACTAATTCATAGCCTATTTAAATTTTGAATTAAATTGGGATGAAATCTTTCATTCAAATTTAATTTATTAATTTAGGAAAGGTTTGAATGCCTCATTAAACTCCCTTCTTTGTTCCCTTCCTTTTTCTTGCAAAATTCATTTGGGAAATATTTTCTTTCAATTCCCCCAATCCAAATTTGAGATTTGAATTGTTTCCTTAAATAGGATTCAATTTTAGGAAATTCCTCCAATTTAATTCAAATTAACAAATAAATTAGATTGGAATTAATTTCCTTTATGTTGGGATTCACAAAGAGGCAAGTAACTAAAGCTTTCCCCAATTCTCCCTCTACCTCTTTGAAACTGCCGCCCCCCTTCCTACCCGACGCCCTTTCCCCCCCTCTTGCTCTTGATTGAAGCCTACTTTCCTTTTCCATACACCCTCGTTTGGGAATTGTTGAAAGGTGTTGTAGTTTGGTAATTGGATGGTGGCATCCTCTCTGTTGCGGTCCACGTCAACTATTTGAGGGATGATCTACATGGGGCATGACAATTTCGACCTCAGTTTAGAAATCATCCGCTAAAAAGTCCTAGCTAAACTGCAAATAAGTTTGAGTTGAATCCTCAATTAAATCTAACACCCTAGAAACCCCATATGCAAAGCGAAAACCAAAATCAAGTTAGGAGGATGAAACTTCAATTAACCTTCAACCTCCACCAAATCCAAAAGAATATTCAAATGAAGAAAAAACTTCACTAACTCCACAAGTAGAAGGATTGTCAAATTCAAGCCAATTGGCTACAACTTTGGTTGTTCCTCAATCTGAATTACAACCTATTTCTCAAAGCCAAAAAGAGAAACGTCAGACATTTCAAGGAGGACAATTAGTCTTATAGTGCAAGCCAACTATTCCCCACCATCATTGAGAATCCTGAGAAAGGATTCCAAGAAGGGGCTATTAACTCAACAATCTGAATGACCAACTATATATGCCTGTAATTAATGATCAAAATTTGAATAAGTGCTACACAAAATATCTTCTACAAAACGACTAAATCAAAAGTGTCATGCCGAAAATACCCCTCCAAGACATGAGCATTTTTTATATTTATTTGAGCTAACATCATGCATCATGTCAAAATTATAAAATAGACACCTATAATTATCAGCACCAAAACTTATATGTTTGTGCAAGCAAAAAGAAAAATCAAGTTTTAAGCAAGTATTACAAGCCGACATTTCTAAATGATCACAAAAATCCGCATGTAAGATAGAGGCATTTCAAAAGTTTACATTTAAAGATTATAAAATTTTTCCTAGAGGTATTTTTAAATATTTTTCTGGATTGCATCATGCTCCACACCAAGATTCCAGAAAAAATATTTAAAATAATTAACAATACATCTCATCTAATCGCACAACCAAATATAAAATCAATTTTTTTAACTAGCACACTGGCAGTTCTCAAAAGCCAAAGATTTGCCAATTAGAAAAAAAAATAAAATAAAATAAAAACCAAAGCTTTGCCTATTCAACTCATTAAGATTTTGAAAGTCAAGAGAGAGGACTTTCAAATCTACGAGCTTCAATCAGTCAAGTTGGAAAAGCACAATTTCTTATAGCTCCAATTTAAAACATAAATTAAAACCTATTAGATTTACGGAAATGAAAGGCTAACAGGCACCAAACAGCAGCCCCAAAACCAGCATACAGCAACCCTTAAATCAGCACAAAAAACAGGGGAATAAGGGCCACGAGAAACTAGCCAGCAGCCACGGGAAACCCAGCCAGTAGGGGTCCCGAAAAGCCACACAGGAACCGAAGAAGAGAGGCGCGGAAACCAGCCAGGGAACCACGGGAAAACCAGCAGCAAGGGACCCGAGGAGTCACACAGAGAACGGAGCAGCAGGCACAGGAAAACAGCCACTAAAAACTGAAGAGACAAAGGGGAGGGGGAAGAGAAAGGATCACCTCATTATGAGCTACCAACTTAGCACATAAATAAACTAAACTTCAGCTCATAATGAGCTAACCATCAGCTCAAGCATTAATGAGCTAAAATTAAGAAGATTTTTTAATAAAATAGCTCAAAACCAAGTAGCCAAAGGCCCAAAGTGAGAGCACCAGCAACCTAAGGGTCAAAGCAAATTCTCATATTGTTTTGACCCCCCTTTGCATGCATCATGCTTCAAAATCAAGATTCAACAACAACCAAAGATCAAAATACAATATTGAATGCCTACGTCTCAAATATATTGAATGCCCACATGCTTGAGGTAGGATGTTTTACAGTAAAACATTTCCAATGCACCTCTAGCATGCAATTAAAAGTAGATGAGATTAATCGATGCAAAAAAGCATGCACCTTTGGTGAAAAAGCAAGCATTTAATCTAAGACTAATTATATAATATTTTTAAAGAAAATTGAAAAATAACAAAATCCAATTCAAACGAATAAAATTTTGGCAATGAATAATTTCAGGATCATGAAAACAATAAAAAATGATAGAAATTTCATGCAGAAAAAATAAAATCAAATTGTAGAAAATTTGACAAAATTAGGTCACACTTTCAACCAATGAAAACAAACAAAGAGAAGAAGAAGTGAAAGAGAGAGAATTGAAGGAAAATGAATGAAGTAACAACTGGGCAAGTTCACACTTGATTATTATTATCATATAAATAACGATCTACAAATCCAAAAAATTTGAAGTTATAAAATTATTATTTTAACTGCCTTGAAAGGCCTATCTATAGACCTCATTAAATAAGATAAATAGCACCACTAATGAATAAGCATGCAGAAACACAGAAGTAGCCTAAAATTTGCAAATAACAGAAATCATCGGAATAGTCAAGGCAATCACAAGGAGACCCTTAAAAACAGAAGCAAAAAAGCCATACGAATAATTCCCAGAAGAAGCAAAATAGCATCTTATGCTTTCACCAATAGCCAGAACCTAAGAGGCTCACAAACAGCCACAACCGAGAAACTTTGAAAAAAAAAAAAAACACAAAAAAACATTCAGCATAATCCAATAAATAGCCGCAAGGAACCCCTGTAAGTAGCAACAATAGAAGATTGCTTTCTTAGGAATCAAAGGAAAAGGAATCGCACCAAGTGAATAAACCAAAGTTGAACGAAAATTCAACTAAAGTATGTCCATAAATAACCTATTGATGCATGAAAACAGCACTCAGAAAGAAAAAGAATACGAACAGCTTTTCAAGCCACATATGTAAGTTATATCAAAGCGTCTTCATTTACTAGCTGTACTGACTAGTAACTGATGCTTAAAATACATTTTAAATAAATTTGAATTAGCAACTGCATCACTCAATCATGCCTTACAGCCATAATATTATAATTAGAACCACCTGAAATATACCTCAAATAAGTAAAACTGACTCTAACGTTAAAGCAAATTTTGCATGTTACAATACTGTAGCTCGGAAACAATGGCTTATGCGAGACAAGGTGAATGTCCTAAACACCTCAGTTTACAACTCACGGGTAAAGGGTGACTGAATGTGCTTTCGTGCACAGAGATCAATATTGATGCGTTGAATATGATAACATTAGGGACAAGTTCGGCAGTAAAAAGAAGGTTTCAACTTCTGGCATTTAGTTCAGATTATCTCTTGCAGGATTTCAACGTGAACTTTCAGCGTGACATTGGAATTATGATAATTTTCATTGACAGGTCCATGCAGACTACACTAAAGCAAATACCACTCCCCTAAGCATAATTAATTATCATCATCATTAACGTTATCCCAACTATTTGGGTTTACTGGTTAAGTATGCTCAATAAATATTTTGTAAAAGAGTAAAGAGTTTATAAACCAAACAATTGAAAGCTATCAAAGATTGTGACCTACCATACTAAAAAGACGCAAAAGATCTGAATCAGCATTATCAGGATCAGGAGTCTTCAATTTAGCACTTATAGTTATCAGTGAATCGTATGCCAACTTTCTGGATTCCTTCTTGGACTGCATATTCAAAACAAATTTTACGCAATGTTGCAATCAGGATAAAAGTATCAATTTAAAAAAATAAAAAAATAAAAAAATGATGAAAGTATCAGTTGTATAATTGTATTACATAAGCAAAACTGCTAAGCATTTTCTTTCAACTTAAACAATCTGAATCCTTCTCCTATCATGCATTTAGTTGAAACATCCTCATAACAGAATCTCTAATAATAGTTTAAGCTAAACTCCAAAATTCAATAAGTTAAGATTCTCTAGATCACATTCCATGCTCAGAATGCTGGATCTTCAGTCTAAAATAAATAATTTCAACAAATAACATTCTAAACCATTTCATCAACTATGAGCGTAAACAAATCAGATTACTACAAAAAACAAATAGTCAAAACCTGCATTTTCATAGGAAATAATTTCATGCAATAATGTTTAATACGATTGATCTAACAAGCAGTAGTTTCATCTTCATTTGGCTTCTCAACAAGAATGGGTTGACAATGATCACCCCACTTGAAAAGTACAATACAATTTGTTGCACATTCAACACTACACAAAGGGCCAGTCTTGGTTTGTCAATAAAAGCAACACCTTCTACATTGAAGAGGTTGAAAAGTTGAATGTCTTGAATATTCAGAAATTGTATATTCTCTACAACTTATCAATACTTCCATAAATGTCAAGTATTCCCAATATGAAAGGTAAATCATCAAAAGCTGGCATTCTGTCTACATGATGTAGACAACGGGGGGGGGGGGGGGGGGGGGGGGGTGGTCAACTTATGTCCAAAATAATATGAATTTTGGTTTCCCTTGAGTCTACTAGCTCAATCAAAATTGAGCTGAAATTTTAGCTCATTTATGAGCTGGTCTTTAGCACTTATTGAACTAAGGGTTAGCTCATTATTAACTATGATTTTAGTTCATAGTTATCTTTTTATTAAATGTATTTTTATGTTTTAATGTTTTAAGTTTTAATGTCTTAAAGTTGTCTCTTGGGTTTCCAAAAAAGGCTTTTGGAATCCCAAGTTATTTGTTTAGTTCGATGCACCTGTATCCTTCTTCTCTAAGTGCAGCAACTTTAGGGTGTCTTTGAGATCGAGTCGAGTTTGTGTTTTTAATTTATTTTTATTTCTTAATTTGAAATGTAAGAGTTTGTTCGTCCCTCTTCCTCATCTTTAGTCATTTTCGTCGGTAGAAGTCTGTCGTGTCTTTTGTGATCAAGAGATATAGGCTCCCCTATATTTCTTGCCCCCATCACTACAAGGATACACTTCAATAGCAAAACTTTAGTTTGCAAGTTAACTTTGCCTTTTTGGTGAACTTTAGTATTTCAATTGGATGTACCCAAACAAACCACTACAACACATGCATTTGTCAAAGAAAAAAAGCTTTAAGAAAAAAAATAGTATTTGAATTCATCTAGATATATATTGGGAAAAGCATCGGTGATTTTTGCAATGTCTTGAACAAGACTGCTGTTATTATTTCATGTACTAGTAACAATACATTGATTTAAAAAAAGGGGGCATACTCAAAGACATTGAAACTCCCATTAATGCAGGATTTGGGTAAGGCTTATGATTGCAGTCTTACTCTACACGATTGAAAGGTTATTTGTGTGATTTGAGCCCATCAACTCTCAATCACAATGATATCTAGCAATGATCTAGGCATACTAATGCATGAAATGACGATCCCAAAAATGAATATGCTTAGCTTAGTTATGCTATTACGCTCTTTAAGGTCAAATGTAAATGTTTAAGTTATGCTATCATGTCATCTTTGAATGCTCTCACGTTATGAGTTATGTTTCAGAAAAGTTTTAGATCTTATACGAAAAAGGACTTAAAATAATTATTGTAGTAGGATTTGTAATGTCCTTACTAAAAGCATAAGGATTTATGTATAAAAGTGTACCCAAGCCTTCTGAATAGTGAACAAATGAATGACTGGCCCCTCGTTGGTTTTTCCTTATATGAGTACCCCCACATGGGTTTTTCCTCTTTCCATCTTTTGTTATGAACGGTAGCTGGAGATCAAGAAGGTAGTCTCTCGTGCGATGTGCAAGCTTTCCCTCTTTTGTAGACTATTAAGATACATTAACCCCCTCATCTCTATACTTTTCAAAGTTTCTTTCTGGGTTTAATTAGCATTTTCATGTTTCCACTTTCTTTCTCCATTATTTTCTTATCAAAGAAAGATTAATGGATAATGTTTGCTTGATGCTGAAATTTGCTATAAAACTACTATTTTCACAATATCAAAGTGAGTTTTCATCTTCTTCGATACACAAAGTTATTTTGTTTAAATCTTTTCTAGAAAAATTATGCCTTCATGATGAAACTATCGACAAAAATTCACTTCATTCCAAGTTTGTTTGATGCTAAAAAAATTTCAAACATTCAAATTTTCTAGGTCCATTTTTGAGGTCTCGGTGTTCTGTTGAAAGTAACTCAGGTAATTTTTCTCATATTAGCATCCCTTACTCATCTTTTCTATCCTCATTGGACACTTCATTGATTTCCGCGATAAAGCCTCCAGAAAAAAGAATAAAAAAAGAATGGAGTCTAATTGAGTACTAACAATTGACCTCACAACTTGCTCCACAATTCAATACAAATACATGTTATTCAAAACTGGATGGTAATGTCCGGTTCAACCAATTCAACTATTAACTGATCATACGGTGAGTCCAGACCATCTTAAAAATTGGCATTGCATCAAACTGATTTAACTGCTCAGAACCACTGTGCAACCGATGAATTAGGCTTCGTTTTGGATGACTTTTTTTGTTGCGTCTAAAAGCAGCTTTCTAGTATAAAATTTTAATTTTCGTAATAAAAAGAAAGTCACCCCAAACAAAGCCTTAATCTCATGTTATAAAGTTTAGGAATGTTCTGAAGCCTAGTCGTATTCTATTGGAATATGTTGTGTTTCTATAAGTCATGTATAAGTCCTTATGAATCTTCTATCTAAAAGGGCTAAAATCATTATTATAGTAGGTTTTGTTGTGTCATTATTAAAAGTGGAAAGACAAAAGTGAAAAGAGTACCTTAGCCTTCTATTATTAATAGGCCAAAAGCTCATTTGAAATGGTTTATGATAAAATGAAAATTTATCTTCTTTGCTTCAAGTGATTGACCCCTTGTGCTCCCCTCTTTCTATCTTTGTGAGTGGGGTAATGAATACGAAGTGATAAAATGTCTTCCAACTAGCATACAAGGAAGCTTACCAAAATATAGTGCCAAGAATAGTGTTCCACAACAACTGTAAGTTGCCCACCTTCATCTTCACCCTCTTTCCTCTCAGTTTCCACTCTTTCTGCGCAACCAATTAGGTTTTCATGTTTCAATCACGTTCATCCTCCATCACCTTTGCAATATCCTTAAGTGTAAATATACAAAAAGCTTTTCAAAATTACTACCCACATCAGACTTTGAGTGATACTGATAGGAAACACTTGTAGATCTCAAGTATTTTCCATCAATCTACAGAAAACAGCGAGAATTCTTCACAAAAAACCACACAAAATCACAAAAAACAGTATATAATTTGTATTATTTGATGAAAGGAACACAGAAAATAGCAAGATACACTTGATCCTCAATTCGAGAGGAGGATCGATCTCTCACAAATCTCTAGACGCCGCTAGAGCCCAACGAAAGCCTAAATCTAAGAGATCTCAAATTTCAACCAAATTCAAGATGCCCTAACCCTAGGAAAACAAACAATTTAATGCATAAAAATCGAAAGGAGTTCCCTAAACAACCCCTACATTCAAATTTCCCTCTTAATTCCCCCAAATTTCTTTCCTATTTGGCTCCCGCACGGTGTGCGGCTCGCTCGGCATCCCAATGGGCGGAAATTTTCCGACTTGTTCGCGTCTGAGCCGATCCCGCGTGGACCGGCTGGACCGGTCTAACATATACTTCCACAAATTTTAGCAATGTCATGTATCTTGTGATAACAGCAAGCACTCATATTCTATATCCAAAAAGTACACAAGTCCTTTGAGCTTGATATAGAATAATTGGGCCATAAAAGTTTGCAGTTTTAATCGTTGAAATCCTCAATTGTGCATTCAAATTTCTTTGGATAGTAATACTATTACCAAACCCTTAAAAGATGGTTCAAATACCAAAATAACTTTACAATAAGATTATCATAAATCAACAAACGACCAATCAAAAGTCACCAACCGCACATGCAATCATCAATTTGGAAATGATAAAATACGCAATAATGAAGGAATTTTGGTATGTAACCATCTATTGACTTTTTTGTAACAATGGAAGGATCTTAGGAAATTTTGGATCAAATTCAAAGACCCAATGATGGTAAGTGACAACTCAATAGTACAATAATTATCGAGGAACCTAAGTCTAGTTTACTGTTTTTCATGCAAATTTAATGAACGACCAATTTTATAATATTTGACCAAATAAAAGCAATCAATATTTACAAACAAATCACTACAGAATTACATAGCAAAACTTTGAAAAAAAAATTGTTTACATTTATGTGAGATCATGCATGCCTAAGCATGTGTTATAGCCCATGGCATAGTGCTAAACCTGTGTTCTATGGCAAAATGTAGCAAAGCAAAATATTGTATGCAATGCATGTATTATACTGCATAGCGCACATGGTATGTGATGTTTTATTTTTAAAAGAATTTATTAGTTCATTTAAATTACTGACATGAATAAAAAAATTTGTTGGATGCTATACATAGTGTAATGAGTGCTTTCACTGTTGAGCAGCTCTCGTGCAAACATTTTTTAATATCGTCTAATTAAAGCAAAATTGCATATTATAGGAAATATAAATATTTATCCTCATCAACATATAAGGTTTTAACCTACAATGCTTAGGTGTTGTATAATAATTTATCATCCAAGGCTTAAAAAAATTAGATAACTATCTTTATTATTTTGAATGAGAAATAAGGCTATGCCTTATAATTAATGCAGTGATTAAGAATGACTCTACTCTTAAGTTGAGCTTTTGTATGTTTTTTTTTTCCTTTTATCTCCTTTATCAAGAAAGCGATAAATGCTCTATTCTATATATTACCTTCCTTATACGCTTAGTCATTCTATCAAAATCTTTTACTTTCTTTTTCCGAGTAATCTAAACATTCATCAATCTCCCAAAACTTTCCCTATAACTGAAATAACTATCTTTCTCAAAATGGAATTCGTTACTATTGGGCTTATGAATATGAAGAACTAGTAAACACCTTTAAAAGTGTAAATATAATTAGATATGATAGAGAAAGTATGAAATCATTTTCAAAGGTTAATGATGAGGACATCAGTAGGAGACTTCAACACGTCTATCATTGGAGGAATCATAGATCGACGGCTACGATTCAGCCTCTATTTATGATTCATTTATGTAACTCTTTTGTTTATATTTCAATTTTACCATTGTACCCCGGTGAGGGATTTCTTTTATGTTGTAGCCCCGAGGGCATTTGAGTCTTTTTATTTTCTGTATGTTGGAGGCCTTAAGGCCTTAGTCCTTGTGTTAGGATTAATGATTAATGAATGAAAATTTCAGCTTTGGTTCATTGTTTTGTGAGCTCTTGAGAGAAGAGAGAACCCAAGGAGAGGGCCAAGCATCACCCGTCAGCTGCCGGTAGAGGTCGGGCTCGCGGTTCACATCCATATTATTTTTCTTCTTCCCCTCCCTCTGCTCCCACCGTCGGCCATCCTCCCTCCTAAGTTCTCGGCTAAATCCCCACCACCATCCTTCTCCTTGAGCCAACCACCCATCCACCCCGTCATTCAAGCCGCCATCCACAAGGATCCCTCCTCTCCTAACCACCACTTTACAAAGCCCTTCCACCCCTCCTAGCTGCCACCATCTAAATCCTATCCCCTTAATTGACCGCTGGCCATAGTGCCCCTCTTTGCCTCCAAATCTTCAAGTCCCAAATTACTTCCTTTCCATATGTAGTGTATCTCAATTTGGAAATATTTCAAATTCAAATTTCAATTCTAATAGAATTGAAACACTTTCCTAAATTAGTCAAGCTATAATTGGAAAGTTTCCAAATTCAAACCATTTCAAATTTGAATTTAAATTAAAGAGATCCTCATGATTAAATCTCTTAAATTTAATTAACCTTGTTTGGAAACCACTTAAATCCCTCCCCCTTTCCCTAGCCGCCGCCTCCTATTTGGAAAGCTTCCAAATCTCTCTCCTTTGATTTGGAAAGCTTCCAAATCTCAATCAAACCTTGCCTAAACTTATTCCCCAATCAAATCCTAGCCTATGCCGCCCCTCCCTCTCTCTCCTATTTAGTTAACACCCACATTAACCTCCCTAAATCACCACTCAAACCTTTCCAAGTTCAGCCGCCACTGCCCTTGCTCTTCCCCTAATTTTCTACAAAGTGTTCTCCCCAAAACAGCTCCTTATTTCCAGTTTTTGGATTTCCAAGTTGCTGTCCAGATTTTCTGGACATTGTTTGGGGGCTGTCCAAAGAATTCTGCACTTCCCCTTGCTGCCCAACCGGCCAGGAAATCGACGCTTGCTGTCCGGAAGTTCCAGCACACCAAAATCTGTTGTTTCCTCATGCATGGTGGATCTGGAACTTGATCACAGGTTCGTTTACGATAACCAAGGCCACGTGATATCTTCAACTCTTCCTTCTTCAACCTCAACGTGGAAATCGACGACACCGTCGACGACTACGTCGACCGCATCCTCTTCACCTTGATGTCTTCTATTGAAGAACACCAGCGCTCCGAACATTGGCAAATCATCAGACATCCACCAACTTCATACCCTCCGGCTACCTCTTCGTTGAGCAAGACCGTAGGCATTCTCTTTCTTTTGGTGGCATCACTAGGCTTGATGAAATTATTCTCCCGCTGACCCCACCATCAAGAGTATAAGTGGGGAGAACTCAAGGTAAAGTTTTTATTTGTTAAACGGTGAATTTTGTTATTTTGCTTCTAGTGTTACTACGCTTTTGTTCTTATTTTAAAATGTCCTCTTAAAATATCTTGTAACTGCATGCCAAAGCAAACTGCAACTAAGAAATCCTAGACTCTTATCTTGGTGAAACATTGAGTTTAAAATTAACAAAGCTTATCAACTTGTTATTAATTCTTAAGCAATTCATGTTTCCATATATGTTTCACATCAGTTATGTATGCTCATACTTTTATTAATTATTATTGATAAAGAGCTTAATATGTATCCATCCACATCCTTCTCCCCCCTAAACTCTATTCATGATTTACCTCTTCACCATTTTCCTATCATTTGCTATTAAAGACTTAAAGTTAAACTATTGTACCTGCAAATTAAGTTGTTAGATAAAAAGGGTAGCCTTTAAAGGTTAATTTTTGGGTAAAAGATGTTTTATATGAGCTAGCATTATTCGGGTCAAGAATTGCATTTAGTCATGTCAATCTCTAAGTTCATTGAAATATTTTCTTGCTCTTATTACTACAGCTCTCTAGTCTCATAATTCATTGCCTTCATTTGAAGTGAACAAGCCAAAAACTCTTATAATATCCCTATGTAATTAATATGTAATAATAAAAGCATACAGGCCCTTAGGTGCGAGTATTTATAATTATATAACATTAATAGCATCTTTTTGCATTAGAATATTTTTCTCTAATATTTTTAAATTTTTAAATAAATTCTTCACAATTTTTTCATGTTTTGCATTATTTTTAAAATAGAAAACAATGAGATATACACTATGGCTTCACAAAACCTTTGTGCTACGTTATTCACTATTGGCAAATATGAGTGAGATAGAGTGGATGCTTAAAACAATATGAAATATTTTTTTTATTCAAGCTCATGCTATTATCTCGCGGTTTGCAAACTTGTGGCATTTCTATTTATTTGAGATAAAATAAAAGTATAAAACTCATCTTTAATTTAATAAAAAGAGAAATACATGATATAAAAGAATTACATTGAAAAATTAATAGATCAATAGTATACATCAAATGAAAAGAGTAATACCTCTAAAAACGACTAACTACTAAGCAAATGGTATTGCCTAACATCTAAAGTGGCGATCTAAGGTTTGAATACTTTCTGAAAAAATACTCAAAACAAATACCAGTAAAGAAAAAAAAAGATACAGTTTAAAAAACAAAACTTTTACTGACACAAACACAAGTGGAAATTTAAATAACTTCTAGGATAACATTATGAAGCTTTAAAAATGTAAAAAAAAAATCTTGAACTGTAAAGCCCATTAAGAAGACAATCCATATCCACAGTTTATTATGCTATTGGCCTAACAAACTAGGCAAAATTGGATTCCAACTTCTTTAGCATGAAAAGTACTAATGCTAGTTATTGTCAACTATATCATTTATCAGGCTGGTAAATATCGGTGCAGCATTCTTTAAAGAAAAACATCCTTTGAAGATATTCAAATTAACCTGTAAAGGAAAATACTTTCAAAAATGTCTTAAAGAAGTCGAACCTTAAGTGTGAGCAGAATCTCATTCAAAATAAAAAATGCTTTAGTATTCATGTCAGCCGCATGGCTCTGCAAAAAAAAAAATCCTATATTAGAGCTACAAAAATAGCCCAGATTAATGAAACAAATTAATGCAATGAGAAGCACCTAAAGCAACGACCGCATGCAAGGAATAGACTTTAAAGATGATCAATGAAACTAAATTAAAAAAAAAAAAAGTTATGAACATTAAGGCAATTATAAAATTGAACTCTAAGACTTTTGAATATCCACAAGGGAGGATACATCATTGAAGCAAGCAGCATGTGGTTGAAAGATCAACTATAAATTTAACCATATATGGCTATTATTCTAATACACGTATTTATATCTATATACTTGGGCTTGTCAATTATCAATTAAGAAGAGAGCACAAGCAAGCATAACATGGAAAAGGTTTTGCTTGACAGCACAATTAGGGTTAATATCAAATCACATGTACAACAATAAATTTCCCCATAAAACTCAAAAGATTTTCCCAAAAATTAACAAGCACACAAGACCAAACAGCTCTAGATGCAAAGCACATGCTTCATACATGGTTAAGACACTGGGAATATAGTGGTAGCGAATAAAATCATTTTATGATGCAAAAGAAATCAAAATAATTTATCAAGAACCTTTCATCGTCATTATTAAACGCATCCCAACAATTTGGGATTAGTTTTATGAATCCTATTTTTTTTTGTTCATATCAAGTAATGCCGAAGGTGTTAAATCCATTATTTATATATTATTTTGGACAATTTTTTTATCAAAGTAACTTTCAATCGACCCCTTCTTCCTAATCCACTAATTCTATCCACTCATCTAATCTGACGAGGCTATGACAAATTTCATCACTAACATTTGTCCATCAACTAGTATTAGTTTATGATAAAATCCACAATCAAATTTGTAAATATTTCACATATGGATCTGGGAGAAACAATTAATTAGAGGAAAGTTGGGGTAAGACTACAAACATCAGCACCTCAAACAATTTCCTCTGATGATTCGTCAGATATTAGCACCTTAAGTGATATACCTTATTCAATTTGTGAATCTATCCCATAGATATTTTTCAAAGAGAAAGGCTAGTGATAAGGTGGTTTCGCTTGCCCTGTTCTTCAGTGAGCCTTATTGTTAGTAAATTTACATAGTTCTCTATTTTTATTTGGCTCATTAGATTTTGTTTTAATGGCTAGTGCGGGAGCTACTATTAGAGCCTTGAAATATAGCTAATTAGCATGGATTCATAAGTCTTGTTTTGATTCACATAGCATATTCTACTCAATTTCTCCATTGTTAGTTTTTTCATCCATGTGTATCCTCAGCTGCACAAGACCATTTTTAAGCTTCCAAGTGATTGCCACTTTCTTGGACTCCATCATCTATTAGTTTGTCGTTTCCCATGAGCTTCATAAGGTTATCCAATATTATTTTTTTAGAGGGGATTTGTGTTTTATAAGGATTATAAATATGAGGTTCTTTTGTTAAAAAAATTTTACTTTGGATATGTAACAATACATCACCTTCCACAATTCAATTCCATAATTAGGAGTGACATTTAAATTTCATAAAAGTTATAACCTTAAATAAGAATGAAAGAATTGTTTTCGATGACCTATTTCATTTTCTTCCTTCCTTCCCTTCATTTTCTTCTATCTATTTTTCCTCATTATTAGTTAAAAGAATGAATGTACTATGATAGAATTCCAATAATATGAAATTCTTATTTTTGAATGAAATTTAACTCATATGTGTGCCTTTCATTATCATTAACATCATTGATGTTATTGTTCAATAAAAAATCAAAATTATTTTTTCCCTTAACAGTCGTTGTCAGGTCTCAAGCTTTGAATGAGAAAAGTGAATGGTTACATTAGGTAGTCCAATGTTTAAAATTGTGTAATCGGATATTGAGGAGTTCTTCATTCATGAGGCGAGGCGTAAGCCTCAAAATCAAAAGATTGCGTAAACATAAAATGATAAAATTTTCAAAACACTAATGAATAAAAAATATAAAACATAAAAAAGGCACAAGATATGAAGTGAAATCAAAATATCTCAATAATAAGACAATATGAAATATAATTCAACTCAAATTCTATCTTTCCCAAATCACATTATTATTTTCATTAACGTATAATTCCAAAAATAAATAGCAATGAATACAACAATATACCGGACAGCCGGGGGTCCAAGGGGGCGCTGCCCCCTGACTGGGTTCGACTTAACAGTACCGAGTATGTACCTAGCGTAAGAGTACTTTTGAAGTTTTTCTTATTTTTAAAGTTCGTAAGTCGTTTGTATGGAAAGATACCGAGCGGTACCGAGTATTGTTCTACCGAGTGATACCGAGCATGTACCTAACGATATCGAGCGATACCGAGCATACATACCAATTGTGGAATCTTATTAGGTTAGGGTTTTTTTTTTAAGAGGCGGAAGCCTCTAAAATATGAGGTGAGGCGCGCCTCAGTGAACATGAGGCGTACGCCTCAATGCCAGATCTCATTGCATAGGCTTTGAGGCTTAAAAGTCTAAAATTGCGCTAAGGCGTGCCTCTTATTGCGCAATTTTAAACCATGGTTTATATTAATCTATAATTCAATAACCCAATTGGCATGATATGCTGATCTGAAGAGCACAAACAAATTAATAGAATTAAGTATGATTATTGAAAAAAATAAAAAATTAAATATTAAAAGAAAAAATTGCCATAGTAACTCTCATCATCTCCAAATGGTTAACAATGTTAATGGACTCTAATCAATATGTAAAACTAAATTGGGTATCTAAGGCACACCATGTCCTCTATCCACTCTAAAATTCTTTACTTAATCGTACGAAGGATTTTGCTATAAGCATTCTGAAAAAAGAAGGATTAGTTTTCTTGGTATAAAATTGGGGAAATCATGCCAGGGTTATTTGTCAAATATTGCAATTCAGATATTGGTATGGAAAATTATTAAAATTACATGATTTTTTTAGTGTTAGAAAACAACAAATATTTGAAAGCAGCTATGCCACTGTATAAGGTCTCCCTCAACACCACAAAACAGAAAGACCTAGCCTACAACAAGTTAGGGGCCAATATGGAGAATTTTGGCCAGTGACCTCATATAATCCTATGCAATTCCGACCACCAAAATTAAAATATTACATGCGCTCCTACATTTCACCTTCGCTTACCTAAATACTTTTTATTATAACACAGCAAAAAAATGGCATTTTGACCTTTTCAGTTGAAACTTCTAAACCTTCAAGTATTGCGTGGGGAGCAAATAATTCTCCCAAAGCTATCTCCATTTGTTCAAAAATTGCAACCCATCTTCAGATTGTTCTCTTTCTTCATTAAATCTAATTAGCAGATAGGCCATCACCATTTAACTGCTACATGTCAACCACTCATTATCGTGGCTTTGTTATTTGATAGCTTGACACACAGAAGATTCAGGTTGCTGAAATTACAGCAAAGATGCGACCTCTTCTGCACTGGACAAACCTAGGTTGCGTCCATCACATTGGGATACATTACTCTTCTTATTGTTTCAGCTTTCTGTGTTACTCATTTTGAGTATTTTTTCAAGGTTAATTGAAAGCCATCTCAGCACATCCAAGAACACATTTTTGCACAAATCGAGGGGACAATCAATAGAAACAAAGTCATATTCATTTGTAGCTTTAAGAGAAAGACGTGGAGTATTTTCTCTCAAACTAAGGGCCCCAATTTGGACATTAGCTCTACAATACCATATTTTGCACTAACAATGCATGTGTTTGATATAATAGGAAATATACCTACTTACCTAGTTAGTACTTGGATTGATTTCTTCATGCAGCTTAGATTAGCAGCATAAAGTGTTCTACCGCAGCACTTGCCATTACCTAGTCAAAACCCTCAAATTGGAACCAAAATCAATTTCTCTAGAAAGTATTTTCACCTGCTTAAATCATGCAAAGTACTTGAGCAGTAATAAAGACTACTCATGTATTTCCTTCAATACATCAAGAGGTGAAATATGATAAAATAATTATTACCTTTAAAATGTAAACTAACAAAGAATCAAAGCACAAAAAGCGATTCTTCAGGCTGCTGGCATCAACAGGTGGCTTCACACTAAAAAGCAGCTCAATCACCTCATCAAGTTGTGCAGAATTATAGAAATCCTTCTCCTGAAGGGCATCAAGTAAGAGAGTAGCAAAAGCATTTCGCTCCCAATAATAAACGAAGAAAAGATATGGTATTACCAACCTTCAAAATTCTACTTAAAGTTAAGTAAGCTTCACATTGGCATACACCATTGATATCCTAGAAAAACAAGGTAAACAGATAGATTGCATAATAACTTATGTCATATAGGAAAAAGAAAAACTAGTTCAATGCTTCAAAAGCAAGTGCCTATTTCAGGACATGGGGATTAAAAGTACCAATAAAGAAGATCTAACAAGATCAAATATTATATTAGTAAGATCAGTGTCTGCTGCCTCAACAAAAGAAGATGCAAGCTCCATCACTAAACGGCTGCAGAAGAGTAAACCCAAATCAACTTCATCATAATGTATATTAAACAAATAATGTGAATAAAGCAGTTGCAGAAAATGTTCCAATACAAATTAACAAAGAAAAGGCTTAGAATCTGATTATATAGAACTAAGATTACTTATCTAACTAAATGGCAATATAAGTTGGCTAATAGGAAGTGGATGCAATTTCAACAAACCAGAGAACGGCACGAGAAATTTAAGAAGAAGAACACACAAGAACTCTTTTTTATTGAAATAACTAAGAAGAAAAACTCAAGATACAGTTGGATCTTCAATTAGAGAGGAAGATCTATCTCTCTCAAATCCCTAGCCATCAGCTAGAGCCCACACAACCTAAGAAAAATTAATTCCAACAAAATCAAACATAATCTTAAATCACCCCATAGTTAGCCTTATATAAGCTCCCATAATTCCCTCCTAATTCAGCCCCCTTTCTTTTGAATTCAAATTAAATCTCTTTTCCTAATTAATTCCTTCTCAATTATAATTTAAACTTTCCTAAACAATCCCCCCTTGATTTCTCCTTACATAATGAATATTAACTCACTTAGGCTTTCCCTAAATAATTCCCACTCAGATTTAAATTCAAAGTAGATTTATTTCCCAAATTAATTCCCTCCCAATTGTAATTAAAACTTTCCTAAACAATTATCCCCCTCTCATCTTGCCCGCCACACCCTAGTGGGGACGACTGGCTTAGCCGCCGGTCCATAAATACTCCACTCCCAAAGAGCCACATTATCCTCAAGGTGGAAAGAAGGAAGCCATTGTTGAAGCTCTGGACTAATAGCAGTGGACTAGAAAATGGACTTACACTAGATCGAACGATCCCTACCTCAAGCATCTCCTTGATTAATCTTTCAATATCTTCATTCTGTATTTGGGGATGACAGTACAGACAAACACTGATAGGTGAGACTTTTTCCATCAAGATGATAGCATGCTTGCATTCCCACGAATGAGAGAACCCCTGAACTGGCTGGAACATCTCTCGATATTGCTATAAGGGTAGTTGAAACATGTCTGGTGCTTCTATGTTCTCTCCATCTTTTTCTTCTTCCAAACTCTGCAGCTCCATCAAATATCCCGCTCCTTCACCCTTTCCCCTCCTTGGAGTGGCTCCAAAGGTAGCATCTCCTCTTCTTCCCACAACATTTTCACCTCCTGATATTCCCCTCTCATTATCGGATTAAGGTTTCCTCCACTCCCTTGGCGGCGATGGCTCCCCTTCCTCCGACGACGTCGTTTTGGTTTGGACCTCAAGCATCTTTGATGCAACCGAAGTTCTATAGCCAAGTAGAACACTAAGAATGCAACAAGACAATTCCTTTCAACAAAACATAAACCAACACCAACTAAATGAAACTTAATAGTAAACAAATATAAGTAAATGATTAGGAAATCTTGCAAAGAAACAAATTAAAACTTAAAATTAAGTACCCTCAGACCAGCCTAGAAAGGTCACCTCACATGCAAAACCCAAAATAGGAAAGGTGCTCAAAGGAAAGGAAAAACCAATGGTTAACCACATAAATTTTGATCAAGCTCAAGTCGGCACCCCTCCGGCAAATATCAACAAACAGGGCACAACAATACCTTGAAACTCACAATATTTTGAAAAGAAAGATACAAGTGGAATGGGAATCATGGATAGAATATTAGATAGAAGACTGAGATGAAATATAAGAAGGAAGGCAGAAGAAGATAGCTCGCAAGTTAAATAAGCCGCAGGTTTTAGTGTGATTACACCAGCAACAATAACCACCAACCTCTTCAAGCAGCAAAACAGTCCATATATATAGGAGAAGGGGGGAAATGACCATAAATTGCTCACTTAATTATGCCACCCAAACAGCCAATAAAAGCCTCTCAAGTTAGTCAATTTAATGAGGAGTTAATGCTATCAATACAAGAAAACATCAAGATGGAAACCAAGCAGCCAGCAGCAAGGGAAAACAGGACAACAGCATAGGGGAAAAATAGCCAGCATAGGAAAAACCAACAGCAAGAAAAACGAGAAAGCAGTATGGGGAAAAATAGCTAGCATAGGGAAACAGTTGAGCCAAGCAAAATAAGCCAAACAGCCCAAAATAAATACCCAACTAACCATCAAAAAAGCTAGATCAACACAAGTGGAAAGCAAAGGAGTGAAACTTCCTAAGAGCATCAAACAAAAGCATGATCACCTGTTCTTTTCCATCATAGGGTATTGCAAATAAAAAAAAGAGTCCAAAACATAGAAAAAAAAAAGAAAACATAGATGTTGACCTCAATACTAGTGTCGGAATCGAGTCGACCACGCAAGATAAGTTTCGAAAGCAAGAGACCTCAAAATCGCGCAAAACTCACTTGACGTGCATCGATCGAAAACCCAAAATAGCTGAAATGGCCTCCGTTCACGAAACGGAGAGCGTTGATGCGTCTGGAACAACGAAAATAGCTATAAGATCTACACTTATATTATTTGGGATCGCTGATAGACAAAAATTTAAATTTTGTGCGCATAAATTGAGGCGACGATGTACGCGGGCGATGACGACGACATGATGATCGACTTCATGCACGAATAATTTTTTTTTCATGCCATATATTTATAAATAATAATCTAAAAAGGAGAAAAAGAGAGGTTTAAAAAGAAAATAAAAAGAAAAACTTTTAATAAAAAATCCCTAAAATACCCCTCCCATACACTCATAACCCTCATAACTCCCTCTCCATCTCATCTCACGACTCCCTCTCACACAAAAGCCACTCCCTCTTTGGTTCTCTCTCATGCAAGCTGTCGGCCCCCTCCAAGCTCAAGGTAACTTCTTTTTCTTCATATCCTCTTCTTCTTCTTCTTCTTCTTCCTCCCTTCTCCATTCTTCTTCTTCTTTCTAGTTCTTCTTTCTTCCTCATCTGTTTCTTTATTTCATTTCCTTCCATTTTCTTTCCTCTTCCGCTTCTTCTGCTTCTTCTTCTTCTTCCTCCTCCATTATTTTCCTCCAAACATACCCTAATCCTAAATCCTAATTCTTCAATTTCTCCACATCCAACCCTCAAACAACCTCCCTTCACAAAAAACACTCTCCCACACATCCTACACACCCCCAACCAAAAATCCCCTTCACCCTCCACTTTCTCTCTAAAACCTAGAGAGAAATTATTTCTAGAAATTCCTTCACAAATACTTCCCTCTCCATCCCAAACACCTTCCTTCACCACCATTCCCCCATATCACTCCTACTAGAGAGAAAAAATCCCCCCTCTCTAAGATTAGAGAGATGAACTTTCTCTCTCCAAACATCACCCTCCATCCCCTACGCATCTTACACCTCTTTCCATCAAAATTCCTTTTTTCCCTCTCTTTCACTCTCTAGAAAGAGAGCTCACCCTTTCTTTTTTCTCTCTAACCATTATTTTAAATAAAAAATTATTTATAATTAATTAAAGAGCATTAATGATAATAAAAAAATTTATATTGTGCATCGCATGATTCACATCATCGTCATCGTCTGTCTCGTCACCTCGATCATCGCACATCTAAGGTATAAATTCGATACAAGTATTTCATAATTTATATGCATGAAATTAACTACTCATGACCGCTTTTATTAGCGAGCTGGGAAATTCATATGCATGAAATATAAGTACATGTGACCACTTTTATTAGCGAGCGGAAAAATTCGTATGTATGAAACATAAATACTCGTGACTGCTTTTATTAGCAAGCTGAAAACTTTATTATATATGAAAAGAAAATTAAGTACTCATTATTGTGTTCTTAACAAGCGGAGAAATGTTATGTTTTAAGCAGATGCCTGAAGACCCCGTGACCGCTTTTATTAGCAAGCAGAAAATGAAACTGCGGCCATGCTGACACCTAACACCTACCGTGATTGCCTTTCTTAACAAACAAGAAGGTTTTACACACCTCGATGCAGTCCCCTATGCGGGAACGACGTCTGAGTTCTGCTGAAATTTTCAACAAAGCTCATGACATAAAAAATTATAAATAAATTAAAATCTACCTTAATTTCTAAGTCGACAAAAAATAAAACACAAAACATCCGAAGTTCTCAACACTTAAAGCAAAGTTAAAAGTAAATCTATACCATAATAGAATACAACTTATTGTAAATTTATAGGGAAATTAGTTGTTCACCAACAGGTAGGAACCAAACTTATTTCTCTTTTCTATTGACTTGTACACACCCAAACTCCCAAGCAACACTCCTTGCAGAAATGAAGAGAGAAAAAATGAATTGATCCTCCCTACTATTTATAACATAAAATTCAAATTATTTGCGGGTCCCGCCAGCCTAGGATCCCTTTGCTAAAAAACGGGGAAGGTACTCCTACGGGCCTCGCCAGTCTAGGATTTTTTGATAAAAAATAGGAAAGATAGGTTGCTGGCCCCACCAACTTAGGATTCATGTTTAAAATGAGTTAAGATGTCATTTCGAGACTCTAGCTTTAGATCCCTCGAGTATTCACCAACAGATAAAATACAAGCGCAAATATCTTTACCCCTTCCCTTTTTAAGAAAATTATCACTCGTTTAGGTGTATTTGCGCTCGTATTTCACTCACTGATAAATACTCTAGAAATCCAAAGTCAGGGCCTCGAAATAACATCTTAACACATTTTAAACATTGCTCCTAAGCTGGTGGGGTCCGTAGGCAAATATTTCATGTCTTTTAGCAAAGGGATCCTAAACTAGGGGGCTCATAGGCGTACCTTCCCTGACTTTTAGCAAAGCAATCCTAGGCTAGCAGGGCCCACAAATAATTTGATTTATATGTTATAAATAGGAGGGAGGCTCAATTTATTTATTCACACTTCATTTCTACAAGGAGTATTGTTGGGGAGTTTGTGTGTGTGCGAGTCAAAAGTTAAGATAAATAAGTTTGGTTCTTATATATTGGTGAACAACTAATTCTCCTACAAGTTCACAGTAAGTTATATTATGTTATGGTCTGAATTTTCCTTTTCATCTTTGCTTTTAGTGTTTGAAACCTAAGATGTCTTTTTTTTTTTACTTAAAAATTTAGTTTGATTTTAATTTATTTAAAATTTTCTAAGTCATGAGCTTTTTAAAAATTTCAGCAACACTCCAACATCGTCCCCGAATAGAGGGCTGCATAAGGGTGTATAAAGTATTCATGTTTGCCAAGAAAGGCAATCATGATATGTGTCAGGTGACAGCACAGCCGTAATTTTATTTTTCGCTCACTAATAAAAACGATCACGTGGTCTTCAAATATCTGTTTTAAATACAGCATTCCTCGCCTACTAAGAAAAGCAATAATGGGTACTTAATTTTTTTTTCATATATAATAAATTTTCCAGCTCGTTAATAAAAGCAGTCACAGGTACTTATATTTCAAGCATATGAATTATTCCGCTCGCTAATAAAAATAATAATGGGTATTTATATTTCATGCATACGAATTTTTTCGCTTGCAAATAAAAACGGTCACAAACACTAATGTATCCTCGCTCGCTAATAAAAACATCACGAATACTTATATTTCATGCATATAAATTGTGAAATACTAGTATCTAGTTTATATCTTAGGTGCGCAGAGACCAATATGATGACGGTAGAAGGCGACGACAACGGAAAACATGTGATGCACAATATATTTTTTTTGTTATTATTTATGCTCTTTAATTAATTATATATACTTTTTTATTTAAAATAAGAGTTAGAGAAAAAAAGAGAGGGTGAGCTCTCTTTCTAGAGAGGGAGAGAAAGGGCTTTTAGTGGAAAGATGTCTAGGATGCATAAGGGGAATGGAGGGTGATGTTTAGAGAGAAAATCCCTCTCTCCAATTTTAGAGAAAGAAAGAGGGAAATTTGTTTCTCTCTAAGAGGGGAGATATGGGAGAATGGTGGTGAAAGAAGGTGTTTGGGATGGAGAGGGAACTATTTGTGAAAGAATTTATCTTTCTAAAGAAATAATTTTCTCTCTCTAGGCTAGAGAGAAAGTGGAGGGTGAATGGGGCTTTTTGGTTGAGGGTGTGTAGGATGTGTGGGAGAATATTTTTGGTGAAGGAAGGTTGGTGGTTTGAAGGGTAGATATAGAGAAATCGAAAAACTAGGGTTTAGAGTTAGGATATGTTTGGAGGAAAATGGTGGATTAAGAAGAAGAAGATGAAGGAGAAGGAAAAGAAGAGAAAGAGAAAAGAAAATGGAAATATGGAATAAAATGAAATAGGGAAATGGAAGAGGAAGAACGAAGTAGAAAGAAGAAGAAGAAGAAGAAGAAGAAGAAGGAAAGAAGAGGAGGAAGAAGAAAGATGAAGGGAGGAAGAAGAAGAAGAAGAGAATGAGAGGAAGAAAAAGTTACCTTGGTGGCTTGCGTGAGAGAGAACCGAAGGGCATGGCTTTGGCGAGAGAGAGAGAATCGTGAGATCAGATGGGGCAAACTTCTCATTGATCTTCTCACGGATAGCTAAATATTATTTTTTGAAATCTGCAATCTTTTTTATAAAATCATATTTCAATTGTTTGATATCCCCTTCCAACACTTCTACCTTTATTCCCATCATAGATTCCTGGATCTAGCCCCAAACAACAAAAGAAACAGCAAAAAACAACGAATCTAATCTTCAAACAGCAAAAATCAGCAAGACGAAGGGAACAAACACATCATAAATTAGCGAGGAAGACTTATATTTCAACCTAGACGGCTCTGATACCAATTTGATAGGAAGTTGATACAATTTCAACAAACCAGAGAACAGCTCAAGAAATTTAGGAAGGACACACAAGAACTCTATTTTATTGAAAGAACTAAGAAGAAAAACACAATACAGCTGGATCTTCAATTAGAGATGAAGATCCAGCCCTCCCAAATCCCTAGCCATCGTTTAGAGCCCACTCAACCTAAACAAAACTAATTCCGACAAAATCAAGCATAATCTGAAACTACCCCATAGTTAGCCTTAAATAGGCTCCTCTAATTCCTCACAAATCAGTCCCTTTTCCCTAAATAATTTCCTCTCAAATTTTAACAAATTAAATATCTTTTCTTAATTCTCTCTCAATTGTAATTAAAGCTTGCTTAAATAATTCCCCTTGATTCCTCCTTACATAATGAATATCAACTCCCCTAGGCTTTTCCCTAAATAATTCTCTAAGATTTTAATTTCAAATTAGATTTCTTTGCCTAATTAATTCCCTCTGAATTGTAATTAAAATTTTTCTAAACAATTCCCCCTCTCTCTTCTTGCCCGCCCACCCTAGTGGGGCCCACCGGCTTAGCCGCCAGTCCATCATTAGCTTCACCTATTGTAAGCCTATATAAACAAAAATAAGCAGCAGGAAACTAAAACCAAATAAACTTTAAATTATCATCTTATATGAAACCCATGCATGAAGAAATTATAAGACCGTCTTGCAGTCTTATTGAAAGGGATGGTATCAAATCTAAGGCCAGCATCACCCAACCATATCTCACAACAAAATTCTTTAGTTACTAGCATTGCTATGTTTAATTGGGCAAGTAAAAAGCCTGTAGACCAAAATCATGGTAAGACGACATAAGCCAAAAGAAATTACAAGCTGGATTCCAAGAACGGCTCATTTGGTTGGTTGTAGATGGAAAATACGTTTTAGAAAGTGATGATTTTATTTTCATTCATTTTAGTTAGGAAAATGAAATCCTTGTGATGGATTTTGAAGGCATTTGTAGAGTTGAAAATCCATATTTATTGCTAATTACATCCAACCAAATGATAGAATTAATAATTCATAATTTTTATAAACATGAGTTCTAATTTCAAGCACACAATGAGAACAAATGTCCGAAAACTTATGATCAAGTCGATTTTTCTACCTGCCCATCTATCTAGCTTTCTATTAAGAGATCATATTAAGTGTCATATAAATAATGAAAATATTTTAGTTTTTGATAGGAAGAATAGATTAAGCAAATTATAATTGCAAAGGTTGGGCATATCAAATATCAGGATGTAAATAACACGATGATATAAGCACTAACGCCAAGAGTTACATCACTATAGCATTATGATCGAGAAAACAAAATATTTGTCTTCAATTGACTGATTAATGATACTTCATTCAATAAACAAAATACATATGAGATTACCAAACAAACTCTACCCACACATACCAATTCCTTTTCAAAGATGCCAAAAATTTAACCCAAACTGCAAGTTACAAAGCATCATAATGAAAAGCTAAACACCTTGAATGAGGGACAAATATAAACAGATATATAAGACTGACAGAAGAAAAAATAAAAAATAAAAATAAAATAAAAAAACAAAAAAAATATAAGACTGACAGACTGCAACACAATAACTCAGCACCAAAGCTAATAATGATTCACGACAATCAGAGATCCTATATCGAGAGAATGGATATATTTTAAAATTAAGAAAATAAATATAACAAGAAAAATTCAGTACAAGTAGCCTGTTTATCACCTCCTTTCTTCATTTTTCTCCAATACTGCTTTGGCCTCACCAACCCTTCTGTTTTCTTCTTGAACGTGATCATATAAACTCTCAGAATCTGTTAAAATACTAGAATTTTCAACAATTTTCAATTCTGAAAGAAAAAAGTTCCTTATATATTCACTTGGAATGATGAAACCGAGGGATCCAAGAGCATCCTGTAAAAATTGAAAAAAAATTAGTCAATAACTGATTCCAAACTCACTTAAAACTTAGCTGTAATATCTTTGGTGAGTCTTTCAGCACTATTAGGTCATCTAGTTCTAAACGTGGTAGGGTCAAAGACAAAAAAATGAATTTAACCTAAATTAATATGTCATTCTCACTGAGCTGTCATTTTTGAGACACACGGTAACATTAGTCAATAAGTTGCATGCAAATACGTTTCCGAATTTTAGCACAAAGTAATTCAACCAAGTATCGATGGAGCAGAGTCTGTATATCATTGACCTATGTTCACAATCTCTACAAAAATAATAATAATAATAATAATAAAACAAGTAAAGAATTTGAAGATTCAGGATTTTGGCCAGGTAAGGCTTCTTTTCATCCAAGTCATGACCTAAAACACTTAAAAGTTAAAACTATGACAAGCAGTGAAAGAAGTTGGACAACTCCACACACATTATGAATCTCACAGGAGAAATCGGATTGTGTTTTAATTTATGTTGATTTTAATAAAGATCTTCAATTTAACCTTCAGTAATACTAATATTTTTTATGTAAATGATGTTAAAAAGGATTCACATATGTATATACATGAACCAAAAATGTTTTCATGTTTCTACATGCACTTTGTCTGGTAATGGAAATCTAATATATATACTAATTAAAAACTAAAGTTGTGTGCCAATGAGCAGATTGATGATTTGAGAAATATTTTACTTTGGTATTCTATGTTTTTTTATGAGTTTATTAACTTATTTTTGCGAAGCATGCCTATGATTATGAGAGCAAGTTGTGTTCTCCAATATTTATTTTGAATCAATTGGCTCCTTATTTTAGCTTTAGCTGATTCAACTGCTGGTTCCTTGGTTCAGCTATTGGTACTCTGATTTTAATGTTTTGCTGCTAATGATTTTGTAGATGTGCTTTTGGGCCTAACTTCTCTATAGACTTGCGATTGCAGCCTTAAATAAGCTTTTGACTGTTGAATTCATATGGTTGTTATTCGTGATGCTGTAGCAAAATGGTACTTGTGAATTCTTACAGTGAGATTGTATTGTGAGCCATATTATTCCCCAGGACTCCGACTTTCGTCTACAGTTTTTGCAAGCATATCGGTAAGTAGTTTATTAGCCTAATGGCATGTTGCTCCATTCACATCTTACATGAAGGGGATTTAAATGGGGATTGCTACTACCGACTTAATTTCCTTTTTTTTAATCCGAGGAAAGGATGTTACGATTATAAATATGGAATTTCGAAGACATGTAAATAACAGTCTAATTATTTAATGAAATTTCAGTTTTTTCCCTAAAACTTATGTTCTTATTAGATATTAAGTTCATTGAGTAGTATAAGTCTGATTGTCATTTTTGTAAGGAAGTCGTCTCCTTATACCGGTGTCAGGCATCTATCTGTTATTTGGTGATTTCTTAACTTGTTATTTGTTTTATCTACACATTTTGTGATTGATATTTTAAGGCGTGGTAGTTTTATTCAAAGTTGCTACAATTTTGGATTTTTAATTCCATCATAAGGGGCTGTTTGGCAACAAGATTTAACTCAAATAGGATTTAGTTAATATGAAGTTAGTAAATCCTGAGGCAGTTAAATCTTGAAGATATAGTAGAGGTTAAATCCTGTTAAATCTTCATCTATTATTTGACTATTTATTTCAAGATTTAAGTCTGTTAATTGAAATAAGATTTTAATAATATCTAAAAATTGGTATAGGTTTAACCACCTAATTTTAAATTTAAATAAATATACATTAATTTATTACAATAATTGTTATATGTTAATTAAATATTTTGACAAATTCGTATTGGTTTATCAATATATTAAAAACATACTATTGAACATTAATTAACTTAACTAATTTTCACCTAATAAAGCATTAGATGTTAACTTAAGCAAATCAAGGATTTATTAGGCTATTTTCTATTGTGTGTTAATTAGGGATTATTTAGACTTAACTAAAAATAAATTAGTATATAAATATTTAATTAAATTGAGTATAATGAATAGGATGCTAAGTAAAGCTAACTAGATACTAATTATGATTTTCTTAATAGGGCTAATTAAGGATTAATTATACAGATATATATTATTTAATTAGTATTTGATTTCCTAGTAATTAATAAATTTAAATTAAGCTGATTAGGCATGTGCGGGAACCTTTTCCTCACCATCGTTCGTCGTTGCTCATAATTGCGTGAAGGGAACGACATTTATAGCTTCGGTGTCGAGCATTTTTCCTCTTTACCATTCCATTGTAGCTACAACATATTTTACATGAAGAGAATGATGTCCAACATCAAAGTCATAAAGTTTGAGCTTGCTTTCAATCGGCTGCCCATTTATAATTTAGTAAATCCAAGATTTAGAGAGAAAAAAGGGGAAAAACGACGTTATCTCAGGATTTAATTTGTCGTGATATTTACAAATGTGTTTGTTTGTTGGATTTAGGTTAAATCTTGCTACCAAACAACCCCTAAATCCAAAATTGAAGTGTGAATTTTATGGTCTTAAAATTTTGAAGAATTTTTAAAATTATCCAATCATTACATTATTACTAAAGGAATTTTACATTTTTATTTTGATTACATTAAAAGAAAAAAGTACTTGTTTTAATTATAGGTTTGTTAATTGTGAATTCTAAACTATGAGTGTTTCAATTTCATTTGTAGCAATATTTAGCTATATTAGGAAATTAGAGACAAAGAAGACTAAGTCCTACATCATATAACACCTAAATCATAGTTTTAAAGGCAATTGGCACCAAAATCATTTTAATTTCTAATCAGCACCATTGCGTTAGAATAAAATTTTTAAGGGCAAAATCTTTAAATTCAATTTTTTAGTAGTTTTTTGTTAAGGGTAAAATTAAGAGCATACATGTATTTAAATCTGCGCATACATATATTCTAATCCTTTAGGTGATAGCCTAAAATGCAAAATACAATAAGATGTATCTAGTTATTCTAGATACAAGTTCCTAGAAACTAATATATGAAGCAAAGTAGGATCTAATGGTTCTCAAGAACTATAAAGGCCTAAATCTATTTTGATAGGTCAAATCATGCTAGTTTAAAATGCTGTATGCCTAGTAAGAAGTTAAGGAAATAAAACAAACATAATAGAAATAAATATAAAAATAGTACTTGAAAAATTACATAACTATTATGATACTTTTGAGAAATATTATATATAACACTCAAATTTTATTAATTTTTTACAAAACTAACACACAATACTTCAATTTTTAATAATAAAACTAAAACCTTAAACAAAACGGCAAAACTATCAATTTCATTCTCAATGGTTGGTTAAACTATCAATGAGGGTTAAATCCAATAATGGTCCTCCAAGTATTTATAGGTGGATAATTTAATCTCAAAATATAATAATTCTCTAATTTAATATGTTGACTATATAAGATCAATAAAAAATGGTCCCACAAGACTAAATTGTGATCAATTTTGTATGATACAAGGACTAAATTAAGATCAATATTGAATCCTAATTTCTACATGAGAGCCCACTTGATCAATTTTATACAACCGAGAAGACTAAAATGGAGAAACTTGATACTCCATGACTAAATTAATCACATATGAATAGTAGGACTATTTTAGGATGACTAGACCCTTATAAGACTAAGCAACTACAAGAACTCTATGTAACTACTTGCTAATGAAAAATCAAGAAAGAAACAAGAATTACATGATTATGCAAGAATGCAAAATCACGAAGCTTGCTTTCCAATGAATTTTTGTGCAAGTGTGAAGAACTTTGCACCAAGAAATGAGTATTTGGGCGAAAGACTGCTGCTGTACCGTCAGATTTTAGCAATTTCAGCCACCAACATGGCTTGCAGCAACCTTCCAGATTCACATTACAATGGCTGAAGCTATTTCAAAGATGACTAGAATTACCGCCACCTACACTAGGTTTCGGAGCTTGCTGGAATGGCCAGATACCCTCACTATTTCACCTTCCCAAGCCACCAAGATTTCAAAAGAATCCATCAAGAATTGGGATATGGGAACCCCACCAAGAAAATAGTGCCGATTTGCCTGGTCAAAAGCAAAGAACAGAGACCTTTACTCTGTTTATTGAAGGAAAATGGACCCTTACAAATTTCCAGCTGCTGGAGTTGTGCGGCTATTTGCAATGGATAGGCACCAGTAGATGAAATGGACCCTTACAAATTTCCAGCTGCTGGAGTTGTGCGGCTATTTGCAATGGATAGGCACCAGTAGATGGACTCCAAGTGCTGAAATCAATTTTAACAGTCTTCAACTCTATTATAACCACCAATCCTATGGAATACTTTTTTTCACTGCTGCTTCTAGATTTTCTGCTGCAAGAACAGGGCGACAGCCATTTGAAATGGAAATGATAAAATCAAATAGATTAGGAGAAAGGAAAAAACAGGCGATCGATTGTGGAGAAATCCAAGACTACACTACGATCTCCTCCCCTCCTCAACTCTACAAAACTTGTGGAATCCACCTCAAAATAGGGAATCCACCATCTGACTTAAGAAAACTTAAAATAAAACACAACCGAATCCCCCACCCTTTCTAAGGGGATGGGTTATTCATGGGCTAACCACTCCAAATAACCTCTATGCCCCCTTGATTACTAAATTATGAAGAAAAATAAGTCAAAATCTCTAATAATTAGTAAATTAATTATGAAAAAGGACCCCTCCTAATACTATGTCAAATCTGTTTATTGATTTTGGTCGTAGCATGCACAAATACTTGGGTATTGGATTTGTATGTGAGGATGACTTTTGTAGTAGGGTTTTAATTTCCCTCATATTTATTTTTGGACCTAATCTCAAGCAACAAAAACTTCTCACCTTCTGTGAAAAATGTACACAATTGTGAAGATAATAATAAATAATTTCTTGTAAAGAACTTAATCTGTAAAATAAGAAAAACTTTAAGAAAAGGAACACACCTTAGTGCATTCACGTTTATCTGGGGAATCAAAGAATATATCTTTGAGAATCTGAAACAATTCCATTGACCTCGAGGCCAATGCCTTCATGTTCTTAGAAGCAACTTCCCTTGAATAGCAAAAACTTCTGAATTCCATATCAAAATTTTGAGAAAAAATGCTCATTGGTTCATCTACACAATGTCGAATGTCATCTCTGTTTGAGTGGACAAGCACCTGGATGTACTCAAATATTCAAAAAGTATAACTTCTTGAATGGAACAAATATGCCATGGGGCACAATGCAGCTTCATAAAAAAGATATAAAAAGCTGGCAAAAAATATATAAAAAGGGAAACCTGCAAAGCAGAAGCTATGATTTCATGTAAAGATGGCTCTTCCTTCAGAACAACCACACAAAGCAAGGACAATGATTCAATTTTTTCTGATATGTCAATTGGATACCGACAGAAGGCAGGAAGAAGATCCCATAGGCTATGGAAACATGACTGCAGACTCTTCCGTATGGATTCTTTCTTAACTGAGAAACAAAATCAATCATATTTTAAAAGTTCTTAAGATGATGAATTTTTAGCATTCAGCATTTCAGGTTATACCTTTTTTACATGATTCCTGAATATACTTTGCCAGAGGAGCAATACTATCCATAAAATATTGTAGGGATGCTCCAACTACATATTTCTTCAAAATAGGTATGATCCATGAATTAGAAAAGGTCGATTTATCCATATCAATAGCTATGGGCACCAATGAAAGCAGTTTCTCAGGACCCACTGCAATCACAGCTGCCCCAAGACACTGCTCTAGCTGAGAGAAGAAAGTAAAACAGCGATGAATAATCCAATATTACAATTAGCAGAAAAATAATTATCATAATATTTCTTCAATGATCATAAAAGATTTAAATATGCAACAGCCTCTATTCTGACTTACATGCTTCATTTTAGGTTTCTCCTCATCTACGTTGAGTGCAAATTGTGCTAATCTGAGCAAAATTTCCTTCATGAAAAAAATTGAGGACCCACCTAGAAACAAGATTTATGGAATTAATAATGCTCGTTAAGATAAAAAATAAAATAAGAAGATAGAATTTATTAACTAAATTGAAGCATTTCCAATAATTCCTCGCATAAGCTTAAACAACTTTTGGCAACTATTCAGTGACTTCCGATGTCAATCAATTGGACGTAAGACATTCTAATACAGATCAAAAAGCAAGTAAAATTTTGAAGATGAAACTCTATTACTAAGCACCTTCAAATCTTTAGTGCCTACTGTTTATTGGTGCATTTTATGCAGGTCATGGTATGCTTTTGTATTTACATCAGTGCGTCTATGAGTAACATTTGCAAATATTACATTTGTTCTAACAAGATAAAGATATCATTTGACTTCAAATAATCTTCCAATGGAATGCATCATTCGTTTTTCGAACTTGCAAATAGACTCTAACACTTTTATGCTTTTGAGGAGACTTCTTCTCAAGCAGGACGAAATGATAAATTATATTCAATATAATATGACCATCTAATCAAGTTACAGTTCAAACAAGTACAATTTATCATGGGCCAACCCTAAGGAGTCAAATCAAATAACAAAAGAGCTCAACCGAACCAATTTTAATGCATTTCTAGACCCATTATCATATGTCAAAATTCATATTTTTCATTATTAAATTAATTTGAAATATAATAAGAATAACAATGTCCTTATTTAAGATTTTAATTCCTTTATATATAATGCCTTATGTATGGACTTTCATTATTTATTAATTCAAATTTTTGAAATTAGATGGATTCAAAGATGAGTTCCTACAACCCTTATTTTGTCTTCCTAGTTTATTTTTCTCTCGAGGATTCGATAACCAAATATCTCATGGATTAAGCACCAACGGCATGATGAAGTGAAGTTTGATATCCTTTTTCTCACTTTCATTCATATTCTCTATTAATATTCACCATTCCACTGCATATTCTATGCCAACAACTCAAATTTTCCTTCTTTTATAAAAAGAATTTGATGTGGGAGTTTTTTTTTCCCCAATCAAAACTCTGCCTTTTTCTCATTTTCATTCATATTTTCTATTAATATTCACCATTCCACTGCAAATTCTAAGCCAACAACTCCAATTTTTCTTCTTTTATTAAAAGAATTTGAGGTGGGACTTTTTTTTCCCGATCAAAACTCTGCAACATGGGATTTACCATATATGAGCTTCAAATCCAACAACTTGGCAAAAATTCCAAAGCCTTCAACAATCAAACAAGTTGAGAACAGTAAATAGGTGAAAATATAAATCTATCTCAAATTTTAACTTTAAGCTAAAGAGATGGGAAGGTTTCAAGATAGTTTCATGGGTTGTTAGAGTGATAGTGAAAGATTAGAGTATGATAACTAAAAATAGTGATTAATTTTAGAATTTTGGAGTAGACTTATTGCTGAAATTTTCTACAGTAGATGATCATATTTTCTTTGATAGAAAAGCATAAGATTATTCAAATCAAAGGCTTAGGATGTTAGCTTAATTGAGGTAATTATAAATCATTTGAATAAATAGATAAATCATAAATTTATATGTAAACTGTTCACAGCAGATAGGCAGAAGATAATAGGAATTAGGATTATGTGGAAGTAGTGTGGCCTAATTTTGATGAGATATTAAGTGGTTTAAGGCTTTTGGAAGATGGTGAGGATGTACAAGAACAAGTTTAGAGAGGTAGAGAAATAGCTTAGAGTTTGCAAACCTTGATTGTAAATGATTTGTAAATCAATCTAAAAGCCAACAACGCAACAACAACTTGTAGCCACAAGTTTTAAAAGAGGTAAAAGCTATTTTTTATTGAAGCATTGGGGTATAAATAATAATAAAACGATTTAGAAAAAAATGAAATATGCCAAAATTCCCTCCTTCAAAATTCACCCATTGGTTATAATGACAGACCTCATTCACTCCTATTTTGAAAAATAAATAAATCACTCTAAATAGAAAAGATTCATTGAAATCTTTGATTGCCATTAAGAATCCTCTTTTTGGGTTGATTTATGAGTTTATAAAAGGGTATTTAACATTTAAAAAATTTCGTAGAAATCTTATATGATTGACCCCTCAAATTCAAAAGTAAAATAATAAAAAACAAATTCTGACTAATATCATAAAATTTGGCCTTTTTAGTTGATCTAATGAGATGACTGCTTGCTTGTCCTGCACTATAGTCCAAAATAACAAATTTTTATAAATACTCTTACTAAAAGAAAATTAATCACAATTTGTACATACCTTAAACTCATCTATTTTAAATTTTAGGCTTATCATAGCAATATTATTGAAGACAAATCTTAACAATTTTTCCCTTTATGCAAATCATGTGGCAATATATTTGAATCTCATATATGACCCTTCAACAACCCAAACTCTCTAAGCTCCTAAAATGCCAGGGGTTGAGCACCATACAAACACATAAACACAAATAATATAAGAACTTGACATCTACAAGAGAGCTATGAAGAATAGATGCTGCACACCAAGATAGATTTACTGATCATGAAATGCATATGAAACTGTTGGCATGGCCTAGCATTGGAAATAGAATATGCAATAAGAGACTAATCCACCTGATCGTCTCATATAGTCTTCTCCTAAACATGCATCGCCTTTAATCTTTAAATTTTGAATTGTTGAAATGAAACTCATTTTTTCTACTTTTTGAGTTACAAGTGCCGCAACACAAATGATGATTAAAATTTTAGCTCAACTCGAAGCTTTACCATACAGCAAATAGAGATCCTTCTTTACTTCCATAAGAAATAATGCAACATTACAAATTTTAAGAACTTAAACATTTCTTGAGAAAATGCATCCATCTTGACGTAAAGCACTCAATGACATCAAATTATTCCTCTGGTCTAATGGACGTTTGATTCTTATTGATGTCCTAATCACATCATTATGCATCTTTAACTTCACATTAAAGTTCTTCTCATACAAATCTGGGCAATAACAAATGACTCATTAGTGTAAAACAATTTCATATGAAAGTGCAAATAATCTTAGTAAAAAATTCATCGATCATTACATTGCCTCTTGCTGTCAAGGACAAAAAATCTCTTAAACTTGCATCCTACCATTTTGAAGTTAAAAAGGCAGTTATAGATTTATCATTTTATGACTGACATTAAAATGGGGCTCATTCCTCTCCAAAGCCTGAAATTCTTTCTTTGTGTGTCCTTTTTTTACTTCTTTTTTTTTTGGCAATAGAAGCAATCAGCATCATTATACCTACCACATACCTTCTACCATAATTAAAGATACACCCATTTTTTAATTATTTTCTCCTAAATAAGGGTATAACTGAGTTTGTTCTGCTTGGATTGGCTTGATAAATAACTCATAAATTGAGCTCATCGAACTAACAAGTCAAACTTGAATCAGGGCTAACAAGATTTGTAAGCTTGTGACTTAGCTCGTTTAAAAAATGTTAATATAAAATGCAATTAAAATATATTAAATTCAAGAGTTTAAATATTAAGTAATTAAAATTCTTTAAAAATTATATCTCAAAACCTCATACTGAGTGATTTTTTATTATTTCTCTTATAACTTCTCATTATTTTTATCGATTAATTACAACTACTTGAATCAAATTTATTTTCTCTTTCAAAATAAATGAGTCAACTCCTGAGTGGTTGGAGCTCATAGAATAGTGCTTGAGCTTAAGTTCAAACTCAATTAATTAATCAAGCTCAAGCTCAAGGTATAGGCAGTTCGAGCTCGACTCGACTCATTCACACCCCTTCTCCTAACCAACAATCCCTTATCAATTTTTCATCTCCTACAATTTTAAGCTAAGCAACTACATCTTTAGAACAAGTGAATGCTAATTCATCATACAATTTAATATGAAGGTGTTATAAGAAGGCATTAAAAACCACAAGAGTAATAAAGATTTATCCTCTCAATCAAAGTTGTGAAAATTGGACCGGACATCGAACCGGAAGAATAAGAGGTTCAAAGTTCAATGGTTCAACCGGGGTTGAATTGAGGTTGAATTAGATGATGTAATAAATATTAAAATTATTTAAATAAGATTTAAATAATATAATAATGTTGTAATAAGTATATAATCATATAATTGTGTGACTAAAAAATAAAGAGAATTCATGCATAATATTTTTTAAATTTTTAATTTAAATATTTTTCAAATTTTAAATTTAATTTTTAATCTAAATTTAATTTACATATAATTATATAATTATAACTAATTAATGTTAAGTATTTAAATATAATTCATTCATATGATAGGAAAGTTTTATTTTGTATGGTTTATGTAACTTTTGCTTTTGCATATGATAGGAACTCACATGGAGTGCGAATAAATATTAATATTTTTAAAATAATTTTATTTTATTTATTAAATTTAAATATTAAAAAAATAAAAATCATCTAAGTTTTAATTAAATGTTAAATAATATATATATATAGACTAAGTTTTAAAAATCTCACTTAATTTTTAAAAATCCCGCCTAATTTTTAAAAATACTGCTAAAATTTAAATTTTCCCTCCCATGGATGGCGAGCCGGCTCGAGCTCGTTTACAGTGAGACGAGCTCGAGTTCGAGCTCGACCCAAGCTCAAGTTCAAGCTCGCTTTTCATGTAACGAGTTGAGCTCGATAAGGGCCAAAACTCGACTCGACTCGTTTACACCCCTAGTTCACGATTGAACATGTCAAACCAGCCGGTCTGTTCCAATTTTTAAAATTATGCTATCAATAACTATCAAATATAAATTCCACAAATCCCAAACAATAGACTTAAACTCATTAAAATGAGATATAATAGTTACCTTCTTGCATGTGTGGTTAGTGCAGCCTGCGCTTTTGATAATTTTTATTGGTGATTTATTGGAGAGCCTTTTGGTCATCAATTAAAACACTAATTTGAGCAACAAAGCCATTGATGCTATTTCATTCAAGCCCTCTAACAAGACTTCATCCGTTAAACATTCTTGGATCACCAAGAAAGCTTTTTCATCCATTCACTTTTCTTCGATCATTGTCTCAAGCATAATTGAACACCCCATGAGTACCTTCAAAAATCCTATTGAATTGCCATGTATCATATAATGGTTCTCCAAATCACAAAAACCTTAAAGCCATCAAAATTTTCAATCGTACAGCTCAACCCCATTATATTCCTTATTAAGAATTGATAGCAGTTAAGAAAAATCTATTTGTTCATGCAAAAGCACCTATATTAACACATATGATAAATACACAAAAAATAAAAAAATTTAAGTGTTTCGATCAAAATGCATAGCCCAAATCCCAAGAGAGCGTAAATGAACCAATACATTATCGAACGTTCACGTGCATAGACAAATAGTTTGCAAGAAATGCTCTTCTCAAAATTCAAGTACACCCAATCTTACCATAAAGTGAAGTCTTAAATGTATTCGGCTTATAAAAGGGAATCATATTACTATTGCATAGAAACAAATAAGATAGATAATAAATAAATAAATCTAAAACGTACTGAACGATCCACACTTTACTCCAAAATGACACCACACGAGTCTTATCCCTTTTCGAATTTCTCAACAATAGCAAAATTTTAGTGAACGACCAAAGTCTTCTTTTTCTTTTTCTTTTGCTTTCTCCGACTAATAAGAGTTTAAGGAGGTAGAAATCTAAATCTACAACTGGTTTGAGTTTTAACGTGGAACTAATCCAAATAACAAAATTTTGAATCTAAGCCTATCTAAGAACAAACAGATCATTTATTTTAACTACAAACTCACCTATTTTGAATTTCTTGCTTATCTTGACAATATTATTGAGGAAAAATTCTACCAGCTATTGCATTAATTAGTGAAAAGATGGCACATATTCCTATCAAAGAACAGAAGGATCATTTGTATTTATCATAATTTAATCTATTTTGAATTTTGTGCAATTTGTGCTTATCTTGATAATATTATTGACGCAATACTCTAATAACAACTATTGCATTCAATTTATGAAAAAATGGTATCCCAAATTGAACCCAACATAAACGTGCAATTTATACAATTAATGGGCATAGTTGGGCTGAGTTTTTCATTCATGGTGATTTTGTTTGCTAGTTTTGGTTGAGAAAACTACAATCAAACAAAATAGAAATTGAAAATGTTGTTCTTGTAGGACTTGTTACTCCTATGTGCAAACTAATATAAAAAAGTTGAAGCATATTTGGATAAATATGATCAGCCACAATAACAACAAACATTTATCTCACTATGTATAGTCGACTACGTAAATTATTTTTCTCTATTGTGTCCTATTAAGAATCAATATCTCAACTAAAACTAATAAAAAATGTCATTTCTAATATACTTTTTAGCCAAGTCTTTTTCGGTATAACTCTACCTTTCTTAACATAAGTCAGATTTAATACATCTACTCTCCTAGCAGGGTTGGGTCATCCAAAAACCAATGTTCTATGTGACCAAGCCATCTAAGGCTTCACTAATTTTATCTTCCACTAGAGCTACTCCAACTTATCATGTATATATTTGCATTAAAAGTAAATTGATTCATCAACATCAACGCCCTCACCTCTGCAACACTTAACTTAATTTTATGATTTTCTTTTAATGACCAACATTTTGTGCCACAAAGAATTGTAGGTCTCACCACCAACTTATAATTTTTTTCCTTGAATTTGAGGGGTACTTTTCTATCACACAACTGGCCCGATGCATTCCTCCATTTCAACCCTCCAACTCAAATTCTACTAATAATTTCCCATTTATTTCACTAACTCTTTGAGCAATAGACCTTAGATAGCTAAAATGCACTCTTTTTAATGAATAGATCACCTAATATCACAATCCTACAACTAGATCTATTACTACTAAAATTACACTCCATGCATTCAGTCTTAGATTTACTCAATCAAAAACCTTTAGATTCTAAGGTTGACCTTCATAATTCAAGTTTTTCATCAACTCCCTCTCTAGTCTTATCAACAAGAAGAATATCATCAGCAAAAGTATATATCTTACATCCTCTTGCAAATGTCTAGCAAGAACATCAATGATTAAAGTAAAAAAAAGGGCTTAAAGCTGAATCTTGATGTAATCCAATTTAAATATAAAAATACTTAATCAAACCACATTGTTGTTAAATGCAAGTAACAGCTCTTGTATACATATCATTAATAATTTGAATATAAGTATTATTAACTCCTTTCTTTTCTAAAACTCTCCAGAGCACTTCTCTTGAAACTTTATCATATGCATTCTCTAAAATAATAAATATCATATGTAGATCCTCTTTACTCTCTTTATACTTCTCCATCAAACCCTTTCAATAAATGTATAGCTTCCATATTAAACATACTTGGCACCAATCCAACTGATTTTGAAAAACATTAATATCATCGTAACCTATGCTCTATTCCTCTCTCCCATAATTTTAATGTAAGACACATTAATTTAATTCATCTATAATTCGCACACCCTTAAGCATCACCTTTATTCTTAAAAATAGGAGCCAACACACTCCACTCATTTGGCATCTTTTAGTCTTCAAAATAATATTAAAAAGCTTAGCTTGTTAGGTCATTGAGCTAGCTCATGAGTCACTTATGAGTCAGCTTGACTAATTTACACCCCTAGTTCTAATATTATCACAAATAACTTAATTCCATGAAACTCCAACTATTAGTTTATTACACTTAAAAACTCTTGGTGTCCAAACCTCCTATCTCATTGTACTTAAAAGACATATATGATCATGTGAAATCAACCCTATCATTTCATGTGAGAAACCCACGTGAAACTTATGCCTAAAATTTAGGTTACAGCCCACTAATAACAAATCGTTCTCCTAATCATTTCTACATTTCTATTGGAATATCATCATGTCCTATTATTTTTCTACACCTCATTTTCTTCAAAGGCTCTCCAACTTCGTTTTCTACTAATATCAAAAAAATATCTCTATTGTCATTTAGGGAGCTAAGGTCATTAAAGTCAATCGTACTCTCAAAACTTCATTGAAAAGTATATAGAAATATCACATCTACCTATGTTAAATATCCTCTAAGAAAAACACCTTTTGATCTTCATTTAAATCTTAACACTATCATTGCTAGGTCTCAGATCCTGGATGAGAAAAGTGAAAGGTTGTGTTAAGTTATCGACAACCAGCATAAAATTCATCGAACAAACATGACATGAAAACTTAAGTATGATCAGCTCAGTTCGCTAAATTACTGGAACTGAATCAATCAATTATGTCAATCTTCAAACAAACTAACATATGCACAGCCCTTAATGTTGATGAAGGTAACAATCATAAATTCTTAAACACATAGATTCAATCAAAAAAAAAAAAGAATTATCACCCAAAGTCCTTGATCATCCAAATAGAATAGAAGATTGGCACAGAAATTAGATAGCAATAGAACAAAAGAGTTTTCATGAAAGAAAGAAAAAAAAAATTAAAGGACAGTTTTGAAGTGCGGAAGAAATTAGCAAAGAGCTTCACTATTAGAAAAATACAACAACCATAGAAGACATCATCTATTTAAAAAGGGTGAATGTCACGAAGAACCAGCCTCAAACATTGTTTGTCCTATAATTCCTCCATAAATAAAGATGTGCCATAGCATCACAAACATTGCATCTTCTGCCTTAAGCTCTAACCAGAATACCTAGTGGAAACAATATAACTGAATTTCAGATCAGGAATTTTCTGAGTAACTGTAAAGATGAGTTTCACCATTTTTTGTGTGAAAGGAAAGATGATATCAGCCAAATTTGAAAAACAAAGATAGAAATCACTCTTCTCATAAACTATAAATATTAATTTGTATGTGTTTTCATTCTTCAATGAAAGCCTAACCTATGGACTTGGATAAAAGGCAAATCTATTTTGTCCACTATTCTTCCACAAAAAAATAAAAACACCATCATTAGTAATGCATCTTCAATCTGATTCAAACAGTTGATTTAAGAGCTTTGTGACAATAATTAGAAGTTTTAATAAACCAAAATTTCATTGAAGCATATCAAACTTCATAAAGATATCATACTTGAGTTCTTTTCACATGCAGAGTTCCCAATGAATGAAATGTGAATCTAATCATGGAATTTAACAGTAATAAGAAACAATAAATTATACACCTAACCATGCAACTCAACAACTTTGAAAAGTAAAGCCTAGTACAAGTATGGTCAACTTTACAAGGAATTGGTTTGACTGATCCTGAGACATTGACTAAGTACTAAAACAACCTGATAAACTATAACACAAACCAATGTGCGCCCCTATAAATCACACTCCCTACGTGTTAGTTATTATGACACTTAATACAGATTGGCATGTGGCAAAGTAGTCTTAATCAGGTCTAAATTATCCAAGCTGATGACAGCCAAGACCTAGGAATTGCTGATGCTTAACTTAAACTAAATCTTTATCATGCCAAGTTTTCAAAAACTTTTTCATTCTTGATTTTCATATAATGTTTAAGTTATACTTGCAACGATTCCTTCATCAATCCAAGGGGGAAGAGAGCGTGCAAAGCTGCAATTAGGCATGCATCCACTTTCACAAAGTACTTAAGGTCACAAAATTTTCTTGTACTTCGCACTATGTCATCTGCCAAGTATAGAATCATGCCTGAAATCACGTAGAAGAAATTAGCATCCTAGAATCATGCATGAAATCACGTACCATGAATGAAACTCAAAAAATTATTGATGAGAGAAAGAGATAGAAATAAAATGCATCCATTTCTGGCTCTTAAAAATGATAGAAACAGTTTGTGTGACTGTTCATTAATAAGGCATTGTTTTGGCCACATGGTCCCACAGAAAATTAAAGGCAACCAAATCATTGTATCCTTAAATAAAGTTGGGTATCATTTTGATTTAAAACAAAATAGTACTGGAATTAAATTGGATAATCCTACGAACCAAAATTAACAGTTTCAACTATGTTAGAATAAGTAACCTTGCCATTGTTGTATAAAGGATAAAGGGAGCATAACTAGGCAATGAGTCCATCTACTAAATTAATGGAAATTTCAACGTTGATGTTTAAATCGTTCATGCCATAAAGAAAACAAAGGAACATACCGAGTTTGAGAAACAAAACAGACATGACTTCCAACATATGCTCAGTAGGAAAAATGCACTTTTTTAGCATTTTATCGGATACGCTGCAAATAGAAGCAACTGCAGCTGCTTCAGGACTACTCTCTATCTTATAGTTGTCTGATTGACCTTTGCCCAACCTGAAAAGGCTCTGATTTATATGAAAGTTTATCAATTCTTTCAGAATATCAGCAACAAGCTTCGAAGTATCAGAATCAGATCCCAAATATCCTGAATATTCCAGCAAAGAAAACATATATGAAGCTACTTTATTTCTAAAAATAGAAGCAGATTATGCAGTTCAAAACTAAAGTACAAGCACAAGAGCCAGTTCAAGAAATGTAAGCTTAATGGCAGGAAAGTATGAGTAAGGCTAACCAATACAGCTTTTGCATAAAATGCTTTAAAATTACCAGCAAATTTTAGATGTTAAGGAATCAAAAAATATTATCAAACTATACTAAGCCAAAGCAGAGTTTCTAAATACGCACCTATAAGAGAAGTGAAGACAAGAGGAAGGTATCTTATCCACATGGTTGGAAATACATCTCCAAATTTCCTTAAAACATTTTTCAACAATGAAGATGCAGAAACAATAGTATCTACAGGATTCTTTTCAGCAGAGGAGACATATGATGTAAGAGCAGATATGACGTTTTCTGCTTTGGGGACAAGAACTTCAACATCAGACTGCTCCAGCAACGCTTCAAAAATTCTTAGAATGTGTCTAGTTGGCCATGAAAAATGGCAGCCAAGTAGTTCATAGGAATCAGACAAAATTTTCATTCTAATTTTATCGGAAATATATGGAAGCATAGTATTCAGAACATTTAGCATGCGGAGGGCTTCCAAATGCTCAGGTTTGGACGTGGTGTTGTTCAGAGCTGCATTTGTAGGTTCAATTGAATAGGAGTTTTTCACCAACGCAATATACTTTCTATGCATCCGATGTACAACTTTGCTAGTCTTTTTGACAATGGAGGAACTACGACAATTTTTTGAAAACTCTTCAAGACATGATTGGGCACATCTGCGAACCTGCATATGCATCATCCATTATGATTAGCAGAGTTATTAATAAATTCCTAAGCGAGGAAGAATTGAGCCAAAGTCTCTCATTTAATGTAGACATCAAAGAGCAGATAGTCCGAAAAATAGCATCATCATAAACAAAAGTAAGCACTTATCAATGAAGAACAGGGACATCTTCAATGTTGTGTTATTCAAACCCATAACATATAATTATCAGTCCTTTTTTTTCTTTTCTTTTTCCTTTTTTTATAAAAAAGGATAAACATAATTATTTAATACAAACAATCGAAGCTGCTAATCCATTGCAAAAATAGGGCAAATTATAAGGTTTGGACACCGGACGTGTTCGGAGCCCAATGAAAATACGCCACATCACCTACTACTCGGTATTGAGCTCGGTACTGAACAGTACCAAGCAGTATCGAGCTCGGCACTGCTCAGTACTGAGCTCAGTACTTCACAGTACCGAGCTCAGTACTACTCAATACTGTGAATACTGAACGTAAGCTGTGTCAGGTGTCCGAACCCAATAATCTCTCCAAAAACAGGTAGGTGACTTTATAGAACATACTATCTAACTTCCTCCTTCAAATAACATAAATGATAACATCAAAGCTTCTTCTCAGATAAGTTTTCTCTTGTATTAATGGAGAGATTATTCTGCGCGGACACGGGACGGGAGAACCGTCCGGTTACGCTCGGTACCGAGGGCCATACATTTTTGGTGTGGCGTGGCGCATTTTTATTGGTCTCCAGACACATTCGGACTCCGCACAGAATAATAAATCGTATTAATGAGCACCTTGCATGCTATGTCAACATCAGTATGAACGTCGGTGGGTGGGTGTATGATAGGAGGTTGTTGATGTATGTATAAGGTAGGAAGGGAATGTCATCTGTATTCAGATTTAATATCTGAAATTAATATTTGACAGCCTAAAACAAATACTTGCAAGTTTACACCCCCAACATGAAAGAATTATTACGTCCTCCGACCGGATGCCGAGGAACATTCGGTCGTAGGCAAAATCGCGCCTATACCGAGGTGTACCGAGTTTTTTGATCCGAGGTGTACCGAGTTTTTGCGGTATAGGCGCGATTTTGCCTGCGACTGAATGTTCCTCTGCATCCTTACACCGAACCAAATAAAAGTTCCCCAACATGAGAACGAGGAATGTAGATGTCCCACAATAGAATTGCCAGTTAAATTCTAAAATGACCATATCAAATAAATATATAACCAAATCTAACGTGCATTATGAGGTTTGTACGCATTTCAAGTAATACCATTAGCTATGCCTCCTTTTCTGTCCGCAAAAAAAAACATAAAAAAATGTACCTTTGGACGTTTATCCACTGCAAACAGTAGCAGAGTCTCAAGAGGCAATTCAATGGAAGACCAGTCTTCCAAATCCAACCTCAGCGCCACTAGACCCAATGACTTCACCATAGACCGCAAGGTACCGGTAGATAGACCAGCGGAGGGATCCCTCAGGAATGAAACAATAACAAACGCCGCATCTTTAGCCCGGGGCTTTGGCAAGGACTCTGAAGGGAGAAGAGGGAGCACGATGGCCAAAAAAGCAGAGAGGGCAGCAACACCTTCCCGGTCCCACCGATCAGCGTCACGAAGCGCCGTAATGGCGGCGGCGAAGTATGCTGGAGGCGTAAGAGGGAGACCTTCCTCTGAGAGGATGGACTGCATAGCGGCGGCTGTGGCGCAGAGATGGCGATGCTGCTGTGCGGAGGACCGTGCATAGCGCTCCATGAGGACACGGCAGACATCACCGTCACCGCGGAGTTCGAGGATGGACAAATGCTCTTCTGCTTCTTTCTCCTCATTATTCTCCTCCACTTCTTCTGCTGGTCCTCCCCGAGCAGCGTTATGCTTGTTATTTTTCTTCCGCTTGGCTGCGAAAGCTTCGCCGCTCGTAGGCTCTTGGGATTCTGCTTCGCCAACGACGGTTTCGTCTGATTCTGCTTTACGCTTCATGCCTCCTTGCCTGATACTGCAGAAAAAAACCTGATAGGGTTTTAAGTTGAAAATCTAGGCTTTAAACCAAAAGGCCGATGCAAGTATAAATCTTCCAGATTTAATAAATTCTATGTGACTTAAGTACTAAAATTTGATAAGATATATTTTAAATTAAATTAAATTCACGTAAATTATTTATTTAGCTCTTTGTTTCGACAATTAAAATTGTGTATATGATTACAATTCTTATTATATTATTTTATATATATTTATATTATTTATACTAATTAGTTTGTAATTAAAATAATTAATTATATCAATAAATAATTTACTAAATTTATTAAATGATAAAATATATTTTGATAAATTAAATCAAAAATAAAAATATTTCAATAAGACAATAACTTTAATTAATTAATATTAATTATTAATTCAGACCATAAAAATTTGAGTTGATCACAATTAAGAGTCATGTACACTCTGATTCAACAAGCATATAGTTGAATTGAATGTCTCGAAAAATCTAACACATCAAAAGTGATCTGATTCAAGTTCAAATAAGCTCATTAAGCCCATATCAATTTGACTATTTCAACCAAGCAAATATGAGTCCAAGATTTATTGATTATGGTATCATTAAGGTACCAAATAATTAAATAATAGTATATAATCAAGATAATCAATAGGTTGTCCAATGGAGTATTTTGGATGTTGCCTCCATTCTCTGCATAAAGGGGACCTAGAGTTGAAAATTTGGAAATGGAAAGAGTTTTGTCTAATGATTGATGTCAATGACCACCACAACAAATGTTATTGCACGGGCAAATTATTGGGTCAGGTGACCGAAGCCATCTCTCCGTTCGGTCGCCAATAAAAATGCGCCATCTGTTAGGATTAATGTCGACTGACTACTAATGCCTAATTATAATATCTCCACCAATATCAGTCAGTCATCATATTCATTCATTATCTCTAATTAGCATCACTCAATGAAAAAATTTTCAGCACTTTGATTCAGCCATTATCATTCGATTAACATTATCCAACTATTATCGTTTTAGCATCCTTCTCCACATTTACAGAAAGGTAAACTAATATTTCATATTTTGTGATGTATATGTCTAATTGTGGAAAAGAGCACACTATTGTAACATACATACATAGTGGATCATCTCATCTGAGGTAGCCCCTATGATTTTTTTACTTTCTAAATTTTTTACTTATAAACTCTGGTGTCTTCTATATACCTTCATGCTATATGTATGTGTTGAATCTTTATGCAAAGCAATGGCGTAATTTTTTTTTATCATCGTTGAATTTTCTACCCAATAGTTTAGCACCGCATGCTAAAAAGATTTTCATCATAATAGAAATACTTATTCAATGGTAAAAAATCATTCTCACAATAAATTGACAACCATAAATCATTTTTGAGAATTTTAAATGTAGGATGAAATAATTTCAAGCTCAAATCATCATGCTCTACACCAACAAGCTAACCATCATCTCACATATGTATCACCAAAATTGCCCTCTATATTGTTGTTATGTTGATAATCATCATCTTTCTGTTGTAGGGCTAGTTATCTCTATATAAATAATCACTTGTAGTATTGCTTAAAGTATGGGTGTCAGTATTTGACCCAATACAAAAATCTTATACAAATCCATCATTAGAAACTCTAGTTTGAATCAATCCATTTAATATTTGAGTCAACTTAGGGTTAGAATAAACAACTTGATAAAAAAAATTAATCAAGCTTAGGTATGGGTTTAATAAACTCAAAAATAGTGAATAAAATATTTTATTCTTATTATTTTACATTTTTTTCTATTTTTATGAGGTTGCCATACCCAAATTTGACAATTGTGGTAATGTTGAATTAGGCTGACACTATCACACCATGACTTAAATATTTTCATATCATGTTGGGTCAAATTAGTGTTTTGTCTAGAGAAATTTAGATTAGAATTCTCAATCGTTTAATAAATGGTTGAAGTTTAGATTTATTACATTCATGCCAAGTTATTTTTACAATAATTTGAATGTTTAAAATCTATAAATATGTTTATGTTTGCACTAACATAAGAATTTTTAGAATTTTAATGGATCAAATGGAGGCTTTATATATGAGAGCTAGAGTAATTTGTTAAGTTTGAAATTTGCCTTTTGGGGCGTTGTAGCACCGTGGCTATATAACACTACAACACTGAGATCTGGATAGATGATAATTGATCGGTGGTAATGTGATTTAAGACAAATTTGGATCAGAGTGTAGCAATGTTGTGACCACCGCTACGATGTTGATAGTAGCACTGTGGGCTGGACAGTTGTTTATATTTATTCACTTAAAATTGTCCATTTCTATCAACTGGGGGGGGAGAGAGAGAGAGAGAGAGAGAGAGAGAGAGAGAGAGAGAGAGAGAGATAAGTATAGATTCAAAGCCGTTGAAGATTGATACAAGATAAATAATATTTTAATATGGCATGATGACTAAGAATGTGATAA
>NW_021320019.1:3942237-3955290 GCF_001605985.2 Dendrobium catenatum | reverse complement strand
TATATGAACATTAACAATAGAATACTGGTTAATGAATGATTACTCATTATTATTATTTATATTATAACTTACATTGTACTAAGTTTGTTTATTACAGATAGTGTTGTTGTTCTTTATGATATGGATCATTGTTATTGATAATATGGGCTGTGATGTGATATGCCATAAAATGAGCAATTAGTATACATAATTCACAAATATATTGATGCATAGATTTCCTTATATGATTTATAGTATATTATTTTGCATCTTCTTGCATTAATTTCAATTGTAAAATCTTAATTATTTATTGAGCTATGCGCCCATTACGTGATTTAAATGATCTTAAGGAACATGCAACTTGAGACTATAGAAGTAAAAATGAAGTGATGTTTTTGTAGTTTATTTCAATTTCTGGTTCATGTTGAGAGTTTGTTTATGGGAAAGTTTTGTAACATCATAATTATAATATAAACTATTGTGAATGGAATAAAATATGATGTTATTATATTTATTATTATTTAGTGGCCATGTGTAAATATATAAATATTTATTTGGTTATAAATATTAATTATTCCAAATAGATTTTGAGTCGTTACATAAACTCAATTTGACACCTCTAATATTGAGTAATATATGAACATCATAACAATTAAAATTACTAATGACATTATCATCATCATAATATTTTGTATTTTTTAAAGTAAAAAAATAAAAATATTTTGAGTTTTTAATATTTTCTAAAGAAAACACAAAATGTTATAGATTGCATTTAAGAAAAAGTAAAAAAAAATTGCAGATGATCCAGCCAATATCTGATAAATAAATATTTTAATAACAATAGGCAAATATTTTGTTATAGTGGTAAGCCTCATCACCTGCAATTTTAAGCAAATTTTTTGTGGGTTATAAAAAAATAAAAATATTAGTTTATAATTTATAATTGCTAATAGAATTATTAAATAAATTTCTTAAATTAAAAAGATGATTTTTTACTACTTTATGAAGTAATTTTTTAGTACTAAAATTTTTAATTAAAATTTTATTTTAGAAAGCAATAAGACAGCTGCCCAAATCAAACACATTTTAATGTTTAGCAGGTAACATTTCAACTCTATAAGATCATCCTCATTCCTTATCAAGGGCTACACACATCTCTCATTTTTTTGTAATTTATCCACCGCTCGAAAAGCACTCCTTCCAATGAACGTTCTAATTGCTTGCTGTGCTGGTTTCGTTCCTTATGCAAAGAGACCTAGCTGATAAGAATCTCGATATCTGAGGAAGAAGACGAAATGAAGATGGTTAGATTTGGATCCAATGGTATTGACTAAACACTATATTTCTTACGTTTTGTACTCAATGTACACCCTCCAATCATGAGTCGCGCTTGAAGGGGAAATTATTGGGTTCAGCCACCGGACGCATCTATACATCCAAAATCCAATAGGAGGATGCCACATTGCGACCCGACGAACCCTCTCGATTTATTTAGCACGTGTTTCTCCATTTACTGTTCAGACCGACAACCCGACACAGACCGAAGGTAAAAAGTCATTCTTTTATTAGTTTTTTTTTTTTGAAACGTTGCAAATTAAAACTCACGCCCTTTTGGTTGACCTTTCTCCCCCTCTCTTAAGCGTCTTCATTTGAAATTCATAATTTTCCTCATCACTTTTATTGTTGAAGCCATGTCGAAGGGCCGTAATTTATTTTGTGCGTTGTAGTGTTTTTTTTGTAAATTTTCTTAGCTCGGTACTACACTCGGTACTTTTTAGGGTTTTGTCATTATTTTTTAGGGTTTCGTAAGTCGGTTTAGGGTTTTGTATTTTTTTACAAAGCATGGAAGGGAAATGCTCGGTACTACTCACATTATTTCTCTAAATACTTTTCGTATGTTTTGATTTTGTGCTCTCGGTACCGCTTGGTACCATACTCGGTACTATGCATGCCGAAGGTCCATAATTTCTTTCATGCGTGTAGTGTTTTTTGCAAATTTTCCTAAATCGGTACTATGCTCGGTACTATAGTCGATACTTGTAGGGTTTTGTCTTACAATGGAATTAATTTTTAGGGTTTTATAAGTCAGTTTAGGGTTTTGTATTTTTGTACCGAGCATGAAATAGAAATGCTCGGTACTACACACGTTTTGATTTTGTGCATTTGGTGCCGCTTGGTACCATACTCGGTACTTTGCATGGTACCTAGTGGTATTTTTTATCAATTATTCTCTCGGTCGGTATTTCTCTTAATACCGTTCGGTACTGCTCGGTACCATACTCGATATTTCTCTTAATACTTGTGTAGGGTATTCATTTAAAATTGTTTGGTACTGCTCGGTACCATACTCGATACTATGCATGGTACCGAGCATATTTTTTATCCATTGTGTGCTCGGTACCATACTCGGTATCATGCCGAGTATGGTATATTTTTCTCCAGTTCTCTCTAAATAGTTATTAAAATCGCAAAATTATAAGAATATTTTTCAAAGATTCATTTTTGCTGTAGAGCTTCTACGTTTAGACAAGTTTATAATTATTTGAGAAGTACATTTAGTCAAGAATTTGAAGATTTTTTGAAGCGGTTGCACCTTCATCACTTTCTCTTGTTGCCTGCTTTCCGTCAGAATATTCATCCAAAATTGAGGAGGAGATATCACATTTACAGAATCCTCCCCCTTCCTCACTAGAATTTTCATCCAAAATTCGAATTAAAATCCAACTGCCCAAAAGCTCTTCGACGGCTTCTAAAATAAAAAAGTCAAAAACCTCCCCTAGGGCTTCCACTCCCCCCCCGCCTCCCAATCTGGTACTCCACCAAGTAGCCCAAAAATCAACCTCCCTAAACCGCTAAATAATGATGACCGTCAGAACATGGACAAACTGATTGCACAGAATAAAATCCTCATTACTAAGCTTGCCATATTTGAATCAACATCTACCTTGCTAGAGCAACGAGTACAATCATTGGAGCATGTTGTGTTTGAACTTAAGGATATGGAGAGAAAAGTTGAAACAATATAAAAATTTCTTGAGGCCAACATTCTAGCTACATTGGAAGTTAATGCTGCATAATTTGACTCTCCAAAACCTATGGAGGCCAACTTTTCAGCCCCATAGAAGGAAGAGGTTCATGACCCACAAGACAAAGTTGATATGAGTAAGATAACAATAATAATTGATTTAACTTTTTCACCATATAAAATAATAGGAAGTAGTGGAAGTGCTGAACAAGCAGAGCCTTCAGCTACTAGCACTGACATTGCAAAAAGGGTTCGACAAAGGATTGATCGTAAGAGAAAATAGATCAATAACCCATTTACAATCGGTAAAAGAAAGAGTCATAAAGATGATGAAATAGTGAAAATACAGAGACTAAAGAAATTGTTGAAGTCAATGAGGAAGACAAGATAGAGTTGAGATCAGCACCAACTAAAATTGATTATCCTGGTTGGTCAATGATAATTGAGGATGTGTTCATTTTCATAGACAAATGTTTTGAAAAGTTCAATGATAAGTGAGTGCCCTCCTTATCTTAACCCTTTTCTCTTTTCTGCCGAGCTTAATGTTAAGCCTAATATTATGTTATTTTGTAGGGGGAACACTATTTTCTCAGTTGGTAACATCGTTATTTATAGAAGTCATCTTGATGAACTAATAATCGAAGAATACCTAGATAATAACCATTTTGACATTTTTGTCATTACTCTAGCAGATAAGAACAAGATTTCCCCAAACCTTTCATATTTGTTTCGAGCTTCCATTGGGTTAGTTTGATCTTAAAACTTCTAAATGCTTATTTTTTAATTGTATACTGAGTAGTATTCCTACAAGATACCGAGCGTTATTCGTACAAGATATTGAGCGGTACATGTTGATACCAAGGGAATTCTTCACGGTACCGAGCAATATCCCTACATGATACCAAGCGTTATTCGTACATGATACCGAGCACTATTCCTACATAATACCGAGCGTTAATCATATTTTTTTGTATTATGTTCTTAATCATATTTTTCTTTGCTTGTTATGTCAGGGTTATTATGATGTGTATAAATATAATATAGAACAGTTTGTAACCCACATCAATAAAGATTATATTAGGACAACATATTTACTGCTTATACCTATAATACACAACAACTATTGGACACTAATTGGGGGAAATTTGATTAAAAAAATTCGGGAGTTCTACGATTCATTACTCGATCTTACTCATATTGCCATACTACCTAAAGTTGTAAGCAACATTTAATAAATTTTATAATTCACCATTTATATCATGCTTTACTCATCTAATTCAATATTATTTAAATTGTGTGCAAATTAGACATTTTTATGAAGAAACGCAAATGGTCTGGGATGATAATGACATCAGACAATGGCCGATAAGGCCGAATGTAGATGCCCCTACCCATAAAAATGTCTTTGACTATGAAATGTTTATCTGTAAATATATGGAATCAGTTGTGCAACCTCAAGGTGTTATATGGAAAGACCTAAACAATTGGTAAGATAGCATGCCAAAATTCAGAGCTGAATTCGCTTTCACATTATTTTGCAGTACATTAAAATAAATGTACATAATTTTTACATAGTGAAATATTTATCGATACAGTCAATGCTTGTACATTACAAAATTATACTTCACTTTATTGTACATAGCTGAGATCTTATAGGGTAGCTTAATGAGTAGAGAAAAAACACGGCTTACCGAGTAGAGAAAACATGAAATTAACAAATACTATTGCTCCTTCAGTAATTGATGAATACATTATTAGAATTGACTTTGTAAGGGACAACAACCAAATTATGTCATCAACTCAAACTGTATATCTTGCCACCTAGCTAGGTTTAAGAACTTCCTCTTACGATAAGGCCTCTATTTCAAAAGTTCCTTATATAAATAAAAAATGAAGACATCCTCAACTGGGTCCAATGACGATATAGAATACAATTTTCTAAATCACATGTTGATAATAAGTTGTTTCCAGTAGCTACTCCTAATTTTGCACGTCGCAACTCATGATATCACATTTGAAGAAAGTTAGGACAAGCAAGGTGGTGATAATTCTCAAAGAACTGTTTCTCGGCCCATTTCCAACCTTTGGAATTTAAGAAATTACCTTCTCTATTCTGTTCTACACCCATGACCTCTCGATGCAAAATTAGGAGTTCAATATCACAACGCTCGTTCCAGTAATGCAGACAATATTTATAAACTTTATTATCCCTTGCTAGTTGTTCAAGTTGACCATTGGGAGATTCTGACATCTTTTCATGCATCGCAGTTGTTGCAATATTCATGAATACTTTGATTGACATACCGAGATGTAGATTAGTTTCCTGCCATCGTAGTTTGTAAACCATTACTGATTCTAAAAAAGAACGGCTGAAAGTTTTCTTCAAGTGGACGAGAGAAGACGATGTTGTCGGCGAGTTAGCATCAATGTTATCTTTAAATAACTCATTGTAACCACCCATCTGTCAAACTATGAATATCTTACCTGCCCCATCTATCAACTATAAATAGCTTACCTATAACATCTACCCAATATAAATAGCTCACCTTACATTACAATATAAGCTAGCGAGCAGTGAGTGTACCAAGTGTTAAGATCCCGACCTGATGCGAGTGTTTCGAGCAGTGAGTGTACCAAGTGTAAAGTGCAGTACCGAGTGTAAAGCACAATACTGAGTGTAAAGCGCAGTATCGAGTTGTAAAGAAAAATACCCATGTTAAAGACCTATATTTAGCGTGTCGAGTAATATCAAGTACCGAGTGTACCAAGTACTACCGAGTACCGAGTGTGCCAAGCAGTACAGAATTATGGAAATTTACATTGAAAATCATTAATACATTATTCAAGGAAAATCATTAATACATTGTTTTAGAAAAATCAATCATCAATACATTAATCACATTTTATACATTCTTCTTCACATCAATAATTCCCTTCATTATTCATATATATTCAGCTGACGGTTTTGTGGTTGGTCAATGGTTTATGAACTCATCTGTCAAGCATTCTAGTATTTGTGTGATAGGCGGCTGCATTGCAGGTTCTTCTAGAACTGAACATTGTTCTATGGTTTGAGGGTGTTGCTCTAGATATTTCTTTTTCTTACTTTTTCTCATCTCCCAGTAACTTTTCAATCTTATATTAAAAATGCCTTTAGGCCTGCACTTTTGAGGATCTTTAACATTCATAAGGCCTCCACCTCCTCTCTTGCAAATAAATGGTTGGCTGTTCTTCTTTCCTGGAAGGATGAAGTCAACATGTTTAACCATCTCGATCATTGCTGACAACATGTACTGTTCTACATCTTCATTCCCGTGTGCTCGTGTGCTAACTTGATATGTAAATCTGCTTACATGATTTCTAATATTATAGCTATACCACCCTCATGCATTTGGCCCACTTTCTTTTCAGTGCATGTAACCTATTAAGAATAAAAATCTTTCCTAGCCCTAGCAGACCATCGAGGCAAGAGGTACTGCGAAGGAATTCTAATGATATCTAATTGCCTGATAACTCTCATACAATGAGAACAAAGTAATCCCATCATACTGAACTTCCCATAGCTGCAATCAATTATGCATTCCATTGAATTAAAGTGAATAGTCCAATGAGAAGTCTGATATTTTATATCAAATTTCACAAAAAAAAAATGTGGATCCATTATGAGATGCATGATCTATGTGCATCCCTAAGAACTCCTCAAAAAAAGGAATACAATTTCCTTTTGTTAAAATTTGTAGCTTGCTTAAGTATTCTGCTACTTTTAACTACAGGAACTATGTCAGACTGGTTACATTTGAAATCTTCATCATATTCATTTTGACACCAACTCATTATTAGCTTCTCTAACCCTAGAAAATATTCAGTTATAAAACTTGTTGCCTTGGAAATGCCATGACACACGTTGTTGGTGGACTCGCTACGTTGTGTAGAAAGAATGTATAGGTTAAAACAGTTCTTATTAAATGTTGTTTACCAGTTATTTCTAATTTTATATAAATCTTTTAACCATTCATGGCTTTAGAGGTCTCATTCACTGATCATTTTAGCCCAGGATTTCTCAAACTCTTTCTTAGAATCACACTTACTAAAATACTTATGAAAAAAGCACTCTAACTTTGTTGTTGCTATTATAGCACCACATCTTGGATGGAGCCTTCTTACTTATGTGTCATTGGCACATCCTATGTTGTGTTTGCGGCAATACAATTTCAATCGCTCTAGTTATTGCATGGTCCTGGTCAGTAAATATCGTTATGGGAAATTTATCACCTATTATTTGTAAAAATGTTTAAATAACCAAATAAATGATTCAATAGTCTCCTTCGATAAAAAAGTAACCCCTAAAAGAACATTATGCCAATGATTATTTACTCTAATAATTGGAACATAAGCTAAATTATATTTATTAAGCCTATAGCTAGTATAAAAAAATAATCACATCATCAAAACAATCATAATTTATCCTCACTAAATCATCAACCCAAAAAAAATTCAATAACCGATCATTCTCATCAGTTTGTACATCCCATCCAAACATGTTATCATGAATTAGTCATTCTTTAAATAATTGAACAAGGGAATTTGTGTCCCCATTCTCAATCTTTGATCTTCTCTCCTTTTAAATAAAGTTATATGCATCCCTCTTAGAGAATCCTATATTTCCTTCACCACCTACTTCATCACGTAGATACGTAAATGCATCAACTGTTTGTATCCCAGCTTCTGTTATGGATTTAAGAACTGAGACATTATCATCACTAATGTTCTTACATGATCTAAGCAAATGTTGATCTTCAGGTCTAGCTAATTCGTGATTGTGGCTATCAATATATTTATGAACCTTCCAAATGCCATCTTGACTTACTAAAAATCTAACGATAGCTAGGCACCCGGTTTTAGTATTGGCTCTTCGATATTTCAAATTGGAATTCAAGTCAATGCCCTTCTTAAATCCAGCTTTCGAACATACAAAGTCCTTTGATTTAATTTTTTTTGAATTTGATCAGAAACTATGATGGTCCTTTCGAACACTGAATCCAATGTTATAAGCATAATTACAACACATGTTACATGCTTCCTTGTCACTTGAATAAACACCCTATGCAAATGTGAAAATGATTTTAAAGTTAGCTATAAACAATCAGATAAATGTACAAGTCTGTACTTCCCGGTACTCAATATTCTGCTCGGTATTTCTCTCTGTATTTATTCTTGATGCTCGGTACCGCTCGGTACTTCACTCTACATCTTTCTTTGTACTCGATATTCTGCTTGGTACTGCTCGGTACTTCACTATACATCTTTCTCGGTACTCAGTATTATGCTCGGTACCGCTTTGTACCGCTCGATACCTTGGACCGAAAAATACCGAGAGCAGTGTCGTGGACCAAAAAATATTGAGCTAGTATAACCACTGGGTATCGAGAAGCAATATATGGAATACTCTCGACTTTAATACTATTACTAAAAACATTAACTCTATATTTATAAGATCTCTTGCTAAAATCTATTCCGGGTTCAGATCTTACCGTAAAAATCCAAGATATTTGTTTCATGCTCCGATCCGGCATTTCTTCCTTTACGTCTTCAGTTTGGTCCATCTCCTCGAACGATTCTAAGTCATCCAAATACATTTCCATTTTTATTTTCGATTCGTCTTCCTCGGTTCTCTTCACAGAGCTCTTCTAAGAAATTATCCTAAGCCCTAATGTAGAAAAAACCACAAATTTCTCATAAAAAAGAACACAAAAGAGCGGCCTTTTTTAAATTTTTGCGGGGAACCCGGTTCGGTTCAAGAAACTCGTGTAGTAAAAGGGAAATGGAGAAGCATTGCTAAATAAATCGAGCGGGTTCGTCGGGCCGTCGGGACACAACGTGGCATCCTCATATTGGATTTTGGATGTATAGATGCGTCCAGTGACCAAACCCAATAATTTCCCCGCTTGAAGGCCATGGACCTTATTGAATATGATTAGGTTGTTACAAAATCAAAGCAAACTAATAAAATTATAGGGTTTTTTTTTTTGTTGCAAGTAATCCTAATGCCAAGTAAGCTCATGCTAAAACTTCTGATAATTCCAATATTTGGTTTTTAAAGCTGAACGAATGTGGAGCAAATTATTAATTGGGTAATTCTAAATACACTACTCATGCAATGTGGGCCACCGACCATCACTTCCAACCATTGTTTCCACTGACCATTACCATTAATAGCTGCTGTCACCGACCATTACCATAGCCAATTGCTACATTTTGTCAACTGCCAGTAGCTAGCTACTATATTTCTTATGTTAGTTGCCACTGCCCTCCATTGGATGTCGCCACTAGCTCTTGCCTCCGATAATCTCCTATTCATGGGCGAAATCAGTCTTTGTTCTTAGGAGGTCAAAATCATAAAAAATTAAAAATATATATAAGACAAAATTTAAAATAAATTCTTATATTACATTATAATTATTAAATAAAAAAATTACAGGCTTTGCATTACATTATGCATTTTTTGATGTTGTTACATTATAATTTCATTTAAAATCAAGTCAAATACTTCTTTTTCAATATATTGCACTTTCGGCAATAGATTGGAGAGTAATATATTGGATTTGAATTAAAACTTTATTTAGATTATAACAATCTAAGCATAAACTTTAAGGATTTGCAAATTTGTCCACAATCATAATATCTAAATGACGTTAAAAGATGTACATGAAAATGTGAATTGCACTTGAGAGAAGTTAATGTTAATGATATTTTGTATGTCATTTAAAGATTAGAGTACATATAAATAAATAAAAATTAAGATGTTAGTATATGAATATGTAAAAAGTTTATTATAGGTACTTAAATCCTCATATTAGAAGTGGTTTGTTCGTGGTTAGCTATTTATGAATTAATAATTAAATTCACAATGAAATTGTGGCTTCTTTGTAATGATATATTGAAATTTAAAAAAGTATATATTTCCCTTATTAATTCCATAATATTTATAAGTTCTGTGGTTAGCAACTTTTAATAGCCGTTGACATCAAAGACTAATAAATCAGCATAAAAAGGTGTTGTCTCGTGAACAAACAAAACAAAATTGATTGGAGGATGCTTCTAAATTGCATTTGTCTGGTGTTATTAAACTCATTTAGGTCTTTCCACACCAAGTTTTATATTCCATTAGCAAAAAGAAAAAGGGGGACTTGTCAGTATGTATGTAAACCCTTAGACCATCTCCAACTGAGTTGTATACAGTAGTATGCCGTTCGTCATTCGCTCCTTTCGAATGTTAAATCGTACGCCAAAATTTGGTAGGTGAATAGTGAGACATTAATATTGGCTTTGCACTGTTCACCTATGACAATATTTTGTATTACTGAATTTTGCAAAGAAGCGCAAAAGAGGAAAAAAAATGGTTACCTTCGTAGCAAGATGAAGAAGCGCACTGATCGCTCCAGAAAAATCTTTTAAAATAAAATATGCGAATCCTGCTCTCACGAATTTACGGTTCCCTTTAATTTTCCCAGAGGTAGATTGTGTTTAATATTTAACCAAATTTTCCCTTACGGTAGTGTCAGGGTTTATTTAGATCTTGATTCTACTTCCTATAAGCGCAAGCCCTCATAGTTAATTACCCCTCCTAACGCATTAGAAGAGCACTCGATTAAGGACGAAATATACTTAGCTTCATATAAGGAGTGTGAAAATGTGCAATAGAGATTTAAATTTAGTTATGGGGGATGAAGGTACACCCGATTAAGATCTCATGGGTTCGTCATCCTAGGCATACCATGGGTTCAATCTACCAACACTAATAATCATCGATTGTAGTGTCCAAATAATCCATGGGTTGCCTCTTCTCAGGGATCCCGAGAAGACTAAAGTGGTGATGTGTGAATTTCAGTTGAATCTAATTTATTGATTTAATTATTTAAATTGATTTAATTAAATTTGCTTAGTTAAAATATTTTATTTATTAAATTTTGCTTATTCAGTAAACTTAATTTAAATTTGGTCTGAAACTGTTTTATCGAGAAAAAAATTAATTTTAATTTAACTTAGGATAATTCAGTAAAAACGTTAAAGTGAATTATCTTAAATTGAAATTAGACCAATTGATTATAAGTTGCTTGATTTGTTAATTAAATAGGATTTTTAATTTTAATTAAAAGTACCTTAAAGTTATTTATTTATTATTATTATTATTAATTTTCTTTTATTTAGTAAATTAATTCAGATTCAAGTTAATTTTAAATTTCGAATAGTTATTTAACTGTTTAAATCTCTTTCATTGGTTTTATTTTTGGTTTAGAATTTTAAATTGATTTTTATTGATTAATTGATTTTAAATTAATTGGTTTAATTAATTAATGTTTTAAATAAGCTTTAAATTAAGGTTTCTGATTTAAGTCTTAAGTTTATCCCATTTTAAGATTTAAGTTTTCAATGATTTAAATTTTAGACTTGTAGCGTCCTGGAGTATTCGCAGCGGTAGAGAAATATATAGTTTAACGTCTTACCATTATATGAAGATCCAGCACACAATCAGATAAGTGAGAGGGTGTAGCATTCATAAGAGACACCCGAGTTTTCATGTGAAAAACCCCTGAAAAGGGGGAAAAACCACAGTGGCCTGGCCCAGTTTGAATGAATCCACTAGTATTTGCAGTCGTTACAAATGAGGCCCTTCTTAGGGAGAAGGCCTTGGCTTGATGTTATAAATGTACATCATATAGAACACCTTACATGGTGGGAGTTACAATAATCAATAAAGGCATGTTTGTTTGGCCAGCAGGACCATAGTTGATAAGATAGATGTCTGAAATATCATAGTTGCAGGAGATCGGGGTCAGAAAGGTCATTGTCTGGCGATGTAGGTCAGAAGGACCATAGTAGGAGACGGAGGTCAGAAGGATCATAGTCGGCAGGAGACCGGGGTCAGAAAGATCGTAGTTGGTAGGAGACCAGGGTTTAAAAGACCGTTATAGTAGGGTGGTACTCTGGTAGAACTCTGGGCATCAAGTAGTGGCCCAACAGAAGTCTGGGCCTCGAGTGATGGTCCGATAGAAGTCCGGGCCTCAAGTGGTGGTCCGGTAGACGTCCGTACCATAGCTGGTGGCCAAGTGGAGCACAAGGGTTCAAGTGGTGGTCTGATGGAGCAACAGCGTTAGGTAGTAGTTTGGTTGAGGTGAGGGCCTTCAGTGGTGGTCCAACGGAGCAACGGCGTCAGGCGATGGTTCGACGGAGGTGAGGGCCTCAAGTGGAGGTCCGGCGGAGCAACGACATCAGGCGGTGGTCCGACGGAGGTGAGGGTCTCAATTGGTGGTCTGCGGAGCAACAGTGTCAGGCGGTGGTTCGGTGGAGGTGAGGGCCTTCAGTAGTGGTCCAGCGGAGCAATGACGTCAGGTGGTGGTTCGGCGGAGGTGAAGGCCTTCAGTGGTGGTTCAGCGGAGCAACAATGTCATGCGGTGGTCTGGCGGAGGTGAGGGCCTCAATTGGTGGTCCGGTGGAGCAATGGCGTCAGGCGGTGGTCCGGCGGAGGTGAGGCCTTCAGTGGTGGTCCGGCGGAGCAACGACATCAGGCAGTGGTTTGGCAGAGGTGAGGGCCTTCAATGGTGGTCCGGCGGAGCAACGACGTCAAGTGGTGGTCTGGCGGAGGTGAGGGCCTCAGTGGTGGTCCGGCGAAGCAACGGCGCCAGGAGGTGGTCCTACGGAGGTGAGGGCCTTCAGTGGTGGTCCGATGGAGCAACGGTGTCAAGCGGTGGTCCGGCGGAGGTGAGGGCCTTCAGTGGTGGTCCGGCGGAGCAACGGGGTCAGGCGGTGGTCCGGCGGAGGTGAGGGCCTTCAGTGGTGGTCCGGCGGAGGTGAGGGCCTTCAGTGGTGGTCCGGCGGAGCAACGGCGTCAGACAGTGGTCCGGCGGAGGTGAGGGCCTCAAGTGGTGGTCCGGCGGAGCAACGGCGTCAGGCGGTGGTCCGGCGGAGGTGAGGGCCTTCAGTGGTGGTCCGGCGGAGCAACGACGTCATGTGGTGGTCTGGCGAAGGTCCGGCGAAACTCCGGCGGTGGT
>NW_021320019.1:3935506-3942137 GCF_001605985.2 Dendrobium catenatum | reverse complement strand
AAATAGGTGAGAGATCAAGGGTAAATGGGGAGTGGTTGGATGGATGATCGATATTGAATCACTTGATCATTCACCGTCTGTCAGACAATAGAAGGCCTTAATTAAGTCGAAATTCAGTGATGTTGGGCTCGTTGGATTCGTCTCGTCAAGCAGCTTGATTCGATTATAAGCACGTCATGTTTGGTAACCCAAATTGTGGTTTGAACCTTCCAACAGCGCTTCAGGTCCTTGATTTGTACTCATTTGGGCTCGGATTGAGTCGAATTTGGTGTCGTTGGGTTCGTATTTTTGAGATGCTCAGTTCGATGATAAGTTTGCTGAAATCAGAGTTCGGATGGTTCCAATTTTAATTTTGGAAGTTTCCAACTTGATTTTGCATTGAGATTCGTGCCCAATCAAGATAATTTTTTGAGGACGTATCAAGACTATTTAATCAATTATTATTTACTTAGATTTCGATTGACTGACCATTTGAATTTTAATAATAACATTTCATATTAATTAAATTGATCAAATAATTATTCTCTGATTTGTCTAAGTCAAGAATTTTTGAAAAATTTCGGCAACCTCTCGGCGTCCCCTCCCGGACGCTAGGAGGTAAGGTGTGGCTTGACTTGACCGGAGCGAATCAGCGGTGAGGAGATTTAGTATTCGAAAGTTTGGATTGAAGATGATTGGTTGCCAAAGATTGTTGAAGATTGCATTTCAGAAATTTTGCTAATTCCTGGATTTTTGAGGAAATTTCAGTAGCCTCCTGGCGGAATTTTTATTAGGTCCGATGTCCTGACGTAGCTCTACGTTCGGACGCCAGTAAAATGGTGCCACGTGCTCTCACTCTTTATCGTGCGACCCGACGACCCGACCCGGACCGGACTCGGGATTGCTATGTATTGGCTGATTTGTGCAGACTGGGGTATTGCTAGGTATTGCTTGACAATAACGAGAAATACCGCTTTGTGAAGACCAATACCGAGCAATACCTTGCAATACATGAACATAGCAATCATTGGTTTCGTTTCAGGTCGGGTCGTCGGGCCGCGCGGCAAAAAGTAAGAGCATGTGGCGACATGTTATTGGCATCCAAAAGTAGAGCTACGTCAGGACACCAGACCTAATAAAAATTCCTCCTGGCGTCCCCTCTCCGGCACCAGGTGGTAAGGAGTGGCTCGACTCGACCGGAGCGAATTAACGACGAGGAGATTTGGTCTTCGAAAGTTTTGATTGGAGATGATTGGTTGCCGAAGATTGTTGAAGATTGCATTTCAGAAATTTGGCCAAGTCCTGAATTTTTGAGGAAATTTTGGCAGCCTCCCGGCATCCCCTCCTCGGCGCCAGGAGGTAAGGAGTGACTCGACTCGACCGGAGTGAATCAACGGCGAAGAGATTTGGTCTTCGGAAGTTTTGATTGGAGATGATTGGTTGCCGAAGATTGTTGAAGATTGCATTTCAAAAATTTGGCTAAGTCCTGGATTTTAAGGAAATTTCGGCAGGGGCGTCGGGAGGTAAGGAGTGGCTCGACTCGACCGGAGCTAATCAACGGCGAGGAGATTTGGCTTTCATAAGCTTCGATTTGCTGGTTGTAGCCTTATGATTGATGTTTGTCCACGACTGATCGTGATGCCTTGATTTTGGCCGAGATTTCGAGCGTTTAATTCCTCCATTATTATTATCATTATTGTATACCTAGGCCGACTGATCCTTCGCGGCAGGGACGGAGGCAAGCGGAAGGAACAATTATTACGTCCTCCGATCGGACGTAGAGGAACGTCCGGTCGGAGGCCAAATCCCGCCAAAAAACGAGTTGTACCGAGCAAATACCGAGCAATACCAAACAATAATGAGGAATACCATCATTTGAAGACCCAATACCGAATTATACCGAGCTAAACCGAGAAATACCGAGTTATACAAAATTTGTACCGAGTTTTTTCTAGAAAAACTCGGTACAACTCGGTATTTCTCGGTACAGCTCGGTATAACTCGGTATTGGTCTTCAAAGAGTGGTATTCCTCATTAATATCAAATAATACCTAGTTGTACCAAACAAATACCGAATTTTTTGACGGAATTTTATCTCAAACCGGACGTAATAAAAGTTCAAGCGGAAGGCTCACTCGAGGCTTGGGCTTTGCTCGCTGGTGTGGACGACGTCGCCAAGAGAATCGCAACCTTTGGGATTTTGCTTCGACTCGGAGACGGAACGGCTTGTTCGTCGGAGAATGAGAGCGAGAAATTGAGTTGAAAAACCCCTCTTGAAATTTCTTTTCACAGGCTTCTGTAAGCGTAAATCCTCCTTGTTTCAATTTTTTTTTTAATCTCCTGAAGCGACGGTTGCTTCAATGGACTGGGGCAGGACGACGTGCATGTAGAACGTGGGCATGATTACTCTGAGTGCCTTTACCGAAATATCCTCTCCTTTCTTTTTAATCAATTTTGACAATGAATACCCATCACGTCATCATATTATGATGCAGAGACTAGTACATCCATTATAAGAACATCAAATGCATATTGTAAACGGTGAAATGACCTCTTTTCTCATGCTTTAATTTTAATCGATCAAATTTGATATCCAGGAACTCTATTAAGTATATTAAAGATTTTTTTATTGAACATTCTGTTTTTTTTTTTTTTAAATCAGAATTCCAATATTCAAATAATGCCCATCATATAGGATTGCAATTTAAGGGGCTCTTTGGTATACGGATTTAGGCCATATTTAAGGCTGGATTCGGGCGAAATCCAGCCAAACGGCCTAAAATGCAAATCCAAATCTCACGGTAAATGAAATTCGCTGTTGACGGAAAAAGACAACCTTTTGCGGGAAATCCCGGATTTCGCAAATCCACCTATTCGGTGGATTTAACTTCTTATTGGTGCGAGAGGATTTAAGGCTGGATTCGGTGAATGTTAAATCTTTTAACTGTCTTAAATCCTGACTTGCATAGCCAAACAGTCACACATGATTTAACTGGATTTATCATGAATGTTACCAAACAGTTTTTTAGGATTTAACCTCCCCCCCACCCCCCGGGTTTTAGTAAATCCGGATTTGGAGGATTTACGAAATCCTACTTAAATGAAATCCTAGAGTCTACCAAACAGCCCCTAATAGTAGCTATTTATATTCACTACTTAAAGGATGTTAAATCCATCAGCCAAGCTTAAATACAGATGCTTAAGTATAAGTTTTGAATGGCATTTAAATTATTATTCTTAAGCAAGTTAAGTGTAGATGGCGAAATAAATTGGAGTTGTCACTGTCGTAAAATTTGACAAGTGAAACTTGTACTCTCTTAATTATTTTGTTGAGAAAGCTTTTATTTTAAGATTTCGATGTTATGGTATCTGATACAATGACAATTCTATCATTATGAGATAAATTGCCAGTGATTTGTCTCAGTCTAATTGTACTCAAGGGAGCACTGAAAGCACCATTTCTCTTTTACCAGGATTTGATCTTTCCTTTCTTGACTAACACAAACTAAATGTAAAGAAAGCACTTCACTTCGTTGGCCACTTAGTTTTTGAGCGCATACAAGAAATAGCTACTAGATTATCTTTCTCTCTTCTTTCTGTAGAATAATATTCTAGCATGCGTCGATGATGTGATCTCAACTCAATTTGATCAAATTAATTACAATTCTATAGGCTCGGCTTTGTCAATTTTTATAAAATTTTGCAGCTTCATCCATGACATTGACTTTCATATAACTTGGGCAATTTGCTTAGCTATGCAAATGCCATCGTTAAATCTTTATAATTTGTGATGTAAGGTTCTAATAATTGCAAATTAAACACCACATCCGCCTTTGATCTCTATTTCTCTTGCTCCAAAATTATTAGAACCATATTCTGCATTTGTTCTAAAACTAATTCAACATTTTTATCATATTACAATTTTATTGAATTTCAACAAGCGTGAAAGAGTAGAAAAAAATGGAGTTCAATTGGAGATGAATTACTGCATTTTGAAATTTTCGTATATTTTAGAGTGGAAAATGAGTTTTTCAGTTGGAGATGTCCTTAGAGGGAGCTAACAATGAAACGGTCCACATTTAGACGTCATTTCCTTAACCAATCTTGTTTTATTGCTAACCACTTTACATAATCTTTCTAAATCATTGGCTTCATAACATCAAAAACTAGCTTAGAACCCACTCTGTTTACTTAACTTCAAACTTAAGCTTCATTTCCCTAATAAATGGTAAACCACCAGACTTTCTCATGAATTTTCTCAATCATTAGCTTGCTTCGGAGCTCTAAACAAATTTGCAGAATGATAATTCATTCTGCTCCTGGTCTCCTGACGAAGATGAGAAGCTCTTCAACATAATAAAATAGGCATAATAAAATCTCAAAAAGAACACTTCAAAAGCTTAAACCAGTTAGACCCACTAAATTATTGTAAAAATAATGAGAGTTTTGCCTGCCTGAGACTCGTAGCAACTTTATAGGGTTTTCATATGTAGAAGAATTCTAAAAGATCACATATAACCAGTTATCTCTAAGGTTATAGCGTTGTCATCCTGCTTGCAACCGACGACGCAGTCCTGCTTGCCACCGGCGGCGTCATCCTGCTTGCAATTAACCGGCGGCGAAGTCTGACGATGTTGTCCTACAAACTAGCTGGTGGCACGGAACAGCAATGACGTCATGCGAAAATTGAGCAGATGCGGGTTTCACGATTTTTTTGGGGGAGAGAAATTTCCAAAGGTGGCCTCATTATACGTATTTTATTTTTTTTTAGGCCCCCCCCTCCCCCCACGGGGGCATAGAAGGGTTCCTCCCATGCTCCTCTCATCACCTTCGACCACCGATCACCTCTCCCTCTAGTCAACTCTCATTATTGTCGTTGTTGGTTACCGATAATTGCCACGAACATGGTTGCCACTAGACTTTGCATCCAATTAATTTTACTTTAAATCATTAGAAAAAAAGGTCTCATACATGTATATTTAACCAAATAACTAAAGACTATTTTTAGTACTTGTTGCATGCCATAACATTAACAATGATAAAAAGATAGAGTTATAACATCCTAATTTTAATAAAGATTCAACACATACAAATAAGAAAGGTGACTAGAACGAGTGGCGACTGGTGGCCAAACATGATGAAGGAGCATTGGAGGACAATTGTCTGAAGAATTTCATTTCTTTTTATGCTCAATTAACACCCAATATTCATGTACAACCAGATCATCTACCAGCTAGGTAATTGACAACTAGAGCTAACTAATTTTATTCAGAAAAAATACAAATAAATATAAATAGCGGAACATAAATTTCACAACTATTGTAGTAAATATTTACATTTTATTGTAAGGTTCAAAGTCCAAAATAATATATACAAAAGTTATTATCGTCCACAAAAGAATATATATAAAATCCAAGAATTAGAAATAGAATTAAACTAGCATCACTATATAGCTTCATACTACAGGCTTTTTATGTTTACCTGAAATCATATAAAATCAGGTAATGAATATATAGCCCAACAATTAACCAAAACTTACTATTAAAATCAAAGCAACTTTCTCTCTTTCCACACATTCTCTCCCCTCTTCTACTCCCTCTTTTTTTTTTCTTTCTTCCTGACCAAGCAATGTGAGTAAGGGAGGAGATGGGTGATGGAGAGAGATATTTAAAGAAAAATATATTTAAAAATTATTTTAGTGCAAGGCACCATGATGCTCTTATCTGACGCTGTAGCGTTGCATGCTAAATCCATAATTTTTGTAGAATAAAGCCTTTAATGCCAAGGCAGCCATTTCTGACATCGCTGCGCTCTCAAGCATAGCGCCGCAGTGCTCACAAGTTCAATGTCACAAAGCTCTAGTTCAAATAGAAATTAAAATTTCATTCTAAAATAGTTTTAAAAAATTTTGGATTATTACAAAAAATGAAGGTCGGAAGGCAATAATCAGGTGACTGAGGTCAAATGATCGTAGTTGAGCAATGATAGTACGAGGAGTGTAGTCAGGTCATGGTGGTATGATGATCATAGCTGGTAGACGACAAAGGTTGGAAGGACCATAGTCAGACAACTGATTTCGAAGGATTGTACTTGGGCGACAGTGGTCTAAGGATCATAGTAGACGTGTGATGGATATTAGAAGGAACGTAGTCGGGTGATGGTGGTTCAAGGAACATAGTTCAACGACGGTGGTCCAAAGAATGCATACAAGAGATAATGGTATGAGGATTGTAATCATGTGGTAATAATAAGATGGATTGTAATTGGACAACGGTGGACTGTATAACAGTTGGTTGGCAAAAGGTTCGAAGATGGTGGTCAGGTGATAAAGATTCGACAGCGTCTACCAGTTAGTAAAAATATGACGGAGATGATCATCAAACAAAATTTCGATGGTGACAGTCAGGAGGTATGTCACGCCACAAGATCTAAAGTAAAAGAAATATTCTCTTTTCAATTATTTATTTATTTCTTATTTTCAATACCAAGTAATAGTCATTTACAACGAGATCAATATGATGTTTAGAACTAATTAATTTCATTAATGAAATATAAATAATAAAAATATAATTCATAGTACTATTATCAATATTTGCATTTTATTTCTATCTATAGGGTCTAAAATAATATATACAATAGCTTTTATAGGCTA
>NW_021320019.1:3915353-3934944 GCF_001605985.2 Dendrobium catenatum | reverse complement strand
ATTCCACCGACTACGGTCCTTCCGACTTACGTCGCCCACCGACTACGATCCTTCCGACCAAACGAGCACATCAAGAGAGACTCTTTGTATTCCCACCATGTAATATACTATATAAGATGTATATCAAGCTAAGGCCTTCCCCTAAAGAAGGGCCTCATTTGTAATCAACTGCAATACTCGTGAATTCATTCAAACTGGGCTAGACCCCGTGGTTTTTCTTCTTTTTCAGGGGTTTTCCACATAAAAATTTTGGTGTCTCATATGAATGCTACACCCTCTCTCTTATCTGATTACGTGCCGGATTTTCGTATAACTCTAAGACGTTAAACTTTATATTTCTCTACCATCACGAATACTCCAGGATGCAACAATACTATTTTAAAATTACCAAACTACATTTATTCCATAACTAAATAAAAATTTTGTAGTTAAAAATACTACTTTTATGGTTTGAAATATAAAAGTAACTTGAGCAGTCTTGGGCGGTCTATATCTCAGCAAAATTGTAAAACAAATTTGATATTTCAACTATATCTCAGCAAACTTGTAAAACAAATATATATTTCAACTATGATAGCTGATTTATTCCTCTTCTCTCCTTTCATATCCTCCCTATTGTTCTCTAAGAAGAGGAAGCCCTATATTCATTTTCATTACCACATATAGTTGAATAATTTTGTGTCTCTTCTTTGGCTCTAAGATTTAGGTTTCATTTGGGACGATTTTTTTGTTGCTTCTTAAAGCAGCTTTTTAGAATAAAAATTAAAATTTTTATACTAGAAATATGTTTTAAGAATCAACAAGACAGCCGTCCCAAACGAAGCCTTAGTTTGAGATAGCTTTCTCAATACTTTTTAAAGCAACTTTCACAAGTTTTTTTTTACTAGAAAAATATTTTAGAAAGCAATAAAAAAACGTTCCCAAAAGAATCCTTAGTCTCTAAGATCTTCTTAGACGATAAAATGCAGGGTTATTAGCTAATATTTCTAATCACAAGCTCTAAAAGAATTACGACATAAGCTCTATTGCTTAAACTAGAGTATTCTTAAATATCTTGTAAGATATAATTAAACATTAGATTAATATTTTTCTAAGAATGCTCATGTTCTTAGACTGAAAATAAAGTTCATTATTGCTAAACAGAGAGATTTTATAATTTTATATGAGCTTGTTTACGTCATGTTGGTCTAGTCCTTGGACTTCTTTTCTGCACTTCTCCTATGCATTTTTTTTTCATGAAAATATTTCATATCTTTTTTTTTTTTTTTTCATTTTTTATTCTGTTCTCATACTTTTCTGATTTTTTTCTCTCAAATAAATATAAAGAAAGGGGAGAGAAAAGGGAGTTTGATGGAGAGGATGCATTGAGTTAAACATGTGATGGCAAGCTTAAGCTTTAGGTATGCTAAGTCATATGATCGGTATAAAAATAAGTTTTTGTAAGCTACTTTAGCGCTTCACTCATTATGGAGTTCTAATATTGCATTAACATGAGTCAACTTATTATTATAATAATTTATTTATGTTTATAATTTTTCTCTACTTGTTTATGCATATGTTGTAGTTATTTTCCAAGTACCTAATAGGTTTCCGCTTCCCCGCTGCAGCCCGCCGCGCCCACGCCAGCGCACCGTCGCCGCTGTCGATTCCAAAATTCGAACCCGCGCGCGTCGCCCACTGCCGGGTCACGAGTCGAGTTGGGTCAACCCGGCAACCTGGCCGGGTCGGGTCCGGGTTGAAATGCTCGACCCGTTTTTGCAAACGGGTTGGGTTCAGGTTGACCCGTTTAGATTCATGTCGGGTCGGGTTCGACCCGAACCCGACGGGTTGACCCGAATTGACACCCCTAATGCCAAAGGCATCACCTATAAAGATTTGGCCGAGGGATTTGCTTTAGAATAGAGGGTTATGCTAGAGGCAGGGATCTGTATGGAGATCAACGAGTTAGGCCACATACTTAATTCTAAGAAGCTATAATAAGTAATAGTCACATCATATATTATACTCTTTTTTTTTTTATGTATTACATAATAATGTAATGTCAATTAATATATATTTATAATGTATTTTTTAATGTTATAATATTTAATAAAATTTATAATTTATTAATCAAGAATTATCATATTTTTTAATTATAATAAACATAAATATTCATATTAGATTTTTCATCATTTTTTAATGAGAAATAATCAATATTTTTATCAAATATTCAACAAATTTCCACACAAGTTCTATATCGAACAAGAATAGAGCTTCTTATCGAGCTCCTAACGAGTTTCTTATCGAGTACGTTCACGAGCTTCGGATGATGTTGTTCATGAACATAAACGAGCTGAACACATACTAGTTTAGGCTTGTTTATTAAAGCATCGAGTATTTAAGAAAAGGTTCAAGCTTGTTTGAAAAATTAATTAAACAATCAAGAACTTGTTTTAATAGAGTCGAGCCTTGAGTAGCTTGTCGAATGCTCAATTCATTTACAATGCAACTTAAAAGGTATAATTATGGATCATTTTGGGCCCCAAATTAAATGCTATGAGATCTACAAAATTAATAGATCTCTTCTTATTATTTACACTCATTAAATTCCGCCTAGCTAGCTCTTTTACTCTCATTTAGAGGCTACCTATTAGTTAGGTCGGGTGTCATCCATAAACAATTTTAGATCCAACAACTTCAGTGATGATTAAATTATTTTAATGAAATTTAAATCAACAAAATTATAAAAATAAGCTTAATTATTTTCAAAATATAATCTTATGAAAAGATGAACTTAATTACAAAAAAAAATCTAAGCTTAATGAAAAGATATGCTCAATTATTTTGAGAAAAATAACTAAAAATATGAACTTATGACCATCTTCAGCTTAATTATAATTATAAATTTACTGACCATTATTATGAGCTCAATTGGTGCCAATAGAGAGGATTTGATTGATTTAGATTTGAACGAGTGTTATACATAATCACATTAGTAAATTAAAGCAAGTAATATAATCTCTCACTTTTAATTAGGGAGGAATATTTGACAAAAAATTTTGTTAATAAGATTTTTATTAAGAAATTTGGTGTTCATCCTATTTTATGCCTCAAGTAAAGAAGATAACTTTGATTTAGCATTCCATGACTAAAACAATAAAATTAAGATAAAATTTTCTCTATAGAGTTAAAAAAAAAAATTTCACACATATTATTTTTAATTAATTCATCTATTTTATTATAAGAGCCATCAAATATAATATGACAATCAAATAACATAGCTTAAGTTAAATAGCATGAAGTATATATTACAAAGATCAATAAACTTTCTAGTACAATAACAACCAACAAATAAAGTTGTTAGTCTATTAATTGATCACACTAGCTTTCATATGGTTAAATATTGGCTTAACTTGAGAATGTTAGAGCCCAGCCTGAATAATAATTTTGAATTTTAATAATCATGAGATTAGTAAGAAATTTGAATTTATAAGTGCCATTGACTTTAATATAAAATAAAATAAATATAATTTTTATTTGAACGAATAAAACATATTTTACATTATTATTGCATCTCAGAAATATTTTTGGTAGTATATGTGTTGTATGAATGTTTAGCGTGCAAACAAAAAGTAGAAAAAGTTATAAGCGACACCAAAAATTTTTCGTAGAAAAACTAAAAACAAAATTAAAAATGAAGGCGTATAACCTAATGAAAATGATTTTATTTCGTGTTCATTATTAATTATAAATGATGTCATTTTCCATTATGGAGAAATAGTTGATCTAATATATCAAACATAAACTATTTAGAATGAATTTTGTAATAAAAGTCTTAAAGTCTTACGGTATGAGAGTTGTATTCAAGGAATTATTTACTATATATTTGATCATTCTTCTTTGAGGAGATAAAATTAGAGACCATGGAGTATGGTATGAATTTGGTTTTGATGTCGGAAGACAGAGTTAGTATTGATAGTGTCACGAGCGAGAAATCTAATTGGAAGTTTCAATAATCAACGAGCGAGAAATCTAATTGGAAGGTCCATGTCAGCAAGTGACATAGCGGAGGAAAACCTTCAATGCTGCAACATTAGTTCATTTTATGGGAACCATGGTGCAAGTGTCTTGAGCGCCACAATGCTAGAATTCATTTTATGTGTTTTTCTATAAATAACCCATTTATAATAATAGTATGAGAGCTCAACCATTTATTTAATTTCAGTCTTTATAGTGCTCCTATATTTTTTTAAGAGTGACAACTAAGAGAATTTAGATAAGTATTAGATACATTCCATTATAGTATTTTACTTGTGTTTGTGGAAGCAATTCTGTAAGTTGAAGGTGGAGTGTAGAGAAGATCATTGAACCCATCTGGTGATATATTTTGTTTAGTTTTTTTTTTTTTTGTATATTCAATGTAAATGAATTTGCTTCACTTGTTCTTCATGTTTAGCTAAAAACTCTTATTTTGGATTGATGGTATAAATAGAATGTGGAGTACTAATAAATTCTCTTTAATAGTTTAATGATATTTTTAATATATTAGGTCTTCATTTAATTCATATAGTGGCCATTTGTGTAGTTAATATTAGGTGTAATATGGAGCTAGGAATAGAAAAGCAGCCATAATTAGGTATGTTGGATTAGTATGATGCAAGCATATGTATAGTGATTGTTATATATCAAATTTTTAGAGATGAATTATCATAAGAGAGTTTTAACAATACATGTTTTACTTACTCTTCTAAGATTTTTATAGGGTGACAAATTATGAGAGTTTAGAGTGATATTGAGGTTGGAATGTTTAATATATATATATTTTTTCTCTTCATACTTGACTAAGCGATTAATGATGCATATACTATAAATAACATCAATATTAATACATCCTCAAAAAAATTATCTTGATCAGGTACGAATCTCAAGGATAAATCAAGTTGGAAACTTTTGAAATAAAAATTAGGACCATCTAAACTTTGATTTCAGCGAACTTATAATCAAATTGAAGGTATCTGAAATACAAACCCAACTACACCAAATTCGACTCAATCTGAGCCCAAATGAGTCCGAATCAAGGACCCGAAGCATTATTGAAGGTTTAAACCACAATTTGGATTACCAAACAATTTCCAAATGTGACATGATTATAACCGAATTGAGAGGCTTGATGAGATGAATCTTACGAGCCCAAGATTGTAGAATTTTGACATCATTAAGACCTTCAAATATCTAACGAATGGTCCATGATCAAGTGATTCAACATTGGTTGTCCATCTAAACCGCTCTCCATTTACCCTTAATCTTCCTCCTATTTACGGGCGATGCCTTTCAATGAAATCTATAAATAGACACATCCTTCCTCTTGAAAAGGGACCCCTAAGCCTAAGAAGATAAGAGAGAGATCAGATATCGCTCTTACCTCCTTGCCTCCTCGACCACTGCATGAAGTTCTGTTGGACCACCACCTGAGGCCCTAAGCTCCGCCGGACCACCACCTGAGGCTTTGAGCTCCATCAGACCACCACTTGAAGCCATGAGCTCCACCGAAACTGCCACATAATGCTTGGAGTTTTATCAGACCATCACCTGAGGCCCGGACTTCTACTGGACCACACCACCTAAGGCCCAGACTTCTGCCGGACCACCACCTGAGGCTTGAAGTTCTACCAGACCACCACCTAAGGCTTAGAGTTCTGTCGGACCACCACTTGAGGCCTGGACTTCTATCGGACCACTACTTCAGGCCAATACTTCTGCTGGACCACGACTTGAGGCCCGGAGTTCTGCTAGACCATCACCTGATGCCCGTAGTTCTACCAGATCACCAGTTGATGTCTGAAGTTCTGCAGACTATCACTTAATACCTAGAGTTTCGTCGGACCACCATATGATGCCAGACTTCTACCAGACCACTGCCTGACACTGAAGTTTTACCAAACCATCGCTAGGCTACCAACTAAAGGCCCAAAATTTCAAGTAGCACCATACTTTTTCCAGTCCACCAAGTGAAGCTAGACTTTCATCCCCATTTGTCACTAGATTTCAATCATATAGTTAGCACTTGTAATTTGATCGCTCTCAAGGATGAGTTAGCCCACTGTAATCTACTCGAATTATAGTGGAATTATTTTCAAATGGGCCATGCTTAATGGTTTTTTTTTCTCTTTCCAAGGTTTTCCATATAAAAAATCTTATGTTCTTTGTGTGTGAGCTGGATATCCGCACAACACTAAGACGAAGGATTTTAACTCCATCATCGCATATACTCTAACCGCAATAAATATAAAAGATAATCATTAGGAAACATATTGTATTTATATTCTATCAGTCTAAAATAATTTTTATAAATAGTGTTTCATTTAATTATTTTTATTTTAAATTAATTGATTGAATCTCCACCAAAATTTATTTTTATTGAGTAGGATAATTATTGTAGTTGAAGTAGATAATATTAGTATTTCAATATAAATATTTCAATGTAAATTTACTCTATTTTATCACTATATTACTTGATTCGGCATAAATACTTACGTATGTTAAGTGAAATTTTTATAATTTTTATATCAAAGAAGACCTAAGTATTGTCTAGAGATTGATAGAGCCTTAAATAATTTTTATAATTATTTAGGTTAGTCCATCGCCCCCATTATCTACTAAAGAGTTTATTATCCACATTTAAAAAAAAAATACAAGACCTAAACATTATATAAATAAGAAGTTATACAATTTCAATTAAAGTATCATTGCATTTGTATAATGTTTATTATCCTTAACATGATTATAATAGTATGATTTATACAATAGTAGTCATGTGTCAAGAGTAAGAACTTGTGAAAATCAAAAACATAAACATCATTTGAACTTGAACCTGTTATCATAGAAGAATGTGTGATGAAACATAACATGTAACTTATAAATTAAAACATATTACACATTTACATATCGTATTTCTTGAAGCCTCCTTATACATTGAATTCCACATATACCTCTACTTGAACATATTTGTTTGATTCCCCTTATTACTCCACGTCCACTTATACCTCAACTTGTTCAACTCACATCTATTTTGGCATATCATACTAATAGATAGATGAATTAGATGTGTGCACAATTCTTTATACCTCCACTTGTGTTGCGTAGATCGTAAAATAGTCGTCACTTGTAATATTTCCTTTCTCTCTCCATACACCATATTTTTATCACATAAACATAAGAAACACCAACACATACAACATGTAAAAGCATTATTTAACAAAATATATAAATATATGAAATTTTACATGTACAATAAAGTTAGTACCTGCACGGGATAAAACTTGTTCATACATTAATAATAAAAATTTAGAAAATTATTCATGTGGAACATTCATAGAATCAAGTTGAAACATTTATTATTTTGTAGTAATTGTATTTTTAATTATCAACATACTGATAGAAATAATTAAAATAGAGTGCAAATCAAAATATTTGATAAAAATTATATTTTTTTTCTATCAATATGACCATAATGTTCTATTTTATCACATACCAAAAGTAATCCAACGCCTCAAAATCTAATTTAGAAGAATTATTCTTTTATATTTTATTAAACAACTACTAGAATTACCTAATTTCTTTGATCAATATAAATACTAGTGAAAAAACTTGACCTCCTTTACAACGTCCCTAACCAGACCTCATCATTCTCGCTCTTGAGCATGACCTACTGTGTAAGAAGAAGGCATCGCCAGAGATATTTATCTCCATCGGTATTTTCTCTATTCTCAATCAATACTTGACCTCCTTTACACCCATTTCTCACTACGGCTGACAGCCAAAAATATTAGATTTCTTCGCCAAGTAAATAAAATTATTTTGTATCAATTTATTGAGTTGTTGAGTTTTAATTTCATTTCCATCCATTTCAATCTTATTAAGTATTTGTGAGCGAACAGCTTGTTACTAGTTGTATTTACACTTCAGCCATTTTTTTTTTTCTATTTAAGTTGTCCTGCTTCGTCTCCGATCATATTATTCCATACACTTAATACAAATCTTTTCTTCTGCTCTCTCTGTCTCTCCGTCCCGAGGCTTCCAGCCTCTCTACTTTCATGGTATCGAAGCCTCCTATGGGGGATCAAGAATTAGGAAACTCCCTCCCTCCCTCCCTCCCTCCCTCCTCTTCACTTTCCTCCGGCCACACCTCCGCTGATATTGTCATTCCGGCATAGCTCAAGTTCCTCATCTCCAACGTCAAGAACCTCATACCTCACGCCCTCACTGCCGACAACTACGCTATATGGTGCATTCAAGTTCTTCAACAATTCTCTGCCAACAAGTATGCCGGACATCTCACCGGAACTACCCCTCCTCCCACTGATGCCTCATCCCAAGATTCCCTCCGATGGCATCTCGTTGACAACAACCTTCTCTCCGCATTGTTCTCTACTATTTCCCCCTTGATCTTACCTTATGTCATCTCCTCTACCACTACCCAAGAGGTTTGGCAAGTTCTTAAACGTCGCCTACAACCCACCTGTCGCTCTCGAGTCATACAACTCAAGAACGAATTTCATCACGCTCAAATGAAGAACCTCACCATGAAGTAATATCTCACTCAAATAAAAAAACAATCGTTGACAAAAGTCGATCCGGAAGACATCATTCTTCACATCCTTAACGGTCTACCATCTTCCTACAATACATTCAAAGCCGCTATCCGTACATCGCCTCTTCCCCTTGATCTCGACACACTATATTTGCTTCTCTGCAGTGAGGAAATTAACATCAACCAAGAATTAGCAAAAGACTCTATCTTGGGCGCTGGCAATACCACCCTCTATACAACCAACTATAACCACCAGCGTGGCCGTTCCCAGAAAAGAATCTCTAAGAGCAAGTATCTGCTGAACTTCCAGAATCCGTCCACTAATGCCTCGGTTCAGCCTAGCCCTCCAAGCTCTTCAAGACCAACTTGCCAAATTTGTGGCAAAGTAGGTAATATTTCCATTAACAGTTGGCATATGTGCAATTTTAAATATGCACCTACAATTTCAAGATCACCAAGAGCACTTCTTGCACAGCCGAATCAACACACCTCCCAAGATTGGATACTTGACTCCGACGCTTCCACTCACCTCACTCCGGACATCAACAATCTTTAGTACTCCAACTCCTAACAAGGACTAGACAGCGTTTTGATAGCCAACGGATCGATGATACCTATTCAAAACTCTGGCCAGTGCCTTCTTCCCCTACCCGACACACCTCGTAAGCTTCGTTTATGCAAATTACTTTATGTACCATCTTTAGCTGACAATCTTCTATCCGTTTTCAAATTAACTATAAACAATTCTGTCTCTATAAGTTTTAATGCTAATGGTTTTGTAATCAAGGATATCCAGGACCGTCGTTCGCTTCTTCGTGGGCATCTTCATAACGGCTTATATCAAATATGCCTATCCAAAGAATCCCCTCCCACGGCCCTTCAAGCTAGCATTAAACCTGCTCAACTTTGGCATGCTCGTCTAGGACATTCACATCATCAACTTCTCTCAATTTTATCTCAATATATTCCTGATGTTAAAACGATTCATCTACTTTCTTATGCAAATCTTCTAGCATGGCCAAGAGTCACAAAATTCCTTTTAATAAAACTAACTCTGTGACTGCTTCTCCTTTTGAGCTCATACACTAAGATGTCTGGGGGCCAGCTACACTGCCATCCCTGTACAATTTTCATTATTATGCCGTCTTTATAGATGATTATACTCGCTTCACTTGGATATATTTAATACACAAGAAGCAAGAAATCTTCTCCAAGTTCAGATTACTCTATAAACTTATTAAAACTCAATTTCACACCACCCCTAAAATCTTTTGCTCTGATAGAGGTGGAGAATTCACTAGCACCGAATTCAATTAATTTCTTCAAAATCACGGTATCCAATGCCAACTCAGCTGCCCCCATACTCCTGAATAACACGGCATTGCAGAACGCAAACACAGACATCTACTTGACCTTACCTGAACCCTTCTTCACGCCTTCAATTTGCCCGCTACATGAAGCTCTCTCAACTGCTACTTATCTAATTAACAGGCTTCCTTCCAAAAACATCTCCTTACAAACTCCATTCCAGCGTCTACACGGAAGATTACCAAACTATGCCCTTACCCGCACTTTCGGATGCTTATGCTTCCCTTGGCTTCAACCATATGCCTCCAACAAGCTCTCCCCGAGATCACACGAATGTATCTTTATAGGATGCTCCTTCGCCCACAAAGGATACAAGTGTTACAATCTTTCCTCAAATAAGATTCACATTTCTAGACATGTCGTCTTCCACGAACACACCTTTCCTTACAATGATCATACCTCTCAGCTAATACCCTCACCGACATCTACTTTTACCAATCTTTCACCTCTTCTCCTTACTCTAACCTCGATCACTAATCAAATACCGCCACAATCCATCACTAACTCAAATCATATCACTAAACATGTTGTCCATCCTGCTACTCATAATCTCATTACTACCACCAATCTGATACAAATTCCTACAGCCTCTACTGCTCCTTCTCACCATCCTTCAAACCATTTCGATCCCATGCAAATGCATCTCAAAACCCAAACGAATCTTGTCCCTTGTCAGCACAACCTCTTATTGATCTCATTTTTGTATGAGGTCACTTGGACTACTCTTGATCCTAAATCAATTTAATTTCCAAATTAATTTAAATTCTAGGATCCTCCTAGAATCCTGACCTTAGGATCTATGCTAGGATTCTTCTAGAGCTTAGACCTCAGGAGCTACTCTAGATCCTAAACTTCTTCTAGACTCCAAGTTCTAGGAATTTCTTAGGCTCTAGGATCCTTCTATATTCCTAACTTTAATATCTATTCAGACCTTATGATCTACCTAGATCTTAGGTCAATCACGCCAAATCCAAGGTCCAAAGTTTTGTCCTAAAGGCCTTTTCCATTTAATTTTCAAACACTTTGAAACCCAACCAAGTGACCTCCGATTCAGAGTCTGTTAGTTGCATACTGATGGGACATGTCTCTGGAGGCAACCCTCCAAATTTGAACCCATTCTGAGGTCTCTAACCTCAGAAACTTAATTAAAATCCATTAATTCAATTAAGGTTGTAATTATTTGAAATTGTTTGAGATTTGGATGCTTAATCCAATTTGAATTCCAAAGAGGTGAAGACATCCTTAAAGGGGAGAGTCTTTTTCCATCTGGAAGTCAAATTATGATACTTCTTAAATATCCAAAGAGAAAAGATAACACCCCGTTCAAGGGGGAGTTTCTTTCCATTTGGATATCCGGAACCGACGAATCAAGATGTTCGTGAGAAGATGAAGGGTTGGACAATGAGAAGAATCCCAAATCTCAAAGTCATTTGATTTAGGATTAGAAATCCGGGTTCTAGTCAGTGGTGCCCGGCCACGTTAATTTCTTGCAATTTTTGAGATGTAATAATAAGTGGCACTTGCCATATGGACATTCAATTTGATATATTTAATTTGATTGTTTTATTTTAATTGATTGTGCATTAGAACTCCTGCTTTTCTAGTCTTTTTATTTGCACGCCGTATTTGGATTGACCTGGAATACGATTTTAGGCTCTTAGGGGTTTGTTAAAAATTCTTCTACTTTAATTAAATAAAATTTTTAAGATAAGAAAGAAACTCTAAACGGTCCTAAGAAGTAAGCTCGGACTCGCCGAGGGTTTTTCATGCATTCATATTGTACTTTCTCAACCTTGTTAGGCATCTCCCCGCCTGCGGGTTCTGGCAGACCACCTGGCTTATGAGGGTGCCGATCTGTCAAGGGGATGTTATGCAATCTCTAGGGAAAAACCTATTTTCTAAGCCAAAATTTTTTAAACTGCTACATATCCATTTTGCATTCAATCGAGTCGATTAGCATGCATCGCATTAGTAACAAATTTAAAAGAGTCTAATATTTAATTGCAGCTATTTAGACATCAAATACCCAACATAAGTTTAACGGGTCAATTAAGGATCTGCTCTAGATGTCGACCCCATTCCTTTATACTTTTCTAATTAACGTCCCTACCACTCTACCAAAAGGACCGGACTCATATTTTAAAATCGTTTAGGTGGTTTAGCTGGCTCCCCAATCTAGGCCGGGGTAAGACCAGATTCGCATTGCACTAGCTAGGTCCGGGGCACTGACTTTTAGTACCCAATTTAGATTTAGGTTCCGAGGCTGGCTCGAGCCAAAAGACCTCAACTTTCGGGAATTGAATCCCAAATTTCTAATAAAATTGACCATTAAATTAAAAATCTCTTTCAATCAAATTCAAGCCCAACAATTAGGATATGCTGGAGTGTTCTCTGAATTATTTCAGAATCCCAAAACACTCCCTATTCTTCTTCCTTTGATTCCAGAAATAAGTCTTCAATTTTGATCCAATCCCTATTCAAATTCCAAACCTTAACTTCCTTTGATATCTAGCTTTGAAAATCTAAAATAAAATTTACACCGCTATTTTAATCGAGAGTGTTTGTAGGAAAATTTCCAATTTTCCTATGATGTAATTAACTGCGAGGGCTTGCGCTCGTAGGAGATTTAGTAACCTAGATCTAATTTTCAAAATTGAAATTTTTAAAACCTCTAATTAATTATCTTTGGGAAATCTCAATTAACCGATCATTGTCGTCATTTTCAAATGATTAATAATAGACGATATTTTCTTTCCTTGGAAAGATATGTCGTCATAATTTTGAATTTGAAATTAATGATCCTTTTTATCCAGATTAGCATAGTTAAATACTCGATTAAATTTCATTTTGATTCTTCGAGGTCAACTATGATTCTTTCCCGAGTTTGACTACGATAATCGGGATAAAGTTAAAGTTTTGTAATATGAACCTATTAGTGAACGACAGTCTCGTCTTTTTGAGATGATATATATTGTTCCTAATATTGTGTTCGATTTCAAAACCAAAATGAAAAATTTAAATCTTCCCAAAGATAATTAAATATTTTTCAAAAATTATATATACATAAATATTTTTTAATCAAAACACCTCTCCACCTATCACACCGCACACATATTCTCAAGCCACTAAGTTCACTCATTGGAAGAAAACCATGTCAGATGAATTTCACGCCCTCCAGAAACAAGGGACATGGACCCTAGTACCTGCCCAACCAAACAAGCCCATTCTTGCTTGCAAATGGACCTTCAAAACAAAACTTCTCCCTAACGGTCAAGTAGATCGTCACAAAGCCTGTCTCGTGGCCTTGGGATACGACCAACAATTCCGCATAAACTACAAAAAAAACTTTTAGTCCGGTTGCCAAAATGACAACCATTCGTATCCTCCTCACCATGGCTCTAAATCGAAATTGGCAAACTCTTTAGCTAGATGTCTCCAATGCCTTCCTGCATGGTGATCTACCCGACGACATAAATACGCGCCAACCACTAGGTTTTGTGAATATTAGCTCGCCAAACTCCGTCTGCAAACAACAAAAATCACTTAATGGTTTTAAACAGGCGTCGCGACAATAGTTCGAAAAACTTACCCGCTTCCTTCAAACTAAAGGATTTAGGTTTAGTCGTTCCGACCCCTCACTTCTTATTTTTTGTCAAAATCACATCCATATTTTTCTACTAATTTATGTGGATGACATACTTATTATAGGGAATGACACAACCACCATTCAGACTCTGCTCTCGACACTATAATCTCAATTCACTCTCAAGCAACTCGGGTATAATTCATTGTTCCTTGGCATACAAGTCCTTCAACAACCTTCTAGTTTATTCCTCACTCAACAACACTACGCAAAAAATATTCTACAAGACTCCGACTTCCATGAATGGAAACCTGCACCAACTCCCATCACTTAAAAATCAAAATCGAATATCCCTGTCACTCAACCCTTTCAAGATCCAATTCTTTATCATCGTCTAGCTGGATCACTGCAGTACCTATCCATCACTCGTCAATATATAGCCTTCGCTACTAACCAAATGTGCCTACACATGCACCAACCGACTGTCCAAGACTTCGCGGCTGCTGCGATATATCAAAGGCACCCTATATTATGGTCTCTCAATCAAAACCGGAGACTTAACTCTACAGACCTACACTGACGCCGACTGGGCCTCATATACTTCCGATCGAAAGTAAATCTCAGGCTTTTGCACCTTCTTGGGTTCCACTCTTGTCTCTAAGATGGTCAAGAAGGAAGTCACGGTCACCAAATCCTCCACAGAGGCCGAGTACAAAGCTCTCCCACCTGCCACTTCCGACGTCATCTGGCTACGATGTCTCGTTACCGAACTTGGTCATGAGCAAATTTCTCCTACAACCATCTACTACGATAACATCTCGGCAATGGATCTAGCTAAGAACCCCATCTTCTACGCTAGAACCAAACACATCGAGATCGACTACCAATTCATACATCAACATCTCAACTCCGATGAAATATATCTCACGCATATATCTTCAACAGATCAGATAGCAGACATTCTAACCAAATCCTTTTCTCCTGCTCGCTTTCATGACCTTCGTCGCAAATTAACCATTCAAAATCCGAATGATTAATTTGAGGGAGGCTGTGAGCGAACGGCTTGCTACCAATTGTATTTACACTTCAGCCATTTTATTTTCTATTTAAGTTGTCCTGTTTCGCCTCCTATCATATTATTCAATACACTTAATACAAATCTTTTCTTCCGCTCTCTTTCTCTGTCTCTCTGTCCCGAGGCTTCCAACTTGTCTCTTTTCAATATTTACTATTTTATATTTTCTCTCTGATTTGCTAGTTTATTATTTTAGGATTTAGGTTTTTATTAGAGAGATGAAAAATAAGTTGTTTAATTCATTATAGGAAGAAAAAGTTGTTTATTGATAAGACCCTCCCAATGACTTTGATTAATTAATTTAGTAACTGCTTAACCTGTTGAAATATATAGTCTGGATTGCAGGTTTGGGTGCAATGTTTAGTATGGTAGACATTACTATGAAATTAATAACATTCCTTTCTAAAATTGTTGTGGATGTATATTTGAGCAGGAGTTGCTGTGGAAGAAGTTTTTTTGAGATGTTACACAAAGTTTTGATATTTTAGAGTATAAAATATCAATGATAAATGCTCATTTGTTTTGATATATTAATGATCAATCGTCTAAAAATCTAAAAAAGATGAGGTATCAAGGAGGGTTGGAAAATGTTTAAGCAACTGATGTTAACCTTGCTTTCTAACTTAGGAGTTAAACTTTAGACTTAAGATGGTAGGGAAAAAGATTTGTTTCTTTATGTTGGATATATTTCAATAGTTCTCTGAACATCTCTCACCTAAAGTGTTGTTGTGCAAAAATAATGGTAATCGGAAGGTTCTAAATGCCTTTTTTTGTGTTGGAAAAAATTTTCTTAGGTTATCCTCTCTCTCTCTCGCTTTTACGCATGCACACACACACACACACAAACACACACACACACACACACACACACACACATATATATATGTATATATATATGCACAAAAAAGTGTTGCACGATAAAGTATTGCAATATAGTCACTACCAAATACAAGAGAACTTAAAGTAAATATTGAAAAGAAAATAGTAAGGACAATTAGAGTTAGAAAGTGCTTTGATTTCAATAAATTAAATTGTGGAGGAAGGGATTCTTCTTCTCTACCCAAATCATAAACTTATGAAGCTCATAGATCAGGACATGATAAAGGCAAAAGAAAGATTAATAATATAAACACGTTCTTTGCTCCTAGAAAAAAATCAGGATCCCAACTTTCAATTAAAAATGAAGAGAACTGTTTCAAGAAGCATACCACATACCATTCCTAGGATGCCACCAGCAGCATTCTGCAGATAAAGATGGGATCCAAGGAGACAGTGCACCATACAGATAAGGCTATAGCAAGCTCGTTCTTTGATTATTTCATTTCGTTTAATGCTTTGAATTCAATAGAAGCACAAAAGCTATTGATACTATTGCTGCCACTGGCCTTGGTTATTAAATTCATCATATTATAGAATGAAAGTTAACTTTCTTAAATATTATAAGGAGGATTACATGTTACTTATTGATTCTTAAAGACAAATTTGGAAGGAGACATGTTGTACACTCATTGCGAATGGATAGACAGACAATAGGAGCAGAGCATTAATAAACTTTCTTGTTTATTGTCTCCGTGAGGGTATCTTTTTTGAGATCAATTGATAATTTAGACCTGTGCTCTTTGTTTACTAAGATTGTCGAATGGATAGGCCTGTAGAATGTGGCACATTTAGAAACAGATAATACTATAAACTATAACAAAGTTTAGGAGATACTACAAGAAAGATTTAGTAGCATTTATTGGTCATATTGTGCCTCATATAAAGACCTCATTAAAAAGCAACAAAGGTGATATTTTTTACTTAAATTTTATCATTATACTTGTATGGCTTAGAAAAAGATCAAGTTGGAAGGAGATTGTGTGACAAACCAACTTGGTAAGACCCACAAGCCAAATAAGTCCTATCAAGTTAGCTTGGGATAGGTCAACCCTAGGATTTATGTTTTAAAAACTTTTTAGAATTTCTTTCCAAATATAAACTTTAAAACAAATATATATTTTTTAATTTTTATCTTTTTTTTTAAATAATAAATAATATAACATAAATTTATAGATATAATTTTATATTATAAATTTTTAATACCTCTCATAGGTATAAATTATATCTAAACATATAACATAAATTAAAAATTATTTATATTAAATTTAAAAATATATATGTAAATTAATTTTATGTTAAATATGAATTATATTATTTATAAAGTGTGATTTTAAACCTCCAATGCATTCTTAGTTTGGAGATTTGATATGTATGATATGATGGATTTATTTTTAAGTTTAAGGTAAGATTGCCATATTATTATGTTGATTTTACTATTTTTTAATAATATCATTATTTATTACGTTATCCAATTCGACCCCGGTCGAACCAATCAAACCGTAAACTTCTCCTTCTTCTGGTTCGTTCGGTTCGACTTTTACAACCTTTGTTAATTTTGTTGCTTACTGATAAAGCATTTCATGAAATTTTAAAATTAGTTTATTTATATTTTTTTTATAGCAATTCATTTCATGAAATTTTAAAATTAGTTTATTTATATTTTTTTTATAGCAATTTGATGATGCAAATGCTATTCTGTTTGAAATGTGTGATTTTGAAATCTAATGTGTGATGGAGTTCTAGTGTTAAATGAACAAAGAGTTATAATGACCTAAATTTTCAAATATCTAATATGTTGTAAGCATTGTGAGTCATAAGGGTTAGTTTTTTTATATGCTAGTACGATGATTTATAAAGATCTATTTTTGTTGGAAGCTATAAATGTCAGAGAGAAATCTATTATTTTATGTTATAATATATGAAGTACTTGTTTATTTACTTTTCATATATTGTCATTTAAATTTTTAATAGCTTCAAGCATCATTTTATTATTTACATTAAATTATTATTAATAGCTTTTAAAACCCAATTGAATGATTAATAAGTGAAATATTTAAAATTTAAATTAGTGGGTGTAATATGCTGAGATGTGTATTCTTCATTCTATTTCAGGTCAGGGAAATGGGAAAGAGCCAATTGAGTAGTTGAGTATTTAGGTTCTGATTTGTTTGATTATGTATATATATTTCCTGATGTGTACAATCATGCTAATTATTTAATTGTTCTATTTCAGTCTATAAACATGTACTATATTATTAGATTTTGTTGTATATATAGTTTGATGATGAATAAAAATAATAAAAATTTGTGGATGAATGTATTTTTGTTACTGAAAGTTAATTAGAAGATTTGTAGTTTGTTTCAAAATTTAAATGGAAGAAATATGAAAAGCCCCCGAAACTTTGATAATATGCTTGGTCTTTCACAATTCAACACGGTATGACTTGTCTTTCTTTAGGTTATATCGAGTTGGGTTGTGACGTGTAACCAGACGACATCGATTAGAGACTGTAGTAGGGGGAAGTTGGTTAGAGAATTGTCGCCAAGCAATGGTGGTCACAGGATTAGTTATTAGACGATTGTTATAAGACTACGATGGTTGTAAGAGGATAGTAGTTGGGTGACGGTGGTCAAATGATTATGATTTGATGATGATGATCCACCAATGTTTCTTGGGTGGAGCTCCAAAATTGTTCAAGCTATTGAGCTCTATTGAGTCTCAAGCCAAGATTTAAGCCCCCTTTAATGTAAAGAGTGTGAGCCTATTTATATATTTCTTAGAGTAGCATATGTTGTAAATATAGAAAAAATCCAAGACTTTATTCATTCACTTGATCTTAGACCATTATTTCAACATTTAAGAACCTTAATGGTATCATATTAGATGATTTTAGGTATTTAGAGACGATTTTGATCTTCTAATTAATGCCCAAGTTTTCTATTTAGTTTCAAGTACTTTTTTTTGTACTTATTTCGATTCGAATTGGATCACTTTTAGTATCTACAAATTTATCTTATCTAGATGTTCAATTTGACTATAAGCTTTCTAAAACCGAAGTTCGAATGATTCTAAATATAATTATATAAATTTATAATTCAAATATGTATCTAGATTCGTATGTAATGAAATTTACTTTTTATGATGAAACCAAATGATATATCATAAAAATTTTATCTTGATCGGGCACGAATCTCGAGGCAAAATCAAGCAGGAAACGTAAAAAAATTAACTTTGGGATCACCTGAACTCTGATTTCAGCGAACTTATAGTCAAATTGAACGTCTCGGAAATACGAACTCAATAACACCAAATTCGACTCAATCCTAGTCCAAATGAGTCCAAATCAAGGACCCGAAGCGTTGTTGAAAGGTTTGAACCACAATTTGATTTACCAAACGGTTTTCAAACATAACAAGCTTATAGTCGAATCGAGCGGCTCAACGAAACGAATCAAAAGAGCCCAAGATCACTGAATTCCGACGTCATTAAGACCTTCAAATATCTGATAAATGATCCACAATCAAAGAATTCAATATCAGTCGTCCATCCAAACCAGCCCACATTGCCCCTGTTCTCTCACCTATTTACAGGTCATGCCACTCCAGAATATCTATAAATAGATCCTTAATTTCTCTTGAGAGGGGACCCAAGTGTAACGCTCCAAGATCTAACTTGGAAAGAATTTCAAGCAATCCATCAACAATTTACCAGAGCTATCTATAACTTCAATCAAACAGTCTAGCAAAATCTATAACATTTAAAACATCAATGTACAAGTCGATTCATTCTTCAAAAGATCATATACAATACTCAGGAACTACACTATGAACTAACATCTATCCAGTCCTGAGTACAAAAGAATATCTATAACCAAAAAGGACAAAAACCTGGAGATTCCTGATCAACCTCAATCTCATGCTCCCTTGCCCTGACCTGAAAATATTAACCACGTATAATGAGCTTCAAAAAGCCCAGCAGGTCACCTAATACCTACAACTGAAATCAAAGCACGGTACAGGCAACAATATGCATGTCAGTCAATCAAATCCATAACAGTCTATTGCGCATGGTCAATGAATCTATGCAAATACGGAAATCAAATCAGTAGTCAATGCA
>NW_021320019.1:3836186-3915021 GCF_001605985.2 Dendrobium catenatum | reverse complement strand
CCTGATATTTATCTATTCGATCAAAATCGCACAGAACCCAAAATAACCGGTAGAATCGTTACAGAAAATACTCAAAACGTGTAGAAAAATCATATCAATAACATATCAAAAGTTGTGTGGTGAAAGTTTCGTCAATACAAAATACGGCGCGTTTATCGATAACAAAAACACAATTCTGTGCACAAAATGACCAAAACTCAACATCTTCGAAAACAGAAATAGGATTCGGAGTCCTTACCGCGAGATAAACAATCCTAACAACAACGGCGACGGACGAAAAGCGCTCCGCGGCCTCCGAAATCCAGCTTTTCCTTTGCTTTCCTTCTCTTTCTCTCTCCTCAAATATTTTTTTTTTAAAAAAGATTTTTCTCTCTCATCAAAACGAGCAGATTTTCTTTTAAAACAAGCCTGATCGGCCCGGCCGATCGCCACATCGTCCAGGACAATGTGAACAAAATCCAATCATCCAGAACGATATCTCAGGACGATAATTAGTTTTCTCAGACGATAAAAACCCTTGCTCACTGACTTTTGCCATTCACTGATTGTCCCAAGACGATCCAAAATCGGCCTGGACGATCCTGGAAGGAAAATCAGATCTTGGAAGGCAAATCAAAGGAACGAGCTCTCACACCAAGCAAGAAGCAAGAGAAGAAGAGGAGAAGAGAAGAGTAGAATGGAAGAAACTCCTCCTCGACTACTGCCGGGATTCTTCCCGACTTCCACGTGATCCCGAAATTTTGCCCGACCTCCAAGTAACACCGGAATTCCGCCCAACTTCCAGTGACGTCGGAATTCCGCCCAACTTCCAAGTGATGCTGAAGTTTCACACAAACTCCAAGTGACGCCGGAATTCCGCCCGACCTCCAAGTGATGCCAGAGTTTCACTCAAATTCCAAGTGATGCCGGAGTTCTATCCAACCTCCAAGCGGTGCCAGAATTCCGCCAGACCTCCAAGTGACGGCGGAGCTTCACCTGAACTCCAAGTGACGTCGGAGTTCTCCTCGGCCGCCAATTGACGTCGGAATTCTACCCAACGCCGGTCCTCCGCTCGTCACCTAGTTTCTACCAGACGCCGGACTTCTACCGGTTGTTGGACTTCCGCTGGACATCTATCTAATGCTGAATTTTTGTCCATTGTTGGACTTCTACCTAATGCTGTCCTTCTGACCTTCATCGTCAGACAACAGTCATTCCGACCTCCGTCGTCTGCCAATTACGGTCCTCTTGTCTTACGTCACCCGCCGACTATAGTCTTTCCGACCTTCGTTGCCAGAACACGGTCTTTATGACCTTTGTCGCCCACCGACTACTGTTCTTCTGACCTCCGCCGACTACAGTTTTTCTGACCTCTGTCACCAGACTATGATTTTTCTAACCAAACGAACACGTCAACAGTGATTCTTTGTATTCTCACCATGTAATATACTCTATACGATGTACATCAAACTAAGGCCTTCACCCAAAGAAGGACCTCATTTGTAATCAACAACAATACTAGTGGATTTATTCAAATTGGGCTAGGCCCTGTGATTTTTTTTCCTTTTTAAGAGTTTTCCACGTAAAAAATATTGGTGTCTTATAAATGCTCGATCATCTCTCTTATTTGATTGCGTGCCGTATTTTCGTACAACGCTAAGATACTAAATTTTATATTTCTATACCGTCTCGAATACTCTAGGACGCAACACCAATATATTATTTTATATTATAAAAGTGACAATTTTCTCATTCCATTAAAACCATCAAATAAAACTTTTATTGTATCAAATGATTAAAATAGCCTTCTTGGTAATAATTTTGTGCTCACATTCCTTCTTGATCAATATTTTCGAATTTTAACGGTCATGAGCTCAGCTTGAAATCAAAATTAGAATAGCTACAGCCAAGAGCAGAAATGAAATCTGCCAATTCTGTCACTCTGTGCCACCCCAAATTATACACACCATCTCTGTCCACTAATTTGTCGGTTATTACATCAAAGCACGAGAAAACCATACTATATTTACCACCTACCTAAACTACAAAAATTGCACCAGAATCCTTTATTATCTTTTAATTCATCCCTTCAACCAAGTCGCACTAAATCCAAGACAAAATGATGATTTTTTTTTAGGTGTAAATGATGGTTTTCATATCTGCATAATTCTTAAAAAGGAGATTTTTTTTTTTTGTAAATAACATCTAAAGTTTATTATTTAATATTTATAATTTTTTTTCTCATAATATTAAAGTTTTAAATAACAATAAAAATTATCATGTATAGTTAACTTCTATCAAAAGTTCCCCCTCTACTCACTCATGAGCGAGTTTTTGGTGCTCCTATAAGATCCCATTAGAAATTCTTCATATCGATCTTTGTATGACTCAAGTCTTATCTTCACCTTCACACATAGTAGGTCTCACGATACCCTTTTCAATGAGATATCGGTGCTCAAAATGAGACTGCACCCTGACTTTCTCGAATCTTTATTGTCAACCTCGACGCGCTACCAACCCATCAACTAACAATGAGAATCTCCTTCACATCTTCCATACATCTTAGTCATCTAGTGTTCCAATATTTTTCACATGTAATGACAACATTGATGATGAGCTAAGATGAGCAAAAAATAAAATTATGTGCTAAATATATAAATAAAAGAATTTTAAGTGTTACACATGTAATATCTCACTGTAGTCTACCTAAAAAAAACAATAATTTTCATGTATATCACATAATTTTTCTATATTTATATATCAAATATATAAAAATTCATATTTATTTCAATTATAATTTTCAAATAAAAATGTCAAAGCATTTTCTTATTATTAAAATAATACATAAATATGCATATAAATTAAATATTAAATGATATTTACAAATTAAATATTAAATAGATGAAGAAAATAAAAAGTCCCCTTCGTGCAGCTGAGGCGCCTTCACGAAAGAGTTTTCTCCTCAATGACCAAACGCATACAGTCATATAGCGTGGGCCCACGGCTCCTCTCACGGAATATTCGCACGAGGGATAGGACAGCCCATGGGGCCTCCACTGCAAAACAACCAAACAATGCATTAAAGAAAGTTAAATGGGCCCCGCGTTGTTTGGCACCGTTGGTCGCCGTGTGGCGCGATCTCTCTCACCTTTCCCGGTCGCCCTTTTCCGGCCGAGCTTTGAATGCATCACCGTAGCTGTCGCGGGCCCCGCCCCGACGACCATAGGTCTGTAGCAGCCAATGGCGAGACAACGGTAACATCGAAAAGGAACGCCTACCACATTCCATTTCCCAGTCAAAGCGAGCTTAGGCGGCTCACGCCCTGGAAAGCACGCGGCGGGGGACAAAGCGCGGCGTGGAGACGAGGCCGTCGCGGCTGGCCGAGCGGATTTGGGCGAGGCGATCTGGTATGGTGGAGTCAAAGAGCTGGCTTGCCGGGTTCTCTGCGTAGCAGACGTAGAAGCACGCCACGCAGGCTTGGGGCAGCGCCATGCCTATACGGGTCATGAGATAGCCCACGAAGAAGGCTACAAGCGAGACTGTCATGGTATAGCGCCGGTGCGTCCAGAAGGTCCACGACGCCGAGAAGATGACGCAGAGCGCCCCGCTTGATACGCCCGTCAAGAAGCAGATCGAGCTGGTTATGTCGGAATCCACCAGCTCCTCCATCCCCTGCCTGTTGAAAAGCCCCCACGTGCTCTGCGATGCCGCAACGAACCCTTTCCCGTACGCCGCAATCTAGCACAATCAAGCATCAAGAAAGGAAGAATAACCCCATTTCGTTGAAGATAATTATAAAAAAAGAAGCTTTTGTGATGGAAGAGATGATGATATATATATATGGCTTACATGGACGAACGCCCAGCTGTTGCCGTAGCGGAAAATGGACTCCATGACGCGGAGGCAGCAGTGGGCGCAGGAGAAGAGGAATTCGTCTTCGCCTTCGAGGAGGTTAAGGCCGCGGGCGATGATGCGGAGAGCCTCGATAGTGGGGACGAAGAGGGAGCCGAGGCATGCGCTGCCGAGATTTATTGATGCCGCTCGCTGGAAGGAGAACTGGATGTTGCACTGCATACCTCTCAGGTAGTAGAGCGCGATTACGCGGCTAACTGTTAGATTAGCCACGTTGCGCAACACCTCCGCCGTCCACATGAGGCTCAGCACAAGGGCGAAAATTGTGAGCGGCGGATAGTAGAACTCGAGGGCGCCGATCACCGCGAAGCACCAGAGCGAGATCCACAGGAAGCCGAGTCCCATCATGAGGTAGGCAGGGCCGTTGACGCCGGGGAATTTTTGAACGGGTTGGAGGGATTTGGCGAAGACGCGGCCGGAGAAGGTGGCGCGGCGAGGGACCCAGCAAGCGTAGATACCGGTGCCGATGGAAAAGAGAAGAAGGAAGACGCCGCCGACGTCGGTGTCCGGCATCGAGAAGCAAAGCAGGAGGATACCGGCGGCCATGGTGATGAGGAAACATGCCCAGAGGGCGAAGCTGACCATGAAGACCGGCCAGGCTCGGAACGACGTCTGCCACACGAAGGCTAGGATGATACCGAGCAAGGAGGCTCCCTCGATGGGAGGGAGCCAGAACTTGAGCGCCCGACGCTCCCTCCGCGATTTGCCGGTCTCATGTTCAAGAACACCCTGCACGGCCTTGAAACTGAAGAAACCGGCTGCCGCCACTGCTATAGCGAGGTGGAGGAGGAAGATTAAGAAGGTGATGCGGTTGGTGTACTTCCTCGAGTTCAATGAAGCGATTGAGGTCTGCAGCTATTCGGCTTAGAAATAGCCATGGACAGCATACAAGAATAAAAAAGAAAATTTTCTTACCTGCAGAGGAGGGGTTTGCACGGGCTGGGGAAAGGGAGGAGTGACAGGCGGAGGAGCGGCGGCGTCATGGGAAACGACTTGGATTGGGGGAACTTGAAGCTGTGCGCGCAACCTGGACACCGTTGTGTCTCTCTGTACTGAATCCACCACTACCTCTCCTCCTCTCATAACTTCTCCGGCGGGCACCGCTTGGTTCTCCATCTTCTCGTCCTCTGTTGCTCCTCTTGCTGTTCTTGCCTGCAATCGTTTGTTGTTGGGGACGATCACCAAAAACGCGAAACACGAGGTTCACGTTAAAATAAACAACTTTAAAAATAAAAAAACGAACTGTGCGTGCGTTGTCTTCAGCCGTGAGGTTATCCAAGCCGCCCATCGGGAATGCTCACGGCGGTGGTGGCGGTCTTGTTCTCCGGATGTCGTCGTGTTCGCCGGCAAGTAGATTCCCTTATTTAATTCAAGAAAGGGTTCACGAGGCGTGAAGGCACTGAATTGAAAAGCTTTCGGGAGCCGAAAAGGAAATTGCTTGTAACTGCTGATCTCTTCTCCTGTTTCGTTTTGGCTTAATTTCTCTTCTTTACTGTTACTCTTCTGCGTTTACCAAGTGGCCTTCTTGACTCGCTGACGCACTCGATCTCCACTGTCACCAAAATTGGAGCCATTATTGATTGTTTATTGTTTCTTTTAGATCCGCATGCGTTAATCTGAGGTTCTGGAAAAGAAGATCAAGAGATGGACGGCTGAGACGTTGAGATGGTTGAAAGTCATTGGTGCAAAGGAGAAAAGACCAGAGGGTACGTGAGGTCACATCAATGGTGGCGACACGTCAGCATCTGTTCGTGGTGTACCTCTTATCCTCTTTGGAACGATCTGGGATTTCCGGTGGCCAGCACCACCGAGGATGAATATCCTATGGGTTTCTTTTACACCGCATCGTACAACTCGACTCCTTATTTATATGAATCAATTAAAATAAAATGATGATACTCTCATTCACTTTAATCAAAATTAATAAAATCTATTATTTATTTATTTTTAAATATACTTAATATATAATTTTGAACTAAAATATTTAACTTATGATCTGAATAAATATATTATTCAATGAGTGTTTAAATTTTGTTTGAATCATATTCGAACATTATTTAAATGTTGTTTAAAAAATATTTTAATAAGGTACTACTAATGTTTGAATGATAGTAGAACGTGATTTGAACAAGTTTCAAACATGTCTAATAGTCATGGATATAGTAGGCTGTGTTCTACTAACTATAATAGTTGTTGATTCGATAGAATGCAATTACAGCAGTTTTGACAAAATTAAGTATAACATAAATACAACAAAATAATTCAAAAATAATATGGATTTTAGAAACTAGGCACAATAGGGGAATATATGGATTTCAGAGAGCTATAATAACATATATGTCACACCAAATTTTTTATGATAGTTATTGTATAAAACCAAAGCTATAATGCATTACAAAGTCAATCAATATATCATTCATGTTATTATAGAAGTATTTATAATACTATTATTAGAATGATAAGAATAAAATATAGTTTTTTTTAAGATGCTAATGTTGTTCATACCAACCCATTTTAAAGATCCTTTATGAATATCTCCTAATAATATCTCAATAGTTTGATTTTTTCTTCTCTTTAAAATCTATGCATACATGTTGATAATTTGCCTAAAGTGATATTTGGGCTAGGTTTACAAAGTACGATGAATTCATGCTAGTCCTCACATATTAGAAAATTTTCTTCTTGAGATTCAGAAGTTATTATATAATCAAATAATAATGTTTGTTCAAAATAAATTTACCCTTTTTTTCACTCTTGATAAAGAATTCCATTGAAGTCCAACTGTGGCTCACCATCTATGCTTGGATGCTGCCTTATAATGTGCTTGTAATATTATTAAGTCTCATATAAATGTTTTGTAAACCAACTAAATATTGAGTTATCTTGATAAACTTGTTATATATTGTCAACCTCACTTTTAGTTGAGGTCACTTGATCCATATCTACCTGATCACCTTGATCTATAGTCACTTCATTTACATCTCTTTGATCACAATCAATCAATCTACATCCAATCAATCAAACAACCAACACTCAATTATAATCATCAATAAAATCCACCTAAACCCATGCAAATGGCTCTTAGGAGCTCCCAACAGCCCATCCTAGGTGGCTTGGCCACTTTGACTATTCAACATGGCCAAAATTACCAAAATGCCCTTCCATGGTCAAAATAGTCAACTTCATGCAACTCCTAAAACCTCTCTACATCAGCCCTAAAGGCCTTCCTAAACTCGTTTAGGATGTTTCACAAGCCTCCCTAAACTTGACTCAAAGCTTTGGCTTAACCAAATTGAGCACCCAAATATCCACCAATGAAAAGTGATCAATGGTTTTCCTAACTTTCCAATAACTCTCCCTACCCAAAGCTGAGCTATGTCCAATTGGCAACCAACCATAATGTGAGCCAATCAATCCCAACCCTTCCTTGGGATGGAGGGACTTAGAATAGGGAAAAACTTGGGAAAACCCCTCACATCCATTCCAACCCAAGTTTCAGTCTACCTTCAGTTTCCCTTACTGAAGAGAAGTTTCTCTTAGAGCTCTAAGGAGGAGAAATAGCCATCCCATACATTATGGTGTCCATTTTATAGAGATAAAACTTAAACCCTAGCTCCTAGATCTATGATTGAATGTTCTCTGTGTGTGATGTGTTTTTGAACCTTAAAATAGGCTCCCCTATCTTCTTTAGCCAAGTTTTAAAGTTTTCTAAAGTTTTATGACATTTAACCTACATGCATTAAGTTTTAAGAAGATTTTTTAGTTTAGGTTTTCAGTCATTATTGGGTAAAAGACAAAATCACAGCCGTCAATTTCTTCTGCTTTGATCAAATAGCCATTATTTCATTTTAGATTGTGTAAAATCATACTATATGATCACCAGTACAATTCCCACTCAAAGTGCATGTTGTTTGCCTCAACTGATGATTAAGGTTTCATGCAGTACAATCTTTAACTTTAAAAAAATGACTAAAACTTTGCAAAATAACCAAAAAATCATTTCTCATCCAACTTTGATGTTTTTGGGTTCGTTGGAATCGTCTTGAGCCCAAGTTTACTTTAAGTTTAATTTAATTAGATTTAGATAATGAGAATGTGAGAAATTCAATTTTGAGATTAAATTTACACAGGGTATAATTGGGGATATTCCTAACATACCTCAATTTTCTTGTCCCCTGATGAAGGTTGGATTTTCATAGATGGAATTTGCAATAATCCGTATTTTAACTTTGCTAAATTTTTTTTGGAGTCATTATAACTCCAAATCACAAATGGTCTCCTCCTTATTTTTATTATAATATTTTACTTACACGATTTGTTTCTTAATTTTTGGGCACCAGTGAAAATCCTTAAGAAATTTGTACCTATCGGTACAAGCAGTGGCATAGCCAGAAAATATATTTAGGTGGGGCCTAATATATATATATACTAGATTATAATGGCTATAGAGAGAGAGAGAGAGAGATGGTGGAGTTCCTTAACATGCATTTTTTTTAGGGGGGGGGCACGTGTCCCCCTTGCCCCCCTCCCTCCGCCAATGGGTACAAGTGAGAATTTCAGGATCGTTAAGTGTTAGTTTTACAAACCAATTTTATTGATATTCTTTAAATATTATGCTTTATTTTATAGATATTTTTTGTAATTTTTGTTGTCCTAAAATCAATTATTTGAATTTTATACTAAAGAATTGATTTCATTAAATATTAAATGAATATTATATCATTATATTATTACAAATATCTTCATGCATTAGTTAAGGTTCCTTTCCCTTAAGTAAACGGTTAACAGAGAGTTGATTTGAGAAAAATGAGAGAAAAGAGAAGAGAGAGAAAAGAAAAAGTTTGGATTTGGAGATCGGAGTGTGATTTTCGTCCATCGGGCTAGTTGGGAAATTTGCTCATCTCGATGTAAGGAACCTTTACCCTAATTTTGATTTTAAGGATTTTGTGTTTTTAATATTTTTTCACTCAAATTTGTGTTTTAATTATCAAAAAATGTGAATAACTTTGTATTGGTAAAACTTTCACCACACAACTTTTATGTTATAGAGATCATGATTAAGAACATTTTGAGTATTTATTTGAGATTTTTCACTGGATGATTTTAAAAATATAGTAATTTTTATATATCTCAAAATTTATTTTGATGTCTAAAAATAGTAGTGTAGTACAATAAATGTCTTAAAACATCATTTTATATAATTTATGGTATTTTGATAATTTTCTAAAAATGTACATTTTTAGAAAATTATCAAAATACCATAAATTATATTTTCTAAAAATGTACATTTTTGCCTAATAAGATTTTTTTTATATAGTTTTGACATTTTGACACATTCTTAATTAAGCTAAAGTATGCTTTATTTATTGCAATATATTAAAAATGGATGTGGATACGTGCATGAGTAATAGCTAGTCGAAATTACTATTATAGTAATAATATGCGTGTGTGAAGTAAATAAGTAAAGACTAGTTGACCCGTTGGTTGGAGACTGATTGTCCTGTACATGATGGTGGGCCGACAAACTTTCCTTTAAATATTATTATTTGGTGTTATCCTCTACTAATTCACATTATACACTGATTGGGAGTTATAAGGGGATTATTACTGTATAAATGTGTAAAGAGTGAAGACTCTATTTACTGAGCCAACAGTTTACTAACACTAAAAAATACCATAATAATCAGGACTTCTTACTTGTTTGGTCTGACTACTAAAATACAGGTTATTAAGTCATTGTTCTTATTTTTGTATAGATTTATTATGACTATATAGATTTACTATTATTGCATTATTCGACTACTCCTACCACTAGATTGTTACCATTACTAATATAGACATTGATACCACTAATTCACTATACTGATATTAAGCATGTGATATAGAATGTATGGATAACATGTGTATATTCATATATGATTATAATATATTTATTTAATTTTTACAGTCTTTATTTTTTATTTGATATTTTATTTGATTATAAAGACATAATTAATTTATAGATTTAACACTCGTATTGGTTTACTAGATTTTGTAATGTAGTATTTTATTGTTTGTAGATTCTACTACTACTACATTTGAGTTTTATTATTATTGCACTGATTCAATGATCACATGAATGCAACTGTCATAATTTAACTGTTGACATATATATTGCTCCTTTTATGTGCTTTGAATTTAGTTATAGGTTTTGGTGACATGTTGTGCTTTTAAAGTTCATTATATATAGTTAAATGATTTCAGGATAGGACATGAGAACAGAAGTGTGAGGCTGGTCCAGATTCTTCAAGTTCTGTTTGTTTTTATTATAGTCCTGAGTAGTGTATATAATTTTTTGGAATAAATATAGATGTGTTGATTGATGTTTTAAATTATAGAATATATTGCATAGTTTATTACTAATAGATGATATTAGATAGCTCTTATTGTTATTTATTTAAAGGACTAATGAATAACTCTTTTAATTTAGATTCTAGGGCATCACCGAATTTCCAATGTTCTGGGTCAAATTTTAATCGAAAACTTCAAAAATTCATTTTTCTTAAAATACATAGAATTTAGTTTTGAAAATTTTATGGCTTGTGTGTTTAGTTGTAAGGGTTAGACAAGTTGATTTTAAAACCCAATTGAACCTTAATGACATCTAGGTAAAATAATTAAGGTTTTTATCTATTAAACTTAGAAAAACCTAACAAATTCATATACATATCCAACATAAATAAAACTTTAAACTAATAAACTTAGACATATTACACAAAAAAGGAATTAAATTCACCTTTATTTGACATTAATTGACCATATAACAAAATTACTCAAAATCAACCCTTAATTTAAGGGCTTATTTTTACAAAAAATATAATAAATAATAAAAATTCATAAAAATGCAAAATCACCTTTAATCAACTCTAAATCAATCATACAATAATTAAAAAATAAATCTAAGATCTAAATTTAATTAAATTTGTATTAATAATTAATTAACTCTTAATTAAATATTAATGAAATAAAATCTTTAAAAAATAAAATATAAATCTAATTAATTTTAAACTTGCTGATATTGATACATTGGTCATATCATTATTTGATGTTATCAATTTCATAAAGTTTAGAGTTAATTTGAGATCAAAATCAAATAACTCCTCTTATTGATAATAATAAATTTATTTAAATAATTCATCGAAGGCCTTAATTTTTTATATAATTAAATAAATATAATAAATGTAAATCAAATATACATAGCATATTGAAATAAAATAAAATTCAGATATCAATAAGTTGAATTTAAATAAAATTGTTCAAAAAATAATCATAATTCATTAATAATTAATTAAGATTCATAAAAATTCTATAATTCATTAAAATTTTCCAAATAATTCAATTAAAATTTTTAAGAATTCAACAAAATTCAAAACATAAAAATAAAGTTAATATGATGATTTATTTGATTAAAATTTATTTTTAATCAAATAGATTTGATAATTAATCTCAATTAAAATAATAAAGTCCTTCATGCTTAATATTTGCTTCCCTTTGGAGGGCATTTAGCATTAATTTCCAAGGTCCTTAATCATTAATCACCCAATAATCCTTTTATGTGGTGCATGATTCCTTCTAGGAGGGTGCACAAATATTCTTGTAAGGTATTTATAAAATTTTAAAAATAAATTAAGGGTTTATGCACCATGCTGGCCTCCACTTATGGAAGGCATGGTTGTATAAAATTTACAACCCTTAATCCAACCTTAATAATACATTGACCTTATACATCATGCTTGATTTCACTAGGAGGGCATGTACATTGATTTGAAAGGTCCCTCATTTATCCCTTAATGAATCATTAATAAATCTTTAAAGGGTTCATGTGATTATCTATCCAATCATTCACTAATCTACCCAATAAGCGCTTTTACCTTTTCTTTTGTCGTCTTCTACATGTGTAGGATGTTGACCTCGATTTTGCCCAGACTCCTGGTCAAAGAGGCTAACTTCGTCAAATTGACCAAGCCAGACCACATGACCCTCTCCAATGGGTTCAGTGAGTCGAGTCGAGTCTGTTGAACCCTGACTTGGACCCTGGGTCAACCCAGTTGACCAAGTCAACCAGGGTTGACCAATTTGCACACTTTAAGCCTAAAATCAATTCTAAAATTAATTTCATGGATTTTATGACTCAATCTCTCATTCTCCTTGACTCTCTTGACTGATTTGACCAAGTCAATCGTTGACTTGGTCAAACCAAGTCTTTAATAGGTTAAAATAACTTATTTAGAGCCCATTAAGATCTCATTCAATGAAATTGATACCTCCTTAATGGCTTAAATTCAAAATCCCGTGGGTTTAAACCTATTTTCCCTCCTAATTTCATCTGGATTCGATCCTAGCCGTCCCTTGGTCGTTTAGGAGTTTAAATAGGGAGAAAATTAGGTTTAAAATGATATTTTTACTCTTGCTCGATCGAGAGACCACCTCAGGCTCTGAGATTCTGTGAGAGTGCTCCTACATCCTTCTTCCACCTTCCCCCATCGAATCCCGACGGCCAAACCTCGCCGGCGGCGAGATTCCGGCAACCCGAAGGCTTGGACGTTCAAGGCTTTGATCCCACCAATCCAGAGCTCGTTTGTTCGTGATTTCAACTAGGAAAACTTACGAGGACAGTCTAATAACCGAATCATATGATAAAACAGAAAACAGTCAAGACAGCCAAAATCAAGGGCTGGAAATGGTTCCAAATTAAAATAAGCACTTTTCTGAAAAGATCAAGGGGTTACACGTCAAAATCCGACTTAAAACGGCGAAGATACGAATTTCCGAAGTTAAAACATAATAAAAATATTATTTTAAAATAGCCCTATTTCACTGGTTTTTAAATAACAGAAAATACAGACATAATTTTTATCTGAAAATAATTTCAAACTATGCAGAATTCACAGTACATCCAAAACAAGGTGCTGTGCGTCGACAGCGGACTTAAAACGACAAAGTTATGTAATTTCAAAGTTTAAACATAATAAAACAAATATTTGAAAATAATACAGTTTACTGTTTTTCAAAATAAGTACAGAAATAATAAAAATATTTGTGCAATGCAGACTCCAGGATGTGCAGAATCAAAATACGCTCGAAACAAGGGGTTGTGCGCAAAAATCCGATCTAAAACGAATTAGATACGGATTTTACAAGTTTAAAAATAATAAAATAATATTTTAAAATAAAGCAGTTTTACTGTTTTTGAAATAACAGAAAATATGAATATAATTTTTATCTGAAAATAGTTTTAAACAATGCAGAATTCAAAGTACATCCAAAATAAGGTGCTGTGCGTCGACAGCGGGCTTAAAACGACAAAGTTATGTAATTTCAAAGTTTTCTGTCACACTAGATCGTACTGTACGAAATAAATTCGTACAGTACGATGAACAGAAAGATAAAACACACAAAAAAAGTGTTTTTATTCTTTCTTATTATAATAGATCGTACTGTACGAAAAAAATTCGTACAGTACGACTATATCGTACGGTACGAACCAATTCGTACAGTACGATGAACAGAAACTTCATCTTCCTCTGCGCATGCACAGGGAACCGAAACCCTAAAAAGAAAATCGTCTCGTTCTCTCGATTGGGTGGACGAAATTGCACGAAATTTTAGATCTATGTTCTAAAAGTGAAGAGCATTCATGGGGAATAAGTTTTACAAAAAAAATATGCACTCTATATGAAGTTAAATAACTTTGTGTGATCTAACTAGGGTTTGAGATATACCTCAATCCACACGGTGGATTCGGGAGATCTTGGGCTCGTTGGACTCGTGGACTCTCCAGGAACAATTTCCTAGTTGACGTTGAGATCCAACTCACGCTCGATCGACCGGGATTCTTTCTGGAACGCGAAACGTCTCGGATTCGCCGGAGGATCGCCGCCGGCGGGGTCTGGACGTCGGGATTTGGTTCGAGAAAGTAGGGGGAGTATGTGGGAGCTCTCACCGAAAACCTCAAGGCCTCAGGAGGTCTAGAGCAAGAGCAAAATAAAAAAAGATCCTTCCTAACCCTAATTTTCTCCTATTTAAATCTCTAAGCTCTAGGCTAACGGTCCAGATCTCATCAAGGTCGAATTAGGAGGGAATTTAGAGGGAATTGGCCGTGGTTTTGAATTCAAAACGAAGGGGAGGCTTTAATTGCAATTATTGGCCATTAATTTCATTAAAATAGGCTAATTTGACCTATTTAAGACTTGATTTGACCAAGTCAAACTTTGACCTGGTCAAATCAGTCAAGGGAGTCAAAGGGGGGGTGAGATCAAGCCATGGAATCTATGAGATAGATTTAAAATTGATTTTAGGCTTAAAGGGTCCAAACTGGTCAACCCGGGTTGACTCAGTCAACTGGGTTGACTCGGGGTCCAAGTCAGGGCTCGACAGAGTCGACTCGACTCACTGAACCCACTGGAGGGGGTCTCGAGGTCTGACTTGGTCAATTCGACCAAGTCAACCTTTTGACCAAGGTTCTGGGCAAAATCGAGGTCAACAGTGTGTTTACTGCTTTTATATATTTCCCATGCATTATTACCTTGATGGTTAGTGTAAAACTCCATTTAAACACATATAACGTAGTGACACCTTAAGCACAAAAATTAAGGTCTCGTCTAACAAACTTAGAAATTTTCTAGGGGCTAGGATAGACCCCATATTGACATGAAAAATTTTACACTTGAACTTAGTTACATCTTAAACCTCCCAGAATTTTCTAGGAATTTTTAGGAGTCTTTAGACCCCTTAATTAACCAATCCTAATCAACATGTTAAATAAGGCCCCGAGACATTCCGAAAATTACAATAAATACATCTTAGGTCAGAAAATTACCCATAATACCTCAAAATGACTAGAATCTGATCCTTGACTTATGATAAATAGGGCTCCCTAGTTTCACTTCAGGTTGACCCCTAATTTGACTATAGGTGGAAATTATCGTTTTGCCCCTAATAAATTATTAAATATTATTAAAAATCTCAAATTTTCCCCAAACATTTGGGATCACTTTCTCAGGTCATCCATGACCTTTGGGAGTGATTCCAATTAACTTGGAGCTGATTTGGATCAAAATGATAAAATCAGCCCTTTATTAGGAAATTTAGAAAATTTCTTTAAATACCCTGAACTTAGAAAGTTCATAACTAATTGTAGAAAATTCCAAATTAGGCAAACTCACTTGAATTAGACTCAAATTAGGGTCTAGTATTTATTAAAAAATTTAGATCACCAGAAAATGGCATAGATTAGAAAGTCAACTTTTTGGTCAACCGTAGTTCATTTAGGACCCGAAACTTAGAAAATTCATAACTTTGCCTAGAAAACTCCAATTTCAGTGTACTACCTGTCTAACTACTCCTCTTAAGGTATAGTATTTTTATAAAATATTAGGATACCTAGAATTAGCCTATTTCTTATAGTGACTTTTTCGACCCTTAGCTTAGTTCCTAGGAGGACCTAGAACTTTCCAAAATTAGTTAATACCACTTTAACTTTAAATATCATTACCCTAAGCTTTTAAAATTTATCAACCAACTAAATTAACTAAAATGGATCCTAATTCACTAATATTTAAATTTTAGTTAAAATTTCCCTTTCTGGCCTATAACAAATCTGAACTGTATGCAATTTTAACTAACAACCCTGCTTAGGATCTATCCAACAGGTGAAGTTGCTTAGCCCTCATAATTAAGAGCATGGCTTGGCAGAGGTTCAATGGGATGTATTTTATTTTATATATATAATTGCTTGCGAATGATTTTTATTAGGATAAGCATGCATGGCGTCTAGAATTTTTTTTTTCATTTTCATTTGATGTAAAATTTGTAATAATAGTTAAGAGTTGTGAAAATGCACTCTTAGTGAGATATTTTTATCCAACTCGAATTCCAAAAGAAGAAGGCATCCTTAAAGAGGAGAGTCTTCTTCCATTTGGAAGATCGAGTTGGATGGCTTTAGATATCCAAAGAGAAAAGACAATCATCCCCAAAGGGGAGAATTGTCTCTTCGTTTGGATATTCAAGCCACGACGGATACAGGGAGTCCAAGGAGGAGAGATCCAAGAAGTCCAAGGAGGAGAGATCCAAGAAGTCAAAGGAGGAGAGTTCCAAGGAGTCCAAGGAGAAGAAGACACCCAGAAGACTGAAGACCAATATCCCACTCAAAGTCATTTGCGTTTATCATAGGCTTAGAAATTCGGGTTGTTGGCAGTGGTGCTCGGCCACTTTAATTTCTGCATATCTGGGTTGTAATAAGGGCAATTTGCCTATGGCCATTTAGTTGATTATTTTTGGATTTATATTGATGTGTTTACCTGATTGCGCAGTAGAAATTGTCTGTTTTTCTTAGGTTTCTTTCTTGCATGCCGCTTTTGTTTTCGCTTGGATTCTGTTAGGCTCTCTAAGGACTATAAAAATTTTTCTACTCATAACCAAAATTTAATATTTAAGTTTTAAATAATTAGAAACTTAACAAACTTAGGGAATTGTTGGAACCGTCCGGGGTCGCATGCATATTACTGCATTCTTCTTTCCTTGCTATAAGACATCTCCCTGCCTGCGGGTAGAGTCCGGATAATCTGGCCTATGAGGATGAAGTGTCGGACCTAAGGAAACTCTGTCTTTTCTAAAAATTTATTTTCTATAAGCTTATTTTTAAAATTTTGTAGCATTCATGAGCTGATATTTCACCTAGCATGCATTGCATTAGTAACCAACTAAATAAAATTTAATTGCATTAGCTAAGAGCATCTGACCCACTTAAGTCTAGAACCACTTAGGAAATTCTTTAGATGTCGGTCCTACTTCTAGTAACTGTACCACCCACTCATCTCTCATAACTGACTTGATAGCATGATTTTGATTCGATTAGATGGTTAGCTGGCTCCTCAATCCAAACCAAGGTAAGTCTAAGTTTTGCACTGCATTAGGTAGGACATGAGTCTTTGTGTTCGCAGAACACTAAACCCAACCTAAATTTAGGATTCGAGGCTACTACATTCGGTCTCATAGTATGCCTTAAATAGTATGTATGTCCCTTCCTTTCAGGGACTATAAATCATACTTATCCGCGTCACAGGATGACGCCACCTCCATCTCTTTTCTCACGCATGTGATTGATTGCCTGATTTTTTTTTCCAGTTTCTCTCTAGTGCCCTAGAGCTTCCAAATGTTGGTATGAGCCACGCATGTTGATTGAGCCTCTTTGAGACCTTTCTTCCCTTTGAATAGGATTTCCTATTCTCACCCCTGTGCCAATCCCACTTTAGGAGGGGATAATGAATGATCCTTAATCAAGAGTTTTCTTGGGCTCTGGCCTAGGATGTAATTAACAACCACTACAGGAAAACAGCTCATTTCCGGCAAAATTTCCGGCGGAATTAAATTCGTCAGAAATTCCGGCAGATTTTCCGGCGGATTTCCGACGGAAAATTTTCAACCAATTTCCGACATATTTTTTGATTTAATTTTTTTTCTTGAACTTCCGGCGAAAAAAATATCCGCCGGAAATATGTTTCCTGCGAAAAATTCGCCGGAAATCTGCCGGAAATGTTTCCGTCAAATTATTAAGCGCCGGAAGACCTTTTTCAACGCGCATCAAACCGGCGGAAATATTTCCGCCGGAAATCCGTCGGAAATGCTAATTTCCGACGGTTTTTGGGCAATTTTCCGGCGAAAATGTCTGCCGGAAAATGACGTTTTTCCTGTAGTGAACGGGGGCTTGCGCCTGTGAGAAACTCAGTCCCACATCTACTAAACCCCACTCGAGCTCTTACATAAGGTGGGGAAAACCCTTGATTAGGTCGTGTATATTACTACCCATTGAGGTGTGTTGGAGACAGCCTCTATCCTCAATGGTTAGTTGTATGTACGATCCAACCTGTCCCTTCCAATTGACCTGTTCGCACGGTGTTCTTTCGGAGGTCCACATAGGATACACGAGCACTTAGCTTAGGCCATCCTAAATCCTAGGAATTTGTTTGTTTACTATTTTTATGCACTCTTTGCATGATATCTTAAAGGTTAGTGATTGACTTTAATTTTAAATCAACTTAACATAGTGACACCCTAAAGACAATAATTAAGCACCCATCTACCAAACTTAAAAAAATTCTATGATCTAGGGTATATCCTCAAATGACTTGAAACTTCAAATAATTAAACTTAGTGAAATCATAAACCTCCCAAAATTTTTTATGATTTTATAGGACCCTTTAAACCCCTTAATTAAACAACCCTAATTTAACCCATTAATTCTTTCAAAAATTCTAATAAATTCATTTCAACTCCGAAAATTTCCCATAAGACCTCAAACTCTTCAAAATTAAAACCTTAACCTTATATAATTAGGGGCCCTTAATTGGTCTTTAATGTGAGCCTTAATTTAATTTTAATTAAAATTTACCTTTTTGCTTAATTAAATAATAAAAATTATTAAAAATTCCAAATTTTCTTCAAACCCTTGGGAACACTTTTTTAGATCATTTCTAACCTTTGGGTGTGATTCCAAGTAGTTTGGAGATGATTTGAATCAAAATCTCTAAAACACCCATAATTCAATAATTTTGATAATTTAATAATTGCCCTGAATCTTCTAAAATCCATAACTTTATCTAAAAAATTCAAAATCTAGCAAACGGAAAACCTAACTACTCTCATTTAGACCTAATATTTAACTAAAATACTAGAACCCCAAACCTAGCTTATTTCTAATAGTAATCGTTTAGACCTTCCAAAATTGGCTAATATAATTTGAACTTTGAAGATCACTACCCTAAGCATTAAAATGGATCAAAAAACTAAAATTAACTAAAATGGACCATAATCCATTAATATTTAAACTTTAAATAAATGTTCCTTTTTTTAGACCTTCAACAAATTTGAACTCTAGACAACTTGAACTAATTATCCTACATAAGACCAATCCAAAGCCACACAAATATACTACACACACATATAACTGTTTGTTAAGGCACCACTTCTAGCTCTAGGGTTAGGGCCGTTATTTTCCTTTTTCTGCTTTAGTGATGTGATGATTTTACATACGACACGTGTGTTGCTTGAGTTGATTTGATTTAGTTTGACTTGTTGTGATTGCTGTGATGTTTCATTTTATTACTGTACTTTTCTTTGCTTATAATATGATGTGTGTGTTAGACTAATCATGGGCTAGGGTTGCTTTTATACTAATTCAGTCTTATGAAGGTGGCCACGCTCATGCAACGCTAAAATAAAGGGGGCAGTAATAATTAAAAGCTTTAAGACTAACATTGTTTTTTGCAGATGCTCCAGAGACTGCTTAATCCCCTTAAAATTAAAAGAACATGGACAACCATGTTTACTTTCTTTGCACATATATAATTGCTTGTGATGTGGTATATTGAATTACATGTGATTCTTTTATTAGGATAACCATACATGATAGTTTAATTTTTTTTTTTAATTTTCAAATGTAATGTAATTTGTTATATTGAGTTGTGAAAGTATTTAAAGGCATGATATTTCAAATATAAGCTATCCAGAGATAAAAAGAAAGACCTCCTCTCGGGGAATTTCTTACTCATTAGGGTACCCTCTTAGAGGACGGACCATACAGAGCCCAAAAGAGATGATCCGAAGGAAGATGAGCCAGAGAAGGATGATCCACTCAAAGACTGAGACTTAAAGAGAAAATGTCTGGCTTTTAAGACTTATATCATTCATTAAGGTTAGAATACAGGTTGTTATCGGTAGGGCCTGGCCATCATTTTTTTCTGCAGACCTTGGATTGTACTTATACGATACTTGCGTGGACTTTAGGCTTTACTTTACTGTGTTGGTTATTTATATTGATGTGTTTATTTTGTATGCGCAGTAGAACTTGCATGTTTTTTCTAGGTTTCTTTCTTATATGTGCTTGGCCTATTTTCACTAGGCTCTCTAGGATAAAATTATTTTTCTACTCATAATAAAATTCTAAAATTTTAAGAATTAAATAACTTAGAAACTTAACGACCTAGGAAATAGCCGGAATCGTCCGGATCACATGCATATTATTGCATCTCTCTCCCTCCCTTTAATAAGACACCTCTCTGCTTGCGGGTAGAGTCCGAATAATCTGGCCTATGAGGATGAAGTGTCAGATCTGGGGAGGTCAGCCTTTTCTAAAAATTATTTTTATGTACGCCTATTTTTAAAATATTATGCATACTTGATTTGAAACCTTTTAACTAGTATGTATTGAATTAGAAACCAATTAAATTAAATTTTAATTGTATTAGCTCTAGGATAATTCACTCTACATAAGTCTAGGTCAATTAGGAAATTCTCTAGATGTCTCCCCTACTTTCAAAAACTGATCTACCTACCTATCTTTCATAAAGACTGGACAACATGGATTATACGTGCTTAGGAGGTTAGCTGACATTCTTTTTCAAGCAGAATATAAGCCCAGGTGCATTAGTTAGGATATGTGTGTTAATATTGGGTAGAACACTAAACCCACCTTAGATTTAAGGTTCAAGGCTACTATATTCGGGTCTCGTAGTTTGCCCCATCGGTAGGTAAGTTTCTTTTCTTCGAGGACTATAAATCATGTCTATCTGTGACACATGGATGACACCAGTTTCATCTTTCCTCTCTGTGTATTTTGAGTGGATGAGTTTCTCTCTCTCCTCAAATGGCTTAGTCCCTCTGGATGTCAGTGTGAGTCGTTCATGTTGACTAAGCCCACTTGAGCCTTTCTTCCCTTTGAGTAGGAATTTCTTAGTCCCCCTTTGTGTTCCAATCCCCTTTTTGGGAAGAATAATATTGGATCCTTAATCTAGAGTTTTCTCAAGCTTTATGCGTGAGATGTAATTAACCACTGGGGCTTACGCCCATGGGAAACAGATCCACCATCTAATAAATCCCACTCGAGCAAATTTATCAGGTGGGAAAAATTCGTTGTTACGATTAGGTCATATATATATATATTACTACCCATCGGGGTGTACTGGCGAGAACCGCGATCCTCAATGATTAGTCGTATGTACGATCTAATCTGCCCTCCCATTGGGCGCTTGCAAAGAGTGTGGAAGCCTGCAATTGTCTCTATCCCTCGGGATGGAGCGGTCGAATACCCTATGCACTCTGTAACCGTCAATGTCCTTTCGGAGGTTCACATGCTATGTATGTTAGAGCCTAGGAATTTTATGCCAACCGTGGGCAAGGTAGTGGGGCACAAATATATTTTTTACAAATGTATATATAAAAGGAATACAAATGCATTTTTTACAAAATAAAAAAAAATTAAGGAATGATTGGTATTTTCAAAATATAAATAGCAACTTTCTTATGTTTTAAATTCAAAATGAGTATAGTATCCACTTTAATTAAAAGTTTTATCTTCGGAGATGTAATTGACTATAGAGACTTGCCTCTACAGGAACCCAAGATCTCAATACAAAATAAAACATGTCTTAGTTTGCTAAGAGAAAGGAAAAATCTTCTCAACGTTGATTTAAGCTAATCTTTGGTTAATTTCATATTTAATATGATAGGTAAATGTCAATTTTATCCTTCAGGGTAATTGTTACATTCTCTATGCCAAGTTTTAATACAAAAAAAATTATTTCTTTCCTCAAATAGATAATCCAGTGCTAGTTTATCTTTTGGGATAATTAACATTAACTAAACAAATTTATCTAAAGAAATATTAAATATCAAATCGGTTGTACAATCCTTAAATAATTAATTTTGTCCACATATACCAATATGCAACCTAAATTAACTACAAATTTACCACTTGAATCATGTTTGAGAGTAAAGCCTCTACTTGCAACTATAACAATAACTTATCATGCTCCCATATTTAGGAGTGTAAGTGAGCCGAGAAGGTTTATTAGCTAATTTGAGCTAGACTCATTAACGAGCTCATAAGTCAAGCCTATCGAGTTACTCGTGAAGTGTAAGTGAACTATTTTTTTATGCTTATGTGCATTGCATTCATTTTGTGACACACTATACTCTCTTTATGTATGTTGAAAGTTCTACTATCTCTTTGCCTATGTTTTTGAAATTATGTGTGATATGAAAGAGGAATGAAATGCTAATGGCTATTGGTGGATGTTTCACATGTAAGCAAATTGAAGTATAAGAGCCTACATGTTTATGTAATTACCTTGATTTTCATTGATATGCTCAAACAAATGTGATATAATCAATTGTGGGTATAAAGAGGCATTGAGAAATGTGAAATGTGAAATATATATACAACTGGAGGAATAAGTGAAAGTGAAGGTATGAGAATGTATTGAGAAATGTGAAATATGAAGTGTGAAGGTATATATATATATATATATATACACACACACACACACACAAGTGAAGGTATAAGAAGGAATCATGAAATGTGAATGTTATGTTATATGTTATTTCATATTGTACTACATTCTGATATCATGCTCAAGTATATGTTTATGTTATGAAGTTTTTTTGTTCATGTTATGTTACATAATACTACTTATGTTATGAAGTTATGCTTGAGCACTATATATGTTGATACTCTTGGTATGTATATGCTTTTAACGCCTATTTCATTTTGGTATAAAATAGTTATAGTAAATGTGAAAAATGAAATGTGAAATAACAAAGGTGATATGTGAAATGTGCAATGTAAATAAGAAAACATATTTTGCTTCATATGTTGCATATTATGTTTCATCAGGTGTTGTGTTATGATAACAAGTTTATGTTCTTATCACGTTCAAGTTCAAAAAATGTTTTTGTTATTGCTTTTGACATATGCATACTACTAATAATACTATTGTAATCATGTTAGTAATAAAACATTACGTAAATACTATACTGCTTTGTGGATAAACGAAAGCAGAGAGAGGAAGAAGAAAAGATGAAAGTAAAGATAGATTTTCATTAAACAGTTCTTGTTACAGAGGCTATATTTATAAGTAAAATATTACATGGTTTGGCTGAAACAGAATTAATAAGCCAGTGACTGACTGCCACGTGAGCATAGCTAATATGCTTTAGTTGAACTACTTAAATTCTTATTTATCTAATATTTAGCTCTTATATAATTTATTTTAAATTTTGATTTTTGAATTCTTCAATAGGTCAAAATCTAAATCATATACATATTCGAGCCTAGCTTTCCAATGATAGTATCATGTGGAATGGTTGAATTTGCACTCTACTTGATCGCGCTTGCCTGAGATGCAGCAACAACTTTATTTGAATTAAGGATCATACTTTACTTCTCATTTTTTTTATACTCATCGTAATGATCAAATTCTTGTTCATCAAATGTATTTAAATATTTAAAAATAAAATAAAAATTAAATTAGCAAAAAAGATTAAGGCTTTGTTTGGGATGACTTTTTTGTTGCTTCTTAAAGCAGTTTTTTGTATAAAAATTAAAATTTTTATACTTGAAAGCTAATTTAAGAAGCAACAAGAAAGTCATCCCAAACGAAGCCTTATTCTCATGGCTGAGACCCTAAACTCTATAATATTTATCGTCTTGCTGCCTTATATATTTTATATGGAGCTAAAGAGAAGTTGTCGTTTTATATGGGCCAGATTACTACTACTGATGGGCATTTTACCAATTTTAGTGACATTTCTAATGCTATTGTTAAACATTTTGAGGGCTTGTTTAACACTACCCACTCCAATCTTGTTTTGCCTTTGGAAATTCCTCTTGGAAATTTGGTTCCTTCTCATTTTAATGACATATTGGTGGCTCCTTTAACTTTTGGGGAAGTGAAAACAACGGTTTTTGATGGGAATGAGAACACAACACCTGGTCATGACGGGTTTACCTATGCGTTTTATAGAAAATCTTGGCATCTTCTTGGGATGCAAGCCTTCAATGCGGTAAACAATTTTTTTACTACTGGTTCTCTTCCTAAAGGGGTTAAGGCGACGTCTATTGCTTTAATCCCTAAGTGCTCTCATGCTTCAAACATCAATGATTTTAGGCCATTATCACTTTGCAAGCAAAATAGTGGCTAAAATCATTGCTAATATAATGAAACTGGTTCTTCCCTTTATTGTTCATGAAAGCCAATCTGATTTTATTGCAAATAGATGCTCTACGAATAACATCATCATTGCATCCGAAATTCTTAGAGATTTCAAGGGTTCCAATAAAAAATTATGTGCTAAGTTGGACATTAAAAAGGCATTTGACTCTGTTTCTAGGGATTTCCTTATTGATAGATTGCTTCAAAAGGGATTCCCGAAAGTTTTTGTGGCTTGGATCAAAGGTTGCATTACTAATGTTTATTTCTCTGTTTGTCTTAATGGTTCTCTTAAGGGCTTCTTTAAATCTACTACTGGTCTACGACAAGGTTGCCCCCTTTCTCCTTTGTTATTCTGCATTGTTATGGATGGCTTATCCAATATTCTCACCAACAATTCTGACTCCTTCAGCTTTCAAGGTATCAATTGCAAAGACTTTTACATCAATCATTTGATGTATGCTGATGATCTTTTGATAGTTGGAGATTCTTCTAGAGATAATGTGTTCATCTTAAAAGATATTTACACTTTTTTGGCTCTTTATCTGGCCTCCACATTAATGCCAATAAAAGTGCAATTATTTTATCTAAAAGTGGTAATGAAAATCAATCTATTTGTGATGAGCTTGGAATCCAACATGTCAACCATTATCTCACATATTTGGGTCTTCCCATCTCCTCAAAAAGACATAAATCCTCACACTTCCAACCACTACTAAGCAAAATTATTGATCTACTCGCTGGTACTATGGGAGATCGATTTCTGAGGCTTTTAATTACCAAGGATTTGATGATATGTTGGTTAGAGATTTCATTATTAATGGCATTTGGCATTTACCATTGACTATTCCCACGGTTATCTCTAACTCCATTGAGGCTGTGAACATTATGGTTAAAAATGAGATTCTTTGTAATGGCAGTTCTAACTAGAATTTTAAAAACTTTATTGAGTTTTTTTACTCTACTACTACTATGGTAGATTGGCATTCCTCTATCTGGCACAAAAATCACACGCTCAAATTTGCTTCTATCCTATTACTAAAATGAGTAGAATTATTTGATGTGGTCTCAATTTTTGAAGACCTATTTGAAAGGAAATGAAAAGATAAATCACCTCCTTGGGATAGGACCAAAAGAGGAAGATCATAATTTTTGGGCATGGGGTGAAGAAGACTCCATGATCATGTTATGGTTGTGGAATTCCATAACTCTAGAAATTATCGATACTTTCATGTTCTTATCTATTGCAAAGACACATGGGATGCCGCCAGACAAACCTTCTCAAAAGTTCAGGATGCTGCATAAATCTTTGAAATTAAAGTCAATGTGGTAAGCACAAAATAAGGAAGCAAGACCGTGATTGAATATGCCAATCTATATATATATAATCTAGACACTTTACATTTACATTTGACTCTTGCACATACATTTGCACCTAGGTACATTTTACTTTGAATCTTTTTTTACAAGCATCCTAGGTACAGTCTACTTTACACCTCTTTTTTTTACATTAAAGAAAATAACATGAAAATTCATATGTTATGTATATATGGTACACTCTATAAATACCCTTAAAACTATAGAAGAAGGGTTATATGTTTTAATTCAAATAGACTCACCTTAAGTTCCTTTTTTAGTCCAAAACTCCCTACAGGTCTAGACTCCTTTCCAATTCAATTTGACCAAGCTCTATCCATTCTTTCTGACCAAAGATCCAACATTTTATCCATTGCTCTACAGTCTTTGACATCAGATGGTGGGTTTCTCTTTAGGACAAGACAACATTACCTACACAAAAATCCCCATTAATTCCCCTCTAAATCAAGCATTTTTCAATTTTGAGCTTAGTTTCATGTAGGCTTGGTCAAGTGTGAAGTAAACTTCAAATACATGGAAAAGCAGCTATTCGATTTGAAGTTTACATCCAGATGATGCTCTTGGATGAATTGGAGCATGATCCACCAGGTAGATCCTTTGGCAAGAACTTGATCACTACAGATGCATATAAACTAAGTGTTTAGAAGAAGTGGCTATCCTAAAAAGCTTTTGTTGAGAAAGATAGAGTGAATGACTTTCTTGCAGGATTAAATATAGAGTTTGACCAAAATAGAGTTCAGATCCTTGGCAAAGAGGAGACACCCTCACTGAATGAGACCATTCTCTTATTCGTGCTGAGGAAAGCCGACAAGGCGTAATGCTAGAACCAAAGATTGTTGAAGGTTCAACAATGTTGATAGCAAAAGAGGCGTCATGGAAGAAAACATGTAAGGATTTCTCAAATCCTAGAGACAAAGACTCCCTTTGGTGCAACTATTGCAAGAAATCAAGACATACAAATGAGACATGCTGGAAGTTATATGGAAAGACCCCAAGTAATGAGTGAAATCAAAGAAATAGACAAAAGGGAACATCACAAGCTGATGCGGGCAACTGGATAGAAAGAGCCAAGAGAAAAGAAAACCAGAACTAGTAAAACATGACTCGATTCAACATTTAGAATACCAACATCCAAGCAAACTTCAAACAAACAAAAGTCAAAACAAACGAAACAAAATTAAAATTAAAAACAACTACCGGCAAGCGGTTTCCTCACATGCAACAAAAAATAGACAATATAAAAGAAGTGCTTAAGGGCTTGCAAACCAAGGGTCCACCACTACTACAAGGTCCAACGTCCACCAAAACTCCTCCGGCAAATGCTACCAAATCAGCCAACAAACAACTCCAATAGCTCAAGAAGAAAGATACAAGTGGAGTGGAACTTACGGAGAGAAGAAAGAGGTTAGAAGCCGAGACGAAGGGGAGGACAAGCTTGCAAGTTTTCCCAAGAAGAAGAGAGGAATGAAACAAGCTCTGAAGCTTTTCCAAAGAAGAAACCCTCAGATTTTTTAAGAGACTTTGCTCAAATAATCAACAATCTCTTATGCTTCAAAACACCTCAATTTTATAGGAGAAAAGGGGAAATTGAATGCCAACATTTAGTTTAGAAACAACACCCGAACAGTCACACAGAAAATCAGAAATAACAGCCAAGGGGGAAGGAACGGACGACCAGGGGAACCAGGACAGGCAGCCAAGGGAACCGGAACAGCAGCTAGGGGAATCGGAGTAGGCAGCCAGGCAGGTAAAATTGAAGGGCCATAGAGAAGGGGAAAGGGAAAGAGACACTCCACATAATTAGCTAAAAAGGAGGATAACTTCCCATCATAATGAGCTGAAAAATTGCAGCTCAAACATTAATGAGCTGACACATAGTAGCTCAAAAAAACACAGCAAAAAACCGAGTAGCCAAGCCCAACCCGAGAGCAACCAACAGCCCAAGAACCAAGGAACCCAAATAGCTAGCACACTCAAAGTTTGTCAAGCCCAAGAACTACCTACTCATAATCATTGGATGCTTTGCATCATAGGGTAGTATATTAAAAAAAAAAAACTATAGCATTCAAATTACAATAAAAAAACTAAAATAAACTGAAATTTGCATGCATCAATTTTCCCCTGGTGGGAGAATCTCATCTCCTGATGAGAAGGCTTCAACAAATTTTCGATAGAGATCCGGATGACGATTTTTAAGCTCAACTGCATCTATTCATGTATAGTCAGTCAATGGACGATTGCTCCATTTAACCAAGAACCTTTTGTGCTCGTCATGTTTAGTATTAGTAATCTTGATATCAATAACATCTTCAATTGGATCTTGATCAGATTTATCTCCATTTTCCCCACAATTGTGACTAAAACACCTAAAATTTATTTATTCTCAATCAAGAGTTATCTCTTACGTGTTATGAGAGATAATTAACTATGAATGCTTATTCTTATGAGGACCTAAATCTAAGTAAACCCTGACACTACTTCTTTGGAGATATCTGATTATTACAATATGACTTAAGAGGAATTGTATCCTACAACTGTAAAGTGGGATTCATGTTGACGTGCCATTTTTCTTGAGCCAATTGCAAATCCTTTACAAGAATCATTAATAATGCAAATATAGCATATGCTCATAGTTTGAAGGAAATAACTCCTAGCTTTTACTTCATCTGACTCCATTTCTTCACAAATCATTGGCCCTCCCTTTGGTGAGATTGCATAAGTTTTTCAAGCAATATATTTAGCCTATTACTCGGGTAGTATTTCCTTACAGTTAAAAAAAGTTGTTGACCATCAAGGACAAGATGTCGATTTTAACCTTGAAGTCGCTATATCCTTGCTCCTACCAATGTCATCTTTGGGTCGGGTTGTTGGGCTTCAACATTGAATTCCCAACTGGAGTACACATCCCTTCGATGAGGAATTTAATCTTAATTGGAATTAAATCCCTATATGGATCAAATTAACAAGAACACCTCGATGCACTGTAACTGTCTTGCTAGATGTTGTTATGGTTGCCAGTTCTAATGGTGTGGCTCCAGGTGAAGTTACCATCATTCTTGTGTGGATAAACGAAAGCAGAGAGAGGAAGAAGAAAAGATGAAAGTAAAGATGGATTTTCATTAACCAGTTCTTGTTACAGATGCTATATTTATAAGTAAAATATTACATGGTTTGGCTGAAACAGAATTAATAAGCCAGTGACTGACTGCCACGTGAGCATAGCTAATACCCCCCCTCAAACTTATGTCTACGGTTTAGATGTAAGTTTGTCTGCAAGTGTGCGAAAGCGCGAAGCGCTCAACGGTTTGGTGAAGAGATCTGCGAGTTGTTCATTTGTGCAGATGTGGTGAACCGTAAGCTGATGCTTGGAGATGCAGTCGCAGATAAAATGACAGTCGACGTCGATGTGTTTGGTTCTGGCGTGGAATATGGGGTTGTTGGCGAGGGCAATCGCCGAAGTGTTGTCACAGTAGATGACAGTTGGTTGTGTTTGTGGGATATGGAAATCTGACAGAATACGGCGAAGCCATAAGACTTCGGAGGCTTCCGATGCAAGGGCACGATATTCTGCTTCCGTAGATGAGCGAGCTATGGTGTTCTGCTTCTTGGCTTGCCAGGAAATAGGAGAATCACCGAGAAAATTGCAGTAGCCTGAGACCGATTTTTGGTCCTGCGTGTTGGTAGCCCAGTCAGCATCAACGAATCCACAAAGGATCAAGTTGGTTCGTTGGAGCGGGAGGCCTGTGTCTGTGGTGCCTTGAATGTATCGTAGAAGTCGCTTGAGGGACTCATGGTGCGAGTTGAGAGGCTGATGCATGTGCTGCGATAGTTGATGAACGGCGAACTAGATGTCTGGTCGGGTGAGTGTGAGATATTGTAGAGAGCCCACTAGTTGCCGATATAGGATCGGGTTGCTGAATTCTACGTTGGAGTTGTCCCGAACGCTGTGTTTGCACGCCATAGGTGTTGATACGGGCTTTGAGTTGCTCATTCCGGCGCGTTCTATAATTTTGCGGGCGTATGATTGCTGGTGTAACAAGAGGCCGGTGCTTGTTTTGATCGTTTGAATGCCCAGAAATTGGGATAGGGAGCCGAGATTTTTCATCTGAAATGTGGATTGAAGATTAGAAAATAGACGATTGATTTCAGTAGGAGAGTTACCTGTTATGAGTATGTCGTCAACGTATATCAGAACGTAGAGTTGGACGTTGCCGGAGTTGTAGGTAAGCAGGGAGTAGTCGGATGTGCTGATGGTGAACCCATACCGAGTAAGATGATTTGAAAGCGTTGAGTACCATTCTCGGGGAGATTGTTTGAGTCCGTACAGAGCTTTCTTTAATTTGCATACGTAGTTCGGATGAAGGGCATCTTGAAAACCTTGAGGTTGCTGCATGTAGACTATATCCGAGAGTGAGCCGTGGAGAAAGGCGTTTGATACATCGAGTTGGTGAATTGTCCAGTTATAATGAAGTGCTATAAGGATTAGAATTCTGACGGTGGGCATTTTGGCGACGGGGCTGAAAGTCTCGGTATAATCGATTCCGTGTTCTTGATTGTATCCTTTGGCAACCAGACGAGCTTTGTATCGAGCTACCGTTCCATCCGAGTTATATTTAGTTCGAAAAGTCCATTTGCAACCCAATATGTTTTGATGTTTTGCTGGAGGTACTAGCTCCCACGTACCCTGTGTTTGCAATGCTTGAAACTCTTGTGACATTGCCTGTCTCCATTTTTCCGATTTGGCTGCTTGTGTATAGGTGGTAGGTTCGTCCGTGTGAGTTGAGTGGAGCAGATCAAAGATTTGTTTTGGTTTAGAGTTCCCGCTTTTGAGCCGTGTTATCATGTGATGGGTTGGTTGACCGCTGTTATCAGCGGGCTGCGCAGCTTGTGAGATGTTTGTATTTGGAGCGGTGTTAGTAATAGAGGCAGTATTGCTGTGGGAATCGGGAGTGGTGGGGAAAGTGGAATCAGTCGTAGAAGATGTGTTGGGGGGATGGTATGTAGCGTGTTGTGTTGGTTTGAGATGTGAAGGTAAATGAGTAGTGGGAACCAGAAGAAGTGGCGGTGTGACAGTATGGTTGTCTGAATGAGAGTTTGTGCCTTGTGCTGTGTTGGAGAAGGGAAACTGGGTTTCATCAAAGATAACATTGCAAGATGTATAAACCTTGTTAGAGATCGGGTCAAGACAGCGATATCCTTTTTGGGATATAGGGTAGCCGATAAAGACGCAGGGTGTGGAAATTCTGGATAATTTGTTGTTTGAGTATGGTTTTAACCATGGGTAGCAGAGGCATCCAAACACTCGGAGGTGAGTGTAGTCGGGAGTTCTGTTGAACAGAATTTTGTAGGGAGATTTTTGATGTGTGTTCGGAGATGGGAGCCGGTTGATCAGGTAAGTGGCAGTGAGCAATGTATCAACCCAAAGAGCTTGAGGTACCGAGGCTTGTAGGAGCAGAGCACGCGTAGTCTCGATGAGATGTCGATGCTTTCGTTCTGCGACACCGTTCTGAGAGGGAGTGTGCGGGCAAGAGGTTTGGTGGATGATGCCGTTGTGATTGCAAAGAGTCTTGAATTTGTTGTTGATGTATTCGCCGCCATTGTCGGTTCGTAGAATATGAATCCTTCGGCTGAATTGGCGTTCTGCGTAGTTTTGAAATTCAATAAATTTAGAGAAAACGTCTGATTTATGAATCAATGGATAAACCCATGTAAATTTGGAGAAATCATCAATAAACGAAACGTAGTAAAAATAGCCTTGATTGGAACCCGTTTGGACAGGACCCCAAACATCAGAATGAATCAAATACAATGGTGAATGCATAATAGTTTGTGAAATGCTAGTAGGTAAGCGATGGCTCTTGGCCATTTTACAAGAATCACAAGAAAAAATTTTCGGTGAGATATGAACACTGCTGTGAGCATGAGCAATAGTTGCTAAGGTGTATCTGGACGGGTGGCCTAGCCTTTGGTGCCATAAGTCCGGAATATGTTGTATGGAGAGCAAGGCGAGTTGCTTGTTCCTATCTTGCGGAGAACCTTTGAGCTGCAGCGGATATAGTCCGTTAATACACGGACCCGTGAGAAGAGGGCATTGGGTCTTCCGATCCTTAATTGTGTAACCAGAGGAGGAAAAGATTATATCACAGTTGTTATCCGATGTAAGCTTATGAACCGAAAGTAAATTGAAAGCAAGATTAAGAACAAGATTGAGGTGAGAAAGTTTTAGACTACCTGCGGGCGTAGGAAGGATTCCTTTGCACGTGGTGTGTATAGGGATTGTATTACCATTGCCGAGAGTGACTTGAGTAGAGCCGAGATATGGTTGCGGGTGAAGAACATTGGTAGGATCAGATGCTAGATGCGAAGAAGCTCCACTGTCCAAGAACCATTCTGCCGCCGGTTGAGTAGTAGGCGACGTGAAAAGAGCGGAGGCAGGTTCGGTGTTGTAGGTGTCGTCGTGACGATGCCAACATTTAATCGCAGAGTGACCGTTCTTGCCGCAAATTTGGCTGGTGATTAGCGGTCGGGAAGCCTTTCCAGTGCGGGAATTCGGATTGGAGTTCCGATTATCAACGCGATTTCTGTTGGCCGAAGTTCTGCCTCGGCCACGCCCTCTAGTGGCAGTAAGGGCAGTAGAGTGACCTGATAACTGTAAAGATTGGAGTTCTTTGGCCGTTTCGTGAGCCAAATTTAGCTCTTCGCTGCAAAGAAGAGTGTAGAGTTCGTCTAAGGTGACAGGTCGGAGGTTTGTGCGTATGGCCGTCTTGAAAGCTTGGTATGTGCTGGGTAATCCATTAAGGGTATAGTGAATCACTTCTTCCGCATCTAGATGGGATCCGGCAGCGGCGAGTGCGTCAACTTTGGATTTTACATCAAGAAGATACTGGCTCATGGTTTTATCCTTCATAGTCAGAACATACAGTTCGTTCTTGATCTGACTGATTCTAGATCTAGTGGATGATTGAAGACGATGATCCAAGATCGCCCAGATATCACTGCAATGTTCCGCCGAGAGCACGTAGGGTAAGATTGCAGGCGAGATAACTGAGTATAGCGCAGCAGCAAGATTCTGATCGATCAAGATCCAGGTGCTATGCGGGGATTGCTGCGTCGCCGTTGAGGAGATAGTGGAAGATTCTTGGGCCGGACATGTGGTGATACCAGTCAAGAAACCTTCGTAGCCATTTGCGCGAAAGAGTTTGAGGATTTGAGCCCTCCACAGAGCATGGTTGTCCGCTGTAAGGGGTTGAGCAACGACATGTTTGACATTGCTCATGAGAAATTTGAGAGATGAGGGAATTTGAGGATTGAAGAACTCAGCTGTTGGGAGGGTGGAAGCAGCTTGATCGACGTAAGAGGATGCCGCCGTTGAGTTTGGCATGACTGGAGGATCAATGCCGGACTTCTGATACCATGTGGATAAACGAAAGCAGAGAGAGGAAGAAGAAAAGATGAAAGTAAAGATAGATTTTCATTAAACAGTTCTTGTTACAGAGGCTATATTTATAAGTAAAATATTACATGATTTGGCTGAAACAGAATTAATAAGCCAGTGACTGACTGCCACGTGAGCATAGCTAATATGCTTTAGTTGAACTACTTAAATTCTTATTTATCTAATATTTAGCTCTTATATAATTTCTTTTAAATTTTGATTTTTGAATTCTTCAATAGGTCAAAATCTAAATCATATACATATTCGAGCCTAGCTTTCCAATGATAGTATCATGTGGACTGGTTGAATTTGCACTCTACTTGATCGCGCTTGCCTGAGATGCAGCAACAACTTTATTTGAATTAAGGATCATACTTTACTTCTCATTTTTTTTATACTCATCGTAATGATCAAATTCTTGTTCATCAAATGTATTTAAATATTTAAAAATAAAATAAAAATTAAATTAGCAAAAAAGATTAAGGCTTTGTTTGGGATGACTTTTTTGTTGCTTCTTAAAGCAGTTTTTTGTATAAAAATTAAAATTTTTATACTTGAAAGCTAATTTAAGAAGCAACAAGAAAGTCATCCCAAACGAAACCTAAGTCACCACTCTTATAGTCATGTGGAAAATCATCATTGATGTGCTAACTTGATCTATTTACTAATTTAAATTTTCTTCTATTTTTAAGATTTCTTTTTTGGGACATTTAGTCCAAGTAAGGTAAACTCCTAAGCACATACATAGGCAAGATTCAAATTCAAGACATCTTCGTTGATAGTTAAAACTTTCAACCAACAGACCAATATTAGCTACCTTATTTAAATTTATATATAATATTTTTTCAAAAAATTTCCCTTTTCTTTTTTGGGAGTATTGGCTCTATTAGGAGCAAGTTGGTAGCAAACAGAAGTACAGGCAAAACTATGAAATCAACTAAATTCTTTCAAGGAGAGACCACTACCATTAGCCACCAACCACTACATTGGCAATCCCCTGTAAAGACAACTCTCTCCTTTAACCAACATCTCATTAATTAGCCCAAGAAACTATTGTGTTTTCTCTTTATTCTCCACATTTCTTATTGAAGAACTTGCAGGGTCGTCATGGACGACGACAACGTGAGTGCTCCGCCTCTAGTAGATATTTGGGCGAATAGAGGCAAAAAGATTGTAACTGATGGCTCCTTCGATTTGCCAGATCTGGATTTCGCAGGTGTTTCAACAATATGCTTGGATACTGATGATGAACGCAGTTCGATAATTTACTCGTTCGAAACATTTTTGGAGAACCCCTTCACCTTCTCCCTCCCCACCGTTGTATTGCAGATCATCCTTATCACCCTCATGTCTCGTGTCATCTACTACATCTTTCGTCCTATCAAGCAGCCCCGCATCATTTGTGATATTTTAGTAAGAATAAGTGATTGTATCTTATGCGTTTTTTATATGTTATCATCTTATAGCCATTAAAAATTTTGATTTATATTTTTTTTTTTCTATGGAAAAAATTTAGTTTTCTTCATCCCCTTTTGCTAATAACGGAGGCATCCATTTTCAGGCCGGAATCCTCCTAAGCCCCCGCCTCATCGGCCGCCTATACCCAAAGTACGTGTACATTATTTACCCCCAAAAAGAAATGGCCATCAACCGAACCCTAGCCGCCTTCGGCCTCATGTTCTACCTCTTCCTGATCGGCGTCAAAATGGATCCAAAAATCGTCCTAAAGTCCGGCAAAAAGGCCCTCTTTATTGGATTAGTCAGCTCAATCATCCCTTTCATTCTAGTCGGGACTGCCACTTACTTCCTCCGCACGTTCATCGGCGCCAGCATTGCCCGCGGCAAATTTCTCATATTTCTTGTCGCCACCCTAACCATCACCGCCTTCCCCGTCGTCTCTGACATCCTCACCGAACTCAATCTCCTCAACTCCGAGCTCGGTCGCCTCGCGATGTCGGTCTCGATGGTCCACGGCATCTTGGGGTGGTTCTTCATGGCGCTGTTCACGATGTTGAACCAAAGCCAGGGCGGGCTGCGCAAAGCTGCCTGGGCGTTGGGGTCTATACTGCTTATGGTGTGCGTTATCGTGTTCGGTTTCCGGCCGTGGATGCTTTGGATCGCACGGCGGACGCCGAAGGGCGGGAGAGTGAGCAGCCTGCTGCTGCATGCGATCGTGGTTAGCGTGATCGTGATGGGCCTGGTGAGCGAGATGATGGGGGCGTCATTTGCATACGGGCCGTTGATAATGGGGTTAATGGTGCCGGATGGTCCGCCTTTGGGGACTGATTTGGTGGAGATGATTGGGAATATGGTGAATGAGGTGTTAATGCCGCTGGTGTTTACAGTGGCGGGAGCGGCCGTGACGCCGTTGGTGGTGCTGCATTTGAGGGGTTGGATTGTGCTGATTATGCTGGCTTTGATAGCCTATGGTTCAAAGTTGCTGGCGACTATGGGGCCGGCGATCTACTGCGGGATTTCCTTTCGGAAGGGATTCATATTGGGGCTTATGATGAATTTTCAGGGCGTGATAGAGTTGATTACTTACATGAATTTCGAGAATGGATCAGTAAGTTTTTGTCTTTTTAGTAAAATTGATTGCACAAATTTCTTTTAGTAAAATTACTTGATGCAGCTGCTGGACGACGAGAGCTACACCTTGCTGGTATTCACCATCATCATCATCACCTCCGTCGCTACTCCGCTCGTAAAGCATCTGTACAGCCCCCTCGGCCATGATCTCATCGGCAGAAGAGACATTCAACACCTCAGACCCGACGCAGAGATGCGCGTCTTAGCTTGCCTGCTCAACGAGGACCACATCCCCAGCATATTAGGGCTCCTCGAAGCCGCCTGCCCGACCCAAGAGACTCCAATGTGCGTCTACGTTCTCCACCTCGTAGAGCTGACGGGTCGAGCTAACTCCGCTCTCATAGCCCACAAGAACAAGAAGGGGTTCATCAATCCCAGCAACATGGACCGCCTCCACAACGCCTTCATCCACTATGAGCAGGATAAGCAGGGGATCGTCGCCGTCCAGCCCTTCACGGCCATCGCGCCTTTCAAGGCCATGCATCAGGACATCTGCTCGCTCGCCGGTGATAAAAGCGTCGCTATCATTATCCTCCCTTTGCCTGGCAAGGATGCCTCCGGTGGCTTCAGCGAACAGGACCAGGCCTTCCGAACCAACATCCCCCATATCCTTTCAAAGGTAACTTGATTATTGTTATTATTCCAATATCATGAAAACATATTTCTTATATGATAAATGGTGCAGGCGCCATGCTCGGTGGGGCTTCTGGTGCACATGGGCCTGACCGTTACAGTGCTTTCTACGCCGGCCAACTTCCAGCATCACATCGGACTACTCTTCTGGGGCGGACCGGATGACCGCGAGTCTCTTTCCTATGCGGCGCGCATGGTGCGACACACCGGCGTAACTCTAACGATCACCAGGTTCCTCTCATCCAGCTCCACGATGTCGAATGGAAAAGAGGCGGAAATGGACAACGATGTAATCGAGGCTTTTCGGAAGGAGAACTCCGACAATCTACGCGCCTCTATGAACGAGGTCTTTGTGAACGACATGGAGCAGACAATCTCGGCTATCCGCAACTTCAGCCGCGTCGGCTACGACCTCATCATGGTTGGGCGCCGGCTTTCATGGAATTCGATACTTAATGATGAGCTGGAGGAGTGGAGCGAGTTCCCGGAGCTGGGGGTTGTCGGCGACATGATTGCATCGTCGGATTTTGAGTCGGAGTTTTTGATTCTCGTCGTGCAGCAGGGGCCGTGATTCCGTGAATGCTTTTTGGATTGGCAGTGCAATACAGTGCAGTGAGACTCCCGCTCCCGTAGTTGAGATCTCTTCACAATTGGCCTTTCCTTTTGACTATTGTAGTAGACGGTAGATGTGAATATGGTGATAGTTCTGCTGTAAATATTATGTTTTTTTTTTTTTTCTTTTTTATAACCTAACGGTCAATATTATTTAAATTTTAATCTTTAATGTGTATAGTTAGTATATATATATATATCTTAAACTTTTGGTGGGGTTATTTTTGTGAAATTATATTTGGTTCGCCCTAGTGTGAACAAAAAGTTAGCGAACTTCAATCTTTCATTTCAAAATGAAAATAAAGCATATATAACGAACATGCCAATTTTATCTTAAACACGAACTTCATTTTGTCGTGGAAGTTTGTTATTAAAAAAAAAAAAGCTCTTACCATAGAAGTATTTTGTACTGCAATATTAAATTGGTGTGCTTTAAGATTAGTACTCACACTAATGATATTGACCTTTGCAAATTTGATTTAGTTATGTGGAAATATTTGGCATGGCTTCTGGACACTTGGTCCTTGATCAATGAAGTTATTGATGTCAACGGGCAACGAACTAATTTTCATAGTTAATGGAAGCACATTTTAAAGGTGATATTTTAAAACTAATATCAACATTTTTTAAACACATTGTTCATCTAAGACGATCAAATGGGCCATTAAAGTTCGAATACTCGACAGAACAGACGATTTTATAAGATGCGAAAGCATAGGAAGGTAATTATTTGAATCAAAGAATGCAAGGGGCATAGAATGGTAATGATTTGGATCAAAGAAAATTATGCTTATTATATTAAGCATAATTTGTAGTAGAATTATATTTGAAATACTTGATTATGCGCTCTGTAAAATTTGATTGATATAACTAAAAGTGAAAATACATATGCCTATGCATACGAGAATTTTACAAGTTACATGGAAGCAGACTAAGGTTTTGTTTGGGACAGCTTTCTTACTGCTTCTTAAAGCAGCTTTTTTATACAAAATTAAAATTTTTATATAAGAAAACAGCTTTAAAAAGCAATAAGAAAGCCGTCCTAAACAAACTCTATATAATAACAAGGAAATTTCTAAAAACTTAAATCAAAACAGCTTAAACACGCACAAAAAAGGGAGTTGTTTAATCACTATCGAACTCCAAAGAGTGTACAATGCAAAAAATTCCTCAGCCAATCATACCAATTCCATCAGAAGAGGGTCACCTGAAGCCATGACTTGTACGAGCTTTACAAAATCTGGCTCATTTAGCACCTTCAAAGGGTACACAGCAGATGCTTTGGCTGTATAATAACTAAAGGAAGAGCCATTGGATGGTAATGTTGTCTGATAAACAATTCTGGCAAGGGCATCTGAATCAAAATTCTGTTGAGAATCCATAGCTAAGAAAAACAATGGTACCGCAACCTTGTGATGTATATTTAGGTCTCCCACAAGTCCCACTAGGTCCACAAAGTCATTGACGAAGTGACGAGGAACATAGAAAACCTCACTGCTGCAGATAATGAGTTTATCTTCATTCGTGCCCTCTTTGTAACTAACCTGAAGGTGCACAGGTAGAGTGTCCACAACCTTCTTCACCATGGCCGCTTGCTCCACAAACCATTTTGAGCTCTTACTATCAATGGAGACCGATACCCAAGATTGCGGGACCTGGATAAAGGAGGCAAGATAATATGGAATGTTCAGCAGATTTTATCAAGGTAGAGGAAAGAAAATAAGGGCCAAGAGCCTTGAAATTGATTGACCTTGTTAGTAATCCAAAGCCTGGCCTTGTCAGCCTGCAGAAGGTTCCAATAATTAAGAACCATGCTATCCTGAAGGAACAGGAAGCCTTCAGCATTATCAAATTGTGCAAATACCCTAGGAAGGTGCCTGTGCTAAAAGAACATAATTCAGTAGAAAGTTTAAGTATTTACAGGTTATCTAACTTATATGTGTAAGTGAGCACCGTGAATATAATAAATATCATGACAAAAACTTGAAACAAAACATTATGGTCTTAGGGATGCTGTATATGACAGTTTTTTCTGCATTTTTCAAGAGAAATACTCCAATATATTAATGTCGACTGGTACATCAAACAAAAATACTAGGATTATTGATAAAATCTTTGCATTTATTCGAATCAACATGATGCAGTGGGGATCGTTGAGAAGGAGCTGCTAGAATAAGAACATAAACCAAATAACACAAGCTCAGTGCTCAAATAACATAATATTCTTTATATCTCCCCTTTCCTACTGTAACTAATATATATAACATATTCTAGAATATTCTAGAACTTTCTAGAAAGCTAGTACAAAGGTAGATAAATTATTCCTAAGATGTGCTATAACTAAAATGTTCCACATCACATATCACATCAAAGATAATTTTTTATGCAATTTATGTGTTTTCTTTCATTTGTTGGTTTCTTTTCATCAACTGATTTTCGTTCATTTTATTATTTTATTTCAAGAACATGCTGGTGATGGTGGCCAAAAAGAGTAGAATTAAACAAGAAAGGGTATTTATCTAAGGACATGCTGCTGCTATGGTTTAGTAGTCTTTCATAACTTCTGGTTAGTTTATTTGGTTGGCATAATTTCAATTTTAATTTATTTTATGTTAATTTCACAAAAAAAAATTGTGTGGATTGTTCAATTCGTTGGAATTGAACTTTTATTAAGTCAGTCGGATTGATGCAGTGGCTGTTTTGGAAGCATCGGTGGTCTGGGACATTATTCCTTCAACCAAAAAGAGAATGGAATACTAGTGGCGTGACTGGAAGAGGCAGTGTATTAAAATACATTGCACCAAACAAAACTTGAAACAAAATTTTAAGAAATCAAATGATGAAGAGATTGCAAAATCGATACCCTTTCAACGTATTGAAAATACATTCCATATATCATAATCTAAACACAGCCAGATTTTGCAAGAACATGAAACAGCTGACATCCAAAAGTAAGCAGGAGTATGTTACAAATGCAAAGCCTCTTGAGTATAATGGTTAAACTTCTTTAGCTCCCAACTAATAATGGTTGATGTGATATTAATTTCTAATCTTTCAAATTCTATCATCTTATCTTATGCAATTTTATATTTTAATTGTTTTATTTACTCCTAAAATCTATACATAATTATTACTTTTTGTTGTGGGTCAAATTTCTTATAAAACATCCTTATAATCTTTGTAAAAAAGTTCTTTCCTTCCAAGTAAAAACTGTATTTAAGAGTTAGTAGCTTCATTTTTTAAAATAATTGAGTGATCTTCTTGATTCTTTAAATATTTATTCAATATATGCAACTATGAAATCATGTATAACTTCCATAGCAAGCCTATCTGCTCCTATTCGATACCCTCATAGATCCTTTCATTGCCCATCTTATTAGAATCTGTATACTTGTTCAAGTCAGTTCTAATAGATATCATTTACTATTCAGGTATCAGTTGTAATTGTTTATCCATCTTATTCCAAAATTCAAATTTTGAACTATTTTATAATCCTACTTGTGGAGCATAAATGTTAACACATTTCTAATATCATCATCACTGTTAACTAATTTAATGAGTAAACAACCACAATGATTCTTAAAAATTTTAAGTGTGCCCATTTAATCCCCATTTTTCTTTTCCTTTTTAGGTGTTCAATTTAATCTCTTAGCTCATCAAATTTTACTCAATTTAATCATACTGACAATTTTGTTGTTTCTTTGGATGAAAAATTGGAGAAGGAAATCTTTCTAAAATAGCATTTGGGATTTTTATGAGTAAATCCCATTAGTTTTGAGTTAATACGGAGTGTTATATAATATTAACCATTATATCACATGGAAGCTTAAGAAGATTTGTATTCTCTAAATGCCAAGCTAAGATTTGCATTCACATTAAATATCAAAATCTCACTAGAAGATGAATCATCTATTTAGTAAAATTCAAAAATGGCTTTTAACATTTATTAATTTTTTAATCATGATTATGTTTATGCATAAAATCATAATTATTTGTTGATGGGACGAATGAGAAAGGTTGGTGATTGTTGCTGAGCACAAAGTACAACCGATCATTAAACCATGCGAAACTTCTAAAATTAATCAAAATATAAATTTTTGTTAGTGCAAAGGTGTTCCAAAAGTGAAGCATCATTGCCTAACTTGATTGTGGTGAAAAGTATACAAAAGCTTGTTAGGATGTCACCCATTAGTGATGCACCATAATTTAATCTGGTCTACAAAAAGTAGGCAAGAGTTGGCTACGATATATCACCAAAAATGATGTGCCAAAAATTAACTTAATTTTGATGAAAAATGTGAACGAGTTGATGAGGTCTTAAAGTATGATTAGGCTTACTATATGAAATTTGGAAACTCAGAATTAGAAAAATGAGAATAGTGGACAAAATGGTTAAAAGATGAATAAATATTGCTTTTTTATCAAGAAACTAAACTGAAAGACAAACATCCAAGAGCAATAAAAGAAAGTTTTCAAGTTTTTGTATGTTGGAAAGGTTGACACTATAAATGTGACACAGATGGCAGCAGATAGAGACTTGAAAAATAAATTAATGAGCTGAATAAGATTAATGCTAGAATGATAGCTATTAAGTTAAGAGTAAATGTTAAAATGGTCCTCAGCCTTATTAGGTGTATTTATTTTAGTCCTTTTTTGGAGTTCAATTAAGTGCTCAACTCACTAAATCGGAACCAACTTTATATTTTTTTTTAATAAAACTTGGTGGGGAGAAGCTTTTTATTAGGGCATTTTTTGACTTAATAGGACTTCTTAAAGCCTATCTCACCACTTTATATTAGCACAAACTAATGGAATTGATCCCCAAAAATCCCAAATGTGATTAACAACCTTGTCTTCACCAGTTTTCATCCAAAGAAATAACAAAATTGATGATATGATTTAATTGATTAAGATTTGAAGAGTTTAGAGACTAAGTTGCCCACTTGAAAAAAACTTGGGATTAAGTGGGCACACTTAAGAAATTTAAAGATCATTTTGGTCATTTAAATGTTAAATACTAGTGATGATGATATTAGAAATGTGGTCAATATTTTTGCTCCACAAGTTTGATTATAAAATAGTATTAAATTTTGAATTTTGAAAAATGATGCATAAACACTTATACCTTATGAACAAAATAATACCTATTATGAGTAACTTAAACAAGTACATAGGTTTTAATAAGTGGCTAATGAAAGGATATATGATGGTGTGGAACAGGAGATATTCTTGCCATGGGATATACTTTTGATTTCATAGTTTCATATGATCTTATAAAATTGAATAAATATTTAAAGAATCAAGATTAGTTAATTATTTTCAAAAAAGAAGCTACTAAGTCATAAATATACATTTTACTTAAAATGAAATAATTTTTTTATAGAGATCATAAGACTATTTTAAAAGAAGTTTGGCCCACAACATGAAACAATAATTAAGGTTATACATCTTAGGATATAAAGAAAATAATTAAAACATAACATTGCTTAAGATAAAATGATAGAACTTGAAAGATCAGAAATTAATCTTTCAAGATAGGTTTTTAAGAGAGAAAAATTTTAACTTTTTAGCTAAGAGCCATACATGATGTAAGACAAAATGGTTGGTAAAAAGATTATCAAAGAAATTTGATGGACCGGTTCACCCGGTCCATCTCCCTGGACCCACGCGGGTCTACGAACGGAGAAGAGGGGGCGGGCGAAGCCGCTGGGAGCAAGGAGAAACCACGGTGGGCCCCATGGGCCCACCAATTTGATCATGCGGCATCAAGGGGGGCGATGGAAATCGGGAGGGAGGATGGATGGCTGATTGGGAGGGATAATTTAGGGATGTGTGAGGAATTTCGGATTGTATTAAGGGGGCAATTAGGGTTCAGTTTTTCTTTATGCTAATTGAAACTTTTCTCTTATTTTCTTCTTGCTTTTTCTAAGGTTTATATTGGGAGACATTGTCCTTCTCGAATTGGACAAACTTAGCTTGTTTTCTCTTGAATTTCAATGCAATTGTTTTTGTTCTTCATCCCACTTCTCTTGTGATTGCTTTTCTTTGGATTTGGTGGATAAATTCTCTTCATTTGAGGGGAATTAGGGTAAAACCGAAATTAAGAAACCCTAGGGCGTATCAATTTGGTATCAGAGCACTCGATCCTATACGGCATGGCATCGAAGAAGGTAGAACTTTTGGAGGGGGAGATGGGCCACTTGAAGGAGGAAGTGGGTGAGAAATTGTCGTCGTTGGAGGGAAAATTCTTAACCCTAGAGGAGAGATTTGAGGGAATGGAAGAGATGATCCGTAAATTGGTAGAAGCCCAAGTGGTTCAATCAAATCCTACGGAAAAAGGGAAATCGCCGGTGCCGAACCCTAACCCTAACCCTAATTTTTCAATTAGGGAAGGAGTAATCCAGATTGAAGATGGCGTGCAGGGGCAATGGTCAAAGGAAGGGGGAGAAGGGTCTGGAGTGGGCGGCCCTTGGGGGATGACCGGCGGCCAAGGGAGCCGGCCATACATGGGCTCGGTGGGCCACCACGACACACGTAAGGGGTGGCCGAATCAGGTAGGGGGATTTCCGGAAGGGAACCGTGCCATATGGGAGCAAGGGGGACCCACGATGCACATGGGAGGAGGCTAAAAAATACAACTTTCAGTGGGGATAGAAGGCAGAGGAGGCCATGAAGAATCTGAAGGAAGCCATGACTAGTGCTCCGGTTTTGGCACTTCCTGATTTCACCCAGCAGTTTGTGGTTGAGACTGACGCTTTAGGAGTGGGTTTGGGAGCGGTACTCATGCAGAATCATAGGTCGACTGCCTTCTTTAGCCGGATCTTATCAGCTAGGGCACGGCTGAAATCAGTTTATGAGCGGGAACTGATGGCCATTGTGTTGGCTATTCAAAAATGGTGACCTTATCTGTTGGGACAACGATTCATAGTTCATACTGATCAGCGGAGTCTCAAGTACTTACTAGAGCAGAGATTGGTGGCAGAAGAACATCAGAAGTGGCTAGCCAAACTCTTGGGGTATGAGTTTGAGATTCAGTATAAGCGAGGGGTTCAAAACAAGGCGGCAGATGCTCTTTCCCGAGTGGAGTACTCACAGCTTATGGCACTATCTGTACCACAGTTGGTAGACTGGGGTGAATTGGTGAAGGAAAATCAACATGCAGAGGAGCTAGAGAGAATTCGGGCGGCTATCCAGAAGGGAGAAGGAGGGTTCAAAGGGTATCACCTGGAGAACTCTCTTTTGTTATACAAGGGGAGGTTGTCCCCATTCTTCTACGGGAATATCACGATAGCAGTATTGGTGGACATTCAGGGGTGGAGAAGACTTATCGGCGGGTGAAAGCCGAATTCTTTTGGAAAGGGCTAAGAGGTGACGTCGAAGACATGGTGAGAAAATGTGATATTTGTCAGCGGAACAAGTATCAAGCTTGTGCCCCTAGTGGTTTGCTGCAGCCCTTGGTGCTTCCAAACAAGATTTGGGAGGAAGTCACCATGGATTTCATTGAGGGATTACCCAAGTCTGATGGGTATACGGTCATCATGGTGGTAGTTGACCGGTTGAGCAAGTATAGTCATTTCATTCCACTACGACACCCGTTCTCAGCTCCTACTGTAGCCTCTACTTTCATCAGAGAGGTGGTTCGATTGCATGGGGTCCCCACTTCTATTATCTCAGATCGGGACAAAGTATTCTTGAGCTCTTTTTGGAAGGAGATCTTCAAGATGCAGGGCACATTCTTGAAGCGCAGTACAGCATACCACCCACAGACAGACGGACAGTCCGAGGTGGTGAACCAGAGCGCGGAGACTTACTTGAGATGCTTCGTTGGGGAAAGGCCTAAGCATTGGGTCAAATGGCTATCATGGGCAGAATATTGGTACAACACTTGCTACCATACCGCATCTCAGTTCACACCTTTCAAGATTCTTTATGGGAGGGATCCACCACCGTTGGTGAATTATCAGAAGGGGACGACCCCTGTATATCTAGTGGATCAATACTTGGAGGAGAGGGATAGGGTGTTGGGAGAGTTGAGGGAACACCTATTGCGAGCCCAGCAGATCATGAAGACCAAGGCGGATGCTCACCGTAAGGATGTGACATTTGAGGTGGGAGAGATGGTATATCTGAAGCTACGGCCTTATCGACAGAAGACTTTAGCTAGCAGAAGGAGTGAGAAGCTCTCTCCACGATACTATGGGCCTTTCGAGATTGAAGGGAAAGTTGGGATGGTGGCCTACCGTCTCAAGTTGCCTCCTCATTCCTCCATCCACCCTGTATTCCATGCATCACTATTGAAGAAGAGCATAGGTGATCATACTATGGACACTCCTACTATACCCCAAGGCCTCACAGAAGATATGCAATTCTTACTAGAACCACTACAGGTGAAGGAAGTGAGGAAGAATGATCAAGGCAAGAGAGAGGTGCTCATCGAGTAGAAGGACTTACCAACACATGAGGCTACTTGGGAGATATACGAAGCCATGCAGGAGCAATTTCCAAACTTCAACCTTGAGGACAAGGTTCATCTTCTAGAGGGCGGTATTGATGGACCGGTTCACCCGGTCCATCTCCCTGGACCCACGCGGGTCTACGAACGGAGAAGAGGGGGCAGCCGCTGGGAGCAAGGAGAAACCACGGTGGGCCCCATGGGCCCACCAATTTGATCAGGCGGCATCAAGGGGGGCGACGGAAATCGAGAGGGAGGATGGATGGCTGATTGGGAGGGGTAATTTAGGGATGTGTGAGGAATTTCGGATTGTATTAAGGGGGCAATTAGGGTTCAGTTTTTCTTTATGCTGATTGAAACTTTTCTCTTGTTTTCTTCTTGCTTTTTCTAGGGTTTATATTGGGAGACCTTGTCCTTCTCGAATTGGACAAACTTATCTTGTTTTCTCTTGAATTTCAATGCAATTGTTTTTGTTCTTCATCCCACTTCTCTTGTGATTGCTTTTTCTTTGGATTTGGTGGATAAATTCTCTTCATTTGAGGGGAATTAGGGTAAAACCGAAATTGAGAAACCCTAGGGCATATCAAAATTTTAATAAAGTCTAGAACTGGATTGTGCATAAGCAAGGACTTGGTGATGCAGTAAGAAGACAAGCTTATTAAGAAAAAAAGAACACTACTAAAAAGTGGAAAAATAAATACTATAGAGAACTATAATATTAATGGTGCAGCACCAGGAAATAACAAAGAGAGAGAAACAACAACAACAACAACATTAAACCTTTATCCCACTAGGTGTTGGTTATACGAATCATTCTTCCCCATTGTGTCCTATTAAGAGTTGAACCAAATTCTTTTTTAGATGATAATTGCAAGCTAGTTCTATTTCTCCTAGGCAGTGGCTAACAAATAGCCTTTACAACTCACACAAAATGACAAAATTATAATTAACTATAAATGAAGCTTAAAATTATAAAGTATATAGTTATACAGATAGAGCAGAGTATATAAGTAACTAGATCAAATTGGTGAAGGGTGCTACATCCAAAGGCCCTCTTCTTTAAAAGAAAACGTGTCAAGTTCAATCAACTCAATATCATCATCATCAAGGACTTTGTAGAGGTAAATATCTAGCAAATTAAAGATTGGAGAAATATGAAGGTTTGTTGGAAGATCAACAATATAGATAGTCGCTATTTTTTTTTGTTTCCCTAATTTATTTTGCTTTAATTTGACATAAGTGGCTACATGGTGTCATTACCAAGTCTGCCACTTCAAAAACCTTGGCACGCTTATGCATATCTACTTCTTATTTATATTTCTGCGATAAATATTGCAAATTCTATTTAACGCTCTAGAGCATATCAGTGAAGTCATTAATGAGATTGGATGCCATCTAGTTATGACACTAAGGAATCAATGCAAGGTCCACTATGAGTTTGGGTTGTTTAGTGTAGAAGATCAAGGTTGTGAACATCCAACTGGATATAAAATCAAAAAAATAAGAGGTCTAAGGTTCAATAATTTGATCGGGGTTGAAATGAATGATGTAATAAATATAAAAATTAATTAAATGTCATCTAAATAATATAATAATTATACAATAATATAAATTTGTAGCTTAAAAATAAATAATGTATTCTATAATTTTAAATTTAAACATATTCAATCTTTAAATTTAATTCATATTTAATATAAAATTAGTTTACATATAAGTTTATAAATTTAATATAAATAATTTTTAATTTATGTCATAGGTTTAGATACAATTTATACCTCTAATTTGTATACAAAATTTACATTATAAAACTATATATATAAATTCATGTTATATCATTTATTATTAAAAAATAAATAAATAAAGTACTTTTATATTATATAATTAAATAAGTAGATAAAATAGCTTTATTTGTTTTGTAATAAATGAAAAAAATTTAGGACAACTACGCTCAACTTAATAAGTATTGATATAAATTATAATTTAAATTTAAAACCCTAAGAAAAAATGTGCACCATTTGCACCTTGCGTCATGCACTATCCATGCACTATTGCTCATATATGACACAAATAGGCACGCTATTTTGAACTAGTGTATTGCGTCGCGCCATACATCATGACGTGTGACATTTTATGCAATTGGGTCAGCATGAATAACATCGATCCTGATGATGAATCTCACGAAGTGGACTTGTCTAGCATAAATTCAAACTTAGGACTAATGAACAAGTTGTGTTATCATAGTTTTGTTGAAAAGCATTGTAAGATGAGGTAAATGGTCAAAAAGTGAGATGATAAAGACAAAAAAAGTCATCAAAATACACAGCACAAACTTTTCCAAGGGAGGGTTTCAATACCTCATTCATGAGACGCATGAATGTGTTGGGCGCATTACAGAGTTTAAAAGGTATAATACACCATTGTGCATTTGAAAGGCACTGTCCCACTCATCCCCCACTCGTATATAGAATTGTTGATAGCAACTTTGAAGATCCAATTGGGTAAATTTTGTTGCCCCATGCAACTTATCAAGAAGATCTTCCAATCGTGGCATTGGAAATCAATATTTAACAATTATCTTTTTAATTGAATGACTATCCAATCACATCCTCCATTTCCCATCTTTTTTTGAAACAATCAAAGCAAGAACTACACAAGGGCTCATACTATACTTAATAAATTGTTTGAATGAGAGCTTGTCAACAATTTCTTGCAGGATTATATGTTCCTGTTCCTCAGGACCCATTTAATAATGACCCAAATTTGGGAGCACCAAGTCAGGAATGAGATGAATTTGATGAAAGATATTGCGATCAGGTGGTACTTGATTAGGCAATTATAAAAGGATAGAATCTGAAAAATATTTCAATAATTTTGGACTTCTATGGGAATTTCATCAAAGCCTCTACTTATAGAACATGATAGTCATGATTAATGAATTAATTTTGCATGTTAAAATGGGCTGCGGTCCAATTACACTCAAGAAGACCGAACCGTTAACATGTGAGCTTCAGAATTACGTGCAGTAAGCTATAAACGAAGCTTCTTTCCATTCCAATCTATAACGTAGATGTTGGCACAACAATCATAACAAGCACCCATGTCATATTTCCATGGCCTTCCCAAGATTAAGCAGCATACACTCATATCAAGAACATAAAAAAAAAACATCACACATCAATCTTTTACCAATTGAAAATATTAACTTGCATACATCAGTGATAGTGATGAGGACATCCAACCGTGAAAAGTTTATCAGAGAAAGAATCGGAGATTGACGGCCACGATTAGGCCACTTTATATTTTTATCTATTATTTGTATTTGATTTTATTTATGTCACTTTTCTGTTTTTACCCTCACTTGAGGGAGTAGGCTAATTTAACCCCAGGGCGTACTTTTGTCTTTAAAAACATTATTGTATTTTGGCTACTTATAGCTCTTTCTCCTCCTTTGAGAGGATGATAATTATTATGAAGAAAATTTCATGCACTTGTGTTTTGGTGAGTTTGAGAGCTCTTGTGAGAGTTTAAGTCCCTAGGTGAGAACAACGTACAACCCATCAGCCGCAGGAAGCGTTTGGGCTCGTGGTTCACCTCCTCCAAATTCCTCCCCTCTCTTCTCCCCAACCCGCCGGCCCACACCGCCACCCCCTCCCCTCTTTCCTAAGTTGTTGGCCAACCCTCCTCCTGAAACCGCCACCCAAACACCCCCCCTCCCCTTAACCGCCGGCCAAGCCCCACCATCTAGCCGCCGGCCATCCTTCCTCCCCTTAAACCCCAAAGTTTCAACCTTCCTTTTTTTTTCTTTCCAAATATAGCTCATAATATTTTTTTGAAGGTTTAAATTCAGAGTTCAAATCATTCAAAATCTGAAATTCCCTTCCTTAAATAAGGTGATTTAATTTAGGAAAGTCACACCATTCAAGTTGATTTGAATTTTGAAAGTTTTTTCTATTTGCTAGATAAATTAATTTTGGAAAGTTTCTTTATTCAATCCACATTTAATTTGAAGTAGAAAGAAGAGATTTGTAATAACATCTCTTTCCTAACCAAGTTGGCCAAGATTGGTAACCACTTTAAGTCCCAATCAAAGCACCATTAAAAGGGCCGGCCCCTTCCTCTCCCATTTCCCCTTTTTGCTCCATCCAATTAAGTCTCCCAAATCAATTACTCCAAATTAATTCCAAATTTGGAGATTTGATTTAATTCTTATCTCCTTAATTGAGAGATCATGATTGACAACTCTATTAAATCAACAATCCCACCCCAATCATGGCTAGCCGCCCCCTTCCCCTTGCCCCTTTCATCGTTTCCTTAGGTTCTATCTTCCTAAATAGCTTCTACTCTAGGATTTTAGTCTTCCAAAGCTGCTGTCCAGATTTCCAGAACATTTTAAGGTTGCTGTCCAGAAATTCCAGCACGCATAAACTTGTTGTCCCACTGTCCAGACCTTCTTAGTTGTGGCCCGGAACGTTCCAGCTTGCTATCCGGAGTTACCAGCACAAGCTAACTTGCTGTCCAGATTTCCAGAACTTGTTCGACTGCTGCCTACACTTTTGAAAGGAGCTAGATTGTTGTTCGGACTTGAGAGAAGATGATGTGAAACGTAAATGCCATTTACTTTCCTAGGTGGCAAGATTAATTAAATCTCAAATCAATTTGGGGAGAGAGAATGAAAATCTGAAATTAAATTTCAGATTAAGTGGAATTGGCGGGATGAATTTGAATTTAAATTCAAATTTAATGGGGCAAATTAAATTGGATGAGAGGGAATTGTGGGAGGTAATTATGGAGGCTTAATGAGGGGGGCTATTAATGAGATAGGAGAGAGATTATGCCCAATGAGGGGGCAGACCACATAGAGAGAGGGAGGAGATTATTTGTCATAAGTAGAGTGGGGCCCACATTACTAATCAAAGATTTAATAAAATCTGAATTTTGAAAGGAAAGTTTCTAATAATAAGGCTATCAATTAGAATTAATTTGAATTTCAAATTCACATTGACATCCAATTAATATGAAAGCCTTAAATCAAGGAACTATTTTAGGAAAATCTTCAATGCCTCTTGGAAACAAATTTGAATTTCAAATTTGAAATTCCCAAGAAGGAGGCCGGTGGCTTGGCCGTCCCAAGAAGGCCGGCGGAGCCGCCGGTGGCGGGATTGGCCTGGGGTGGCCGGCAGTGGACTTATGGGGGCCGGTGGAGGGGATTTGGGAGGAAGAGAGTTTGGTTAGGTAGAGAAGAAATAAATTGGGTTTAGGAAAAAGAAAATGCGGAGCTACACACCTCGAGCAACACCTCCAATAGTACTCACAAAGAGATCTACAAGCGCCACTTCCTCAAGAACTCACAAAGAGATATTGGGAATCTCGGAACTCACAAAGAGATCATTCTCCTCTCATGAACTCACTAAGAGATCAAACAAGTAGAATAAAATTTCATTATCAATTCATCATCCCATTACATAAGAAAGGGCCTCTATATATAGGCCTAAGAAATTAAAACAAGACACATATGCCCCTAAGGCTTACATAGGACGACCCTCTTAAGTGAGGGTAAAAACGGAAAATTCATAATAAAAATTTAAAAATTACAAATAAAATATAAGATAACGTGGGACGATGACAGCCGTTGATCTTCAGCTCCTCGGATAGACATGGACGGTTGGATGTCCGCATCAGAAGAAGTCGTATTGCTACCCTTATTTCAGAAACAGACAACACTACCACTGTTGCTTCATATCTCCTACTTTGTCGGTAAACTCTCTCCCTTCTTCGCTCCTTCTAATCCTCCCTCAATCATGGTATCGTTTAACCATGAAGATTTATCCGCATAGCCCCAAATTATGAGTGTAAGTTAGTGGAACCTTATAGTAACTATTCTAATTGTTAAATTGGGGATTCTCTTTTGAAACCCCAACATTAGCATGATCTAAATTGATGTGACTATTTTATGATTCTAATCTTTTCTTATGTAATTGATTGTCTAAGCTTAATCATTATCTTGTTGGCTTAGAACTTTGTTAAGAAATGCGAGAAGATTAATTAATTGAAAAGCTCTACTCATGTATGGGTAATTTTCTAATCAATTGCATTTGCCTTTGCACGTAGCCCTACATCAGATAGGCACTTCTACCTCATTTTTTATCCATTAGATTTGGTCATAGTGTGTGTGTGTGTTTTAAAGTATTCAAGTTGAGCGCATTGACAACCTTTACTAAAATTATATTTCTCGTGCAACCATTGTCAACCGACAAATCACACATCTTTCAGCTACTTGTGCATCAAGTACAATGACTTTGTCTATAGGTTGTTTTGGTGCAATTAGTACTTTTTAAAGCGCATATGAAAGGAAATCACCTTTATCACCAGGTAAATCTTTAGCCTCTTCAATTTCAAGGATTGGTGTCTCGAAATTATTTTTGTCTGATTCCCTATCCAGGTTTTTGCTTGCTTTCTATCTCAACATTCATTTGATCTATGTTCCGGATTGAAACGCCAGAAGAATTTGGCTGGACCTGGTCAGTTATATATATTATCACGGTAACTCCCAATCTTTGGAGGTGCCTTAGCATCTTGCAAACCAATAGCAGTCGCATTGTTTTGTGATTGAAGGATGTTTCCTTAACAGTTTAGGTGGTTGCTTTCGTTTGTTTGGAGTTTTGCCCAGGAGTAACGCGTAGGGAGTTAGAAGTCCGGTGGCCATGTTTGAATTGAAGTTCAGAATTGTAAGCATAAATCATTGTTTGTGACAAGCGCCAGATTGCACTCATTTCCAACATAACTTGTATGGATTCTTTTAGCCCTCCAATATACCTAGCCACCAACTTCGGTTCCTTTCTAAGTCAACAAAATTCTTCTGAGTAAGAACTAGCAAAGTATACCAGAGTGCATCTCTGATATTGTAAATATAATAGCTGCTCATAATTTGATGGAAGTAAGTGAACCTCATAATAGTTGTTTCATTCTGCTCTAGCTTCTAACATACTCTTTTCTTCCCATCATCCCAATTGAGCAAGCTACACCCACCACCCACCAAACCGTGGTGGCTAGCGGTGTCAAAATAAGTTTTCGAGTCGAGTTCAAGTCAAACCCGGAATTGACCCACTCTTAACACGCCCGACCCGAACCCGACCCGTTTGTCCAAACGGATTAAAAATCTAGACCCAACACCAACCCGACCTGACCCGACCCACCCCGCTAACTCGATTGAGTGTGAGTGGTCGAGGGGGAGGGAGAAGAGGCGAGTGCAAGTGCGAGCAGACAAAGTCGAGCAGCGAGCTCAAGCAAGATGCGACCGACCGAGCATTCGAGTCAAACGGAACATCAACAATAATCAGTAAAGGTTTAAGAAATTAAAATAATAGAGAAAATTTATAGAAGATAAATGGTTTAAGAAAGAATAAAATAAAGAATAAGTAAATAAAATGCAATATTAGTGTATTGGACATCAACAATAATCAGTCAATAGTACTAGAAGATAATAATATTAGATCTATTATATAAAAAATGGATATATATATATATATATAATGAAGTTATGGGTAGATGGTAAGTATAAAAAAATGCCTTAGAAGTATTATGCAATGAAAAAAAATATCGAAAAGACTCGAGATAAATTTTATAAAATTGTTAGATCCATCATGTTTTGTGCTCTAAAGTGCTAGGCAGTAAAAAAAGTGTTGGTAATGGAAAAGTTAAGCTTTGGGGAAATGAGAATGTTAAGAGGAATATATGAAAAAATTAGAAAGGATAAATTAAGAATGAATATATCAGAAAGATGGTAAAGAGTTAACATCTATTAAGAAAAGATCATGGAAAATAGAAATAGGTGGATTGGCCAGGTAAAATAAAGAGCAAAAAATATTCCATCAAACATGTGGATAAATTATTAATGTAAGATTAGAAAAAAAAATAGGTAAACTTAACGTAACACAAATAAAATTTTTTAAAAAATATTTATAAACAATAAGTTAACACCTAATGCAGTTGCACTTAGCAAGAAGGAAAAAAATAAAAAACCAAAAAGTCGAGCCCAAATAGTTGGAATAAAGTGAATTATGATGATGATTCTGTTTATGCCTAACTTTATAGCATCCTCATCCTAAGTACATTTGAAATGAGTGATCAAACATCTTATTACATGGTTAATCCAACAATAATACTATACATTTTTGTCACTTAATTAGCCAACCATTAAGATTTGACCAAGCAAAGCAGTACATAAATCACCATGCTAGCACTAATTCGATAAAGTTGCCTAAGAAAGATATATAAAGATCCGTCAAGCAAAAAATAAAGTTCTAATACAAAACAAAAATAAAGTGCAATCGAATGCAGCTATAAACTTAAATAGAACTAAGTACTATCGAATATGGAAGCACTCTAATGCACAAACAATTTATCAACTATCATACAAAAATTGAATCAGTGTGTTTGTTATAGTTTGGTTGATCAGCATCAAATGATCCCAGATTTTACCAGTGTACATTTGCAAAGATGGGTAATACAGTATTCAGCAAATCATTTAACAAGCATAACAACTTAGAATTCTAATCAGGTATATTTTCCTAGGATTGACTGTGTAATGATATACACATGCAATGATGGGTAATTTAGTATTTCAGTGAATCATTTAACAAATCCAGTCCGGTATATTTTCTTATAATTGATTGTAACATAATATACTAAGTTGGTATTTAAAATTATGCATAGACAAAGCTTTTAATAAGAAAAAAGAATATTAATAAATCTATATTTGATATAGGAAAGGATAAATTGCTAATACACCTGGTAATGTTACCATAGCAAGAACTTTGAGAAGGCCATTTCAAGTGTACTGCAGCACAATCTTATTAAATAAACATTCTGAATCTCATTCAAATCTCTTGCATTGAATCTTGACTGGTGAAACGTATATCATCCAGAAAACTTTGAACCTTGCCCATCACCTATTTTCTCTGTTTAGGTTTCTCCCTCACAGATAACCAAGCAAAACTAATCCCCGCTGCTACAGAAACTGCAAATCTAATTTTGGATTCACGCATTAGTACCCAGATCCCGACCTTATCACTACCCCCATAACATGTTTTCTTCAAGGGACCTCCCAAGATCGTTACGATGCTCAGAATTTACATTACTATACTAGAAGTCATCTACATGTCTCTTGCAAAATGAATCAGACCACAAGATAAAACTTTTATAAATATTCTATGGCGATTTTCTATGGCTATAGTAAGTTTATTGCATTCAGATTTTCTTCATTTAATGCCTGGCGGGTGTGTCTGATGGTGCCGATCAATTAAGTTGTATTGTCGACTGAAAACTTTGAAAAAAAAAATTGTCTATACATCCATACAACGCCGCAACATTATATGCTAGAGAACTGCAGCGCTTCAAGTTCAAGTTGAAGACAGAGACATAAACGTTGTGGCACTCCATCCCTAGCGTCATGCCAGAGTCGAGCTGATCAGTTTTCTTCCCTCTTCTTTTTATTTCACTTGAAAGGGTTGTGCCTTTGAATGTTTTTCAAGTGCATCTCTTATCTGCTTTAAGAAGATAACTATGTGTGAAGTGAAGTGAGGCAAGGAGAGAGTGAGAGAAGAACGGTCTGTACAATTTCCCTCATTTTCATAGTGAATTTCTTGGTGTGGTGTGGCTCAATGATTTTTTCCTAATTTTGAGTTTTTCCCGGTTAAATTTTGGTGTACTTTTCTGCTGTTTACTTTTTCTTGTTTGTCTTTTTGTTGTTGCGTGGTTTCACATCCCAACATATGTTTCCAACTTCATAAAGTCATTTGCAAAAGCTCTAAAACATTCATCCCTAGCATTCAAGAAACAAATCCACCCCAAAAGACTGAGCACCTTAATAGCATCCACAATGCCGTTGTGCTATTAGATTTATATAAACTGGAAATATTGCAAACAAGACCCATCGGATGATAATTCCCTCACTGACCAAAAAGGTCAAAAGCCTAAATAACATGAAGCGCAAACAGCTATTGCTAACAATGGATGCTGGACTAAACTGAGATAAAGACATGGAGATTAAATTCATTTAAAACAAACAAATAATAATAATTCAAAATATGTCATTTAAATTAGATTATAACTAAGCATCGGATGCAGGAATTTAGCTACACTGCAGGTAAAAATTTTCTGTTTCTATGGTACTTGGATAAGAACGTCCAGAAAACTTACTTGTAAACTATTGATAGCTCTCCATATTCTACAGCCAAATCAGTGCTATTGTGTTCTGACAGAATGACTACAGTCTTAAAAATCCTCCCATACAGCAACCTCCATTCAAGAGCTGTGCGCTCCACAGGACCACTGCAGTGCATAATGAGCACCACATTCCCGAAGCTCCTCCTCCACCGTATGAGATTCCCAATCTCATAATTCACACTGCCAGATTCATCTACACCAAGATGGATCGAAGAAATTTTCCTAGGTACAAACTCCCTCCGATCTCCTAGCCTGCTGGCCTCCTTCACCTGGTTCAGCTCCGGCGAAATCATCCTTGGTTGTTGATACCCAATAGAAATCAAATCCTGAAGCCAGGCAGCTGTGAGCAACATATCCTTCTCTGCCCAAAAACCCTCGTTTGCCATAGCATAGCTCAAGTCCAAAATTCTATCAAAAATAGTTGGCTTGGCTGATCTCCAAGAGACCAAAAATTTAATCAGCCTAGCAACATTGACATGAAGATCCTTCTCCTCTGAAAATGGGTATGCCTCCGCCTTGTCCTGCCTGTGAATAGTAGGTGGATAGACTGCCACATAGCCTCCAATTTCCCACATAATCCTCTGCGCAAAATAACCCCTGATTACATCAGACGCCATGGAGCTCACCGAGACAGGGAGCATGAGGCTCCAGAAAGCCTGGGAGTGGAAGATGGTGTTGAAGGAATTAACAGGAACCATTAAGCCCTGTGGCAATGCAACCTTGGGAGCATCCTCGTCGAAAAGAATGTCGTAAGGCTCCGACCGTGACGACTTTCGTGTGAAGTAGAAGATGGAGTCGACGTCAGGGAGACCATTAGAGAGCCCTTGTTGGATAAATTGCCCACCGCCACGGATCTCCGAGTAGAACTCCTCGTGGCTGACCTCCTTAACGCTCTCTAGTGGAAGGCCCCTCGGCCACACCGAACGTTGGCCAAAGTGCACGTAGGGGTTTACGATAGTTCGGTTGTTGTCAGCAGTGCGGCTGTATTGGAGAAGGACAGGGTAACCGGAAGCAGCACCGGCGGCTGCACCAAGGTCGAGGTCGAAATGCTTGGAGAGGTCCCCGCCAAGGATGTCGGACCGGTCGTCGGCATCATAGATGATCTTCGCGCCATGCTGGATGGCGAAGAGATACCCGATGGATTTGCGGACATACGAGGCATAAGGGAGGAAGTCGACGGTGCGGAAGCCGAGGCGAGACTGGAGATCCAGGGAGAGAAAGATAGCACCTTTGAGGGACCAGTCGACCGGTGTATGGGAGTTACCGACGGCGAGAAGTTGCCAGCCTCGGGTTTTAACTAGGAGGCGGAGTGAATCTGTGGGAGGAGCGGACACTGAGACGACGATCCATCGTTCTGAGCGAAAGGAGGCAAAGGGAGCGACGGCGGCCGGGTCGACGGCGTGGATTGCGGGGACGGTGGACCAGGAGATATCGGGATAAGTGATGGTTGCGGGGAGGGAACGAGCCGGGCGGTTGTCAAGGCAAAGAAGAGCGGCTCCATCACTAGTACCTCGAAGGAAAAAGAGGGCAGCAATGGAGGCGATGAGGATAAAGAGGGCGAACAGCTTGTACGTGTTGCAGGAGGAAGGCGAGGAAGCGAATGAGAGATCTCGGCTCTTCTTGCCGCGGATTGGGGAGTCCAGATAGGTGAGAGGACGGGGAAAGGGTTTTGAGATATTAGCGGCCCCGTCGGCGGTGCCACGCTCTTGGATTTGCATCGTTTGCCTCAATTCCGAAAGAAAAGAGACTAGTACAGTAATTGAGAAAGCAGTCCTCAGTTACGTCTACTTGCACTCCTGCTATTGATCTGGTTCATTGTTCCCTTCCTTCCTCCAATGCGAAGGGATCGACGAGCAATGCGATTGGTAATCCCAACGCACATTCTTCGATTCAGTTGAGGTTTCGCTTTCTTGGCCTTGAGTGGCAATGAAGTGATCGATCCGCTGGTTTTTTAAACCAATGCAGTTGAAATAAAAATGGCGAAGAGGTCAGGAAGGCCGAGGTAGGGGAAGGAACCGGGCAAATACCTCCACTGTGGGAAAGATTAATAAGTGCGGAGTACGGTTACATATATTTTTAAAAGTTTATGCCTAAATTTTACGTACCTAATATTCAAAATATCTTTATTTACTTATATAATACCTAAATTTTAGTTTTTACCTTTTTACCATCGTAAAGACTCAGCCCTCATCAAATATAACACTCTTACACTCCATCTGCTCCATCAAAACCAATTCGCAAAAACAGAATTTTGCATGCGGGAAACATCTCTGAGCAACTCTTTTTCGCGTTGAATTGAACCTCCATTTTGAGAAACAAAGCAGCTCCCCTTCTCTCCTTCCCATCGAACCAATGCTCATATTACCACACCGATGCAAACGTCTGAATATCTCTCCAAAATTTCTTGCAAATCTTGTCATGCCGGTTATCTTTAGGTAATTTTTGTATTCATTATGCAAATACGACATTCTGTTGTTGTTGTGGTGGAGATTGGAGAAATTTTACATAAAAGAAAAAAATTTGTTTGAACTTATTCTTCTGCAGAGATTGTAAACATTCTCTAGTTATGCTTCTATTTTCGTGTTCTCCAACTTGTTCATGTTTATTGCTTGAAATTTTTTTCATTAATAACTGGACTCACAGATATGGACTGTAACAATTTATGTTCTACTGTCTTCAAATAAGGAGGATATTGGGTTGCTGTGAAGGGTTAAAGCAGGATGAAATATATTAGTAAAAATAAAAAAAAAAACTTTGAAGTTTGAAAGATGTGATATTAATGTGTTATTATTGAAAGAACAAACCAAAGCACTTTATCGTTGGCTTAGGGGTCAGGTCATGGTCAAGCCTATATGACCTACCTATCATATTAATGGAACATCGCCTTTTACATGCTAATTAGTAATTATATAGATGTGATGAACATGCTAACATGTTCCTGTAATGGTAATAAAGTGAAGATGGTGGTTGTAGTGAAAGATCTTGAAAAAGATTTGAGTAATGTTGGTGATATTTAGTATGGTAATATGCAATATTTAAGTGTGAATAGCAGGGTGACCAATGACATAATAGTAGATGGGTTATGTGATGGTGGCTTTGCTGCTTAGGTTGAAGAAATGCATTCTTTATGTGTTGGTTCGCATTTTTAGGATTCATCAAGTTTAAAACATATTATTCACTCAAAAGCAAGTTTGCAAAACTTTGATATCAAGATTAAAGCTAGTGACAAATCAATAGTTATTGCTATATGCACATATCGTGGATGTCCATGACGAATAAGTACTTTATTATATTCAGATGGTCATCGAGTTAGAAAATTAAATTTGACACATTTATGTCCAGGGGTTAATAGAGCTAGTAACAGACAAGCAAGTGCTACTTGGATTACTAATGAAATCATGGATATTGTAAAAAGGAATTATGATATTGAAATAAAGTATGTAGGTAATAACTTGGAGACCACTTTTAGTTTGTCTTTACCATACATGAAAATATGGCATGCAAGGGAATTAGCAAGAAAACAACTGTTTGGTTCAATAAATAATAACTACAAGTGGGTGCCCACACTTAAATCGACGTTAATCAATAGGAACCCGAACTAACATATAATGTATCTATGTGACAACCAAAACCATTCATTTAAGCGATTTTTTATTAGTTTCAAGATTTGCATTGATGGCTTCTTCGTCGGATGTTGATATTTAATCGACATTGATGCTTGTCATCTAAAATCTAAGTATTTATGTCTACTACTTTCCACGAATTGTTTGGGTGGGGATAATGGTATCTTTACTATTACATTTATCATTATGGAATCTAATTAAAGAGAAGCATGGAATTGTTTCTTTTGAATTTGTCCAAAGCTTTTAGTATTGAAGTATAGTATATAGCCATTATATCAGATATGGAGAAGGGGCTAGGTGAAGCTATTAAAATTGTCTTTCCTAATGTTGGCCACAGAGTTTGCATGTGACACCTTTGGAATAATATTAAGAAACATTTTTGTTGTGATAATAGCCACAAATTGTAGAAGCTGGTGTAAACAGCTGGAAATTATTACGACCAACATGAGTTTAATGCTAAGGTTAATGAAATATATCACATCAGTCTAGAAATTCATTCCTATCTAAGTTCTTTGAAATTTAGGTGGTCCAAAGCAACTTTCTCAAAGATTATTAAGGGTATGTTTGGGACGGCGGCACAGTTACTTTGCTTTATAAAAATTTATTAAATCGGCGTTTGGGGCATTGCGGCACAACCACGTTAGAAAAAATTTTGCGGCACCTAGTTGCTTTCCGAGACCTTTCCCGTGGTCCCGCGGTCCGCTGCTTTCCTAGAAAAATGACGTAAATTCTCCCCTGCAAATATTCACGACCGTCGTCCGAAGCCTTCAGCACTGCTTTCGACTACAATTTTTCGCCATGGCAGACGTCGCAGAGGAGATGCAGTCATTACAGGAGAAAGCGTCGGTGTGGAGTGGCGTCGCGGCGAGCGACGCCTTTGCGATGGACGAAACCAATGTCTTCAATGCTGTTGACGATGACATTAAGCCTTTTCTTAACTTGTCCACTAATTTCTACAACCGGGTTTATGATGACGAGGAATGGTTTCGATCGATCTTCGCATGGTCGAGAAAGGAGGATGGGATTAGGAATCAGTATGACTTCTTTGTGCAGAGAATGGGAGGCCCTCCTCTTTACTCCCAAAGAAAAGGTCATTCTGCCCTAATTGGGTGCCATCGTCCATTTCCTGTATTCTTCAAGCAGCATAGAGATGATTACACCATATGCAGTAGGCATTAGATATTAGTATATTACCCCAAGCATTGACCTCGATTCAAAAATAAAAATGATGAATTTCTTCAGGCATACTGCGTTCTTTCTTGTGGATGGGAATGAGATAACCAGGCAAGCTCAATAAGCCCCTTTGCGACAGGATAGAAGAATGCTGGTATGCTTGTAGGATTAATTTTCTTGAAGAAAAGTATATACTATATGGTTAAACTTTATTGTCCCTAAAGCTATTATTATTTCCCGGACTCGCTGAATCCAGACCAGTGCAAAGCTCACGAGGCAATTCTTCCTGCAAAGACTCAAACTTAACTTACAGACATGGAGCTTGACGAGAGTGAAGAGACGATATTGCATGATGTGAATGTGGAGCAGGAGATGAGGATGAAGCAGCAAACTCAAGCTGAAATGCACAAGTCTAACCATCTTCCAAAGCTAAAAATTCCATAGTCAAAGAGAAAACTAGATTATTAGAAGAGGCGAAGAAAAAAATTATATTTTTAAAAAAATTATTTTCTCTTTATATACATAAGGATACGAACGTAATTTATTCCCATGCAGCTGCAGCACAGCAGTTTTGTAGTTATACTATCCAAACAAAATATAATGATTTTTATACAACAACTTCAGAAAGCAACTTTATGTACACCAATTTCACATCCTGCTTTACCGACAGCTGCAGCCATCCCAAACGCACCCTAAGAACCACTCTTTGACATGTAAGACTCAAGCTTGGTTTTCAGGTGATTGAGATCAACTTAAGAATCAGTTATCAAGTCGACCTTCTGAACTAACTCATTTACACCCTTACCTTATATTTTCTTAATGATTTGCCATCTTTTGAAATGGTCTATTAGTTGAGACTTTCTCATTATCAGTTAGGATAAAAGTAATATTGTTCAACCAGATTATTGGATTAGCCTTCTTAGAATACTCTCATGGAGTAATGTCATTAATTGTAAAGAAATTAAGAAGAGAAAAAAGACAAAAGGGAAATGATGCTAAAACATTTGAGACTTGAAGTCACTATAGGTTATCTCAGATTGATTTCTATTATTTAATGTATATCTGTATTTATAGTACTCTAGCATATATATGTGTGCCTATGATTTATTTCTTCTCTGTACATGTATATGGAGCAGATGGTGAGCATGTGGTTTGTTGTAAGTCGGCTGAGTTCATCTGTCCTTTTTATCCCCCTACAAGATGATGGTTTTCGTAAACCTTCAGCTTGGCTCGAAGTAAATGAAAGTTGGGAGTATAAAAATGCTTTGTGAAGATGTAGGTGATCTGGTCCCAGGTGTTGATCGATTGAACTCGAATGATGTTCGATGTTTGAGTGAATCTAGTGTCGTATGAAGTGATGATCGATCTCGATGTGTTTCGTTCTTGCATGTAACACTAGGTTTTTGTCCAGGGCGATGGTAGAAGTGTTGTCACAATGAAGATCCGTCAGATGCGAGATGGGTATTTTGAAATCTTGTAGTAGTTGTCGTAGCCATATGTTGTAATGGTATATTGTTTCTTGATGCTCCATGATATCGATGTGGTCCTGACAAATGAGCAATAGCCTGAGGTAGATTTCCTTATCTCTATGTCGCTTGCCCAGTCTGCATCTAAGTATGAATGTAGTTGAAGTGGTCCCGATGAAATTGGTACATCGTAGTATGTTGTGCCTTTGATGTATCTGAGTAGCCTCTTGAGGAGGTATGCATGATATGGTTGTGGGTTGTGCATGTGCTGACAAAGGAGGTTTACATGAAATGTAATGTTGGGTTGTGTGATGGTTAGGTATTGAAGAGATCATATTATTTATCTATATGTGTATAGGTCTGTGAGAATGGGGTTGGGTGCTATTTATTGTGGTGATTTGGTGCAAGATGGGTTCGAGAGGGGTTTGCATGTATTGAGTCCTGCACTTTGAAGTAGGGATATGGCGTATTGAGTTTGAGATAGAAAAAATGAGTTTTTACGGGTGGTGATGTTGATGGAAAAAAAAATTATTGGATGTGCCTAAATGTTTCATAGAAATGTGTTATGCAATTTCAATATGATGCTAGAGATAGAGAGATGAGTTGTTACTTGTGAGTAAACTGTCGTCAACAAATGTTAGGAGGTACACCTGGGAGTCGTCTTGCGAGAGTATGAGTAATGAGGGATCATTTTTATTTGGATGAAATCCTATTTGTTGTAGGAATGTTGAGAAGCTTGTAAACCATTGTGCCTGTTTAAGACTGTAAATTTCCTTGTGAAGGAGGCAGACATGGTCTAGATGTTAATTGTCTTCATAGCCTAGGGGTTGTCTCATGTATATAGTGTCAGTCAGTTTGTTGTGTAAGAAAGAATTAGCCACATCTAGTTTTTGTACTTCCCAATTCTTGTTAAAAACAATGATGAGTAATATCTGAATGGTTGGAAATTTTGTCACTGGACTTAATTTTCTAGATAATTAATCTCGTATTGTTGTTTATGTCCCTGAGCTACTATTCTTTCCTTGTATCTGGCAATTGAGCTATCATAATGGAGATTGATTTTGTATGTCCATTTGCATTCCAGGATGGGGCTATTTTTCGATGGTGGAACCAGAGACCAGGTTGTTTGCTGTTGCAATGCAAGGAATTCTGTTACCATTGATTGCCTCCAGTGTTGGTGTTTGGATGCCTCTTGATATATAATTGGATATGGGTTGGGTTTTGTTGGGTCTGAAAATATTGGTGTAATAGGTTTAGGATTATTTTTTGTTTGAGAGATCCTATTTTTAATCTTGTTATCATCAGGTGGTTGCTATGGGTTGCGGTACAAGTGATTGGGGTGTGAGGGAGGCTGTGGTGGGTTGGGTGGTGGATGTAAGAAGAAATGGGTTGTTTGGAACGGTGGATTGTGGTGATGAGGGTATGTTGGTTTAAGAAAATGAAAATGTGTTTTCATGAAAGATTACATGGCGTGAGATGGTTATGTGATTGGTAGTTGTTAGACATTTGTAACCTTTGTAAGATGTTGAATAACCTCTAAAAATGCATGTAGTAGCTATTGGGGTCAATTTGTGTCTGTTGTGTGGGGGAATTCAGGGGAAGCACTCACATCCAAAAGTTCTTAGTATGGAGTACTCATGGATTTTGTTATATAGCATATGTAATGGAGTACTGTTGTGAGTCGTATAAGATGGCATCCGGTTGATTAGATATGATGTAGTGAGAACTGCGTCTGGCCAGTATGAGTATGGTACATATGTTGTATTTAGCATAGTTTTTGTTATTTTAATGAGGTGTATGTGCTTCCTTTCGGCCATACCATTCTGTTCTGGGGTGTATGGACATGATATTTGGTGTATAATCCCCTATTTTTGTAAGTATGTTTGTAATATTGGATTTACATATTATGTTCCACCATCTGATCTAAATTATTTGAGTTTATGTGGTATTTATTTTTCAATCATTGTATGGAATATGATGAAGATTGACGACACTTCTGATTTGCATTTCATGGGAAATATCCATATAAACCGAGAAAAATTATCTTTGAAAATAACATAATAACGAAATTCTTGATATGATGTGATTGGGGCTGGACCCCATACATATGAGTGAATAAGTTCTAATGGGAATTTGGAACGGGAAACAAAAATAAGAAATTTCAACTTATGACCTTTAGCGACCTTACAAGCAGTACATAAAACAGAGGATGTTGGTATTTTTAGTTGGTTGTTGGTGTTGGAGATGATTTCCATGGTTCGAATGTGGGGATGTCCAAGTCTGTCGTGCCATGTAGCTGCAGCTTGGTGATTGTTGATAGCATGAAAGGCTGGTCGATGTATACATGTGGAGGTTGGGATTGGGTAGAGTTCATTACATCTTGGACCCTGAAGCAGAGTTTTGTTTGTCTTGATATCTTTGACAATGAAACCAAAAGCATCAAATGAAATGGTAATGTTATTATCTTTGGTTAGATGATAAATGGAAAGAAGGTTGTGAGAGAGATTTGGGATGTGAAGGAGTTGAGATAATTGGAACTTACGGTTGGGGGTTGGGAGAAGCCCAACTCCTGCGTGGGCTATGGGAAGTGTGCTAACATCTCCAATTTGTATGGTGTCTGTTCCATTGTATGGTATGGTATCACATAACGTGAGACTGTTAATATCATTTATGAGATGAGCTGTGGCACCTGAATCCAGATACTAGTCCGGGTTAGGATTGTCATTAGTGGTTGTAAGATCTGTGTCTTTTTGTGGTTAAGGAATGTCCTTTCTTATTCATAGTTGATACTATTGTGCTGGTTGAGTGTTTGGTTGAGTATTCTGGAAATTGAATCGACCTCTTCCTTTTCTTCCTCTGCCTCTGGTAGAATATATTGTTGTATTTTGATGTGGGGGATTGTATTGTCTTGCTGCTTCCGCATTGAGGTTAATTTCCTCACTGATCAAAAACGCATGTAGGTCATCAAGGCTGATTGGTTGTATCATAGTACGAATGGTGCTTTTGAATGACTGATATGATGGAGGTAAATCATTTAATGTGTATAGAATTATGTCCTCTTTGTCAAGGCTGGCTCCTACCGCTGCTATTTTATCAACCAGTGTTTTTACTTTATTTAGATACTCAGTCATAGTGTGTTGTCTCATTAAGACATTATGTAATTCATTTTTGAGTTGAATAACTCATGATCTGTTTGAAACTTGTAATCTTCTTTCAATAGTGGTCCAAATTGCAGCAGATGATTCAAGGTGGATGACATATGGTAAAATGGCTGGAGATATAGTGGAGCAAAGAACTGCTGCTAGGTTCTGATCAATCATAACCCATTCGGTGTATTTTGGTGATTTGAAGTCACTATAGGCTATCTCAGATTGATTTCTGTTGTTTACTGTACATCTGTATTTATAGTACTCTAGTGTATACATGTATGACTATGATTTATTTCTTATGTGTACACGTGGATGGAGCTGATGGTGAGCATGTGGTTTGTTGTAAATCGGCTGAGTTCGTCTATCCTTTTTAGATTGGAGTCCTCAGTTGTAGACAAAATGGAGCTCCTCAAGTATTAATCTTCTCTCTCTCTCTTTGTGGTTTTAATATCAAAACAACTTCAGGTGGGGGGAAACACTCCATTACTTGTTTAAAAAACGTTGGACGAAAAACAGTAATTTATGCATACAAAGCGATCGCAAATACTGAGGAAGCAAGTGGATAGTTGCTACAGTATATCCCACCACATCCCTCTACTACTCGCCTCCCGAGCTCCAAATTCTCCCCCAAGCAAGCAACCACTTCACCGACCCCCCATGTGCTCGACGTAATGCCCGCCCGCTGCACCCTGCCTTACGTACTTAACTCCATATGCGGAAGCTCATCCGCCCATTCCTCCATCTCCTTTCTCCAATACGATGAAACGAATTCGTTCATAATGGGAGACTCAGATGACATCGGCGGCGGAGGAACCCCTGCCTCCTTTCCTCCTCCATTTTCGTCCTCCTCCTCCTCCGACTTCGAGTTCTCAATCATCCGTTCACCTTCGTCCAAGAACTCCGCCGCGCAACTCTGCCCTGCGGACGAGCTCTTCTATAAGGGACAACTCCTTCCCCTGCATCTCTCCCCGCGTCTGTCCTTAGTGCGCACCCTCCTCCTCTCCTCCTCCTCCACTTCATCCTCCGACGCCACGAGCGCCACCGTCTCCCGCGACTCGAACAGCAGCACCTCCTCCGCCGACTCTCTCGGCCTCCTCCAGGGTCCCGTCGAATCGGACTCCTCCCGCCCAAGCTCCGTAACCGAAGAAGACTACTCAGCCACCAAGCGCCGCAACTTCTACTCCTTCACCAGCCGCTTCTCCTCTTTCTTTCTCAACCGCGGCAACAAGAAAGATCCCACCTTTGTTGCAAATCATAACGCTACTCCATCCTCCAAGAAACCCACCACCTACTCCTCCTCAGCCAAGGAAATGATAAAGAAGTATGTGGAGAAAGTAAAGCCGCTCTATGAGAAATTCTCCTCTCTGCAACACAGGCCGAGCCAGCATCAGAAAAAGAAAGCATTTTCCCTTCCTCGCTCCGGCGGCCGAACAGAGATATTTTCTTCCTCGCACTCTTATTCCCACTCTTTCGCCGGAAACCTGCGAAGCCCATATCGAATGAAGAGCACCGCCAGCTGCCCGTCTTCCATGCGGTCGTCGCCAAGCCATTCTGGTCTTCTATGCTCTGATCTGCTGTCAGCGCCGAATTCATCTTCTTCATCAATGGAGGAGCTTCAAAGCGCAATTCAAGCTGCCATTGCCCATTGTAAGAGCACTATGGTCAAGCAGAAGAAGTTGAATAGCTTCAACGATGATCTCAGTGTATTTTGAATTTGTAATTATTTGCCCAGCCAAAAATTCAACATCACTCATCATAGAAGTAAAAATATATATATTGAGGTTGAATTTTTATATATGTGGGTAAAATATTTCTTTACTTGAAATATTAGACTAATAGAATGAAAAAAAAAATGCTTTGATTTCCTCAGAGTAAATTTTTTTCTGGATGAATTTTATGGTTTTGGATTTGTTAATTAACCTCTGTTTCATATACATGTCATTCAATATTAGCAAGATCAAGTTTGGGAAAAAATAGAATTGCCTCCATAGTGAGAAATTATTTGGTACATACGCCGGACGCAGCTCTATCTTCGGAGACGAATCAGGTGCAATCACGTCAGTGGTACCGAGCAACGGTACAGAGCAAAGGAGAGACGTTTCGCATTCCGGTTGGTCTCTTGACGACGTTGGACATCCGCACATAATAATTTTTGTCAAAGCTCAGGATGTAACTGGAGTCCTAATAGTACTCAAGTTGGACTCAATAAATGGTTATTAAGTAAAATTTTATGAGATAACAACTCAAGTTTGAGCCAACACGAACTCAACTCATTAGGAGCAAACTCCTTTAAATTATGGTAATATGAAGCAGACTTACAATATGTAAAAAAATTCAATAAATTTAGTTTAAATTTACTAAAATTATGTAAAAACTATATTTCTCTTCCTTATTTCAAATGATTTATTATTATTTCTAGTTTAATTTTATGTTCTTTTTATCATGTCGGTATAATAATTGTTTAAATAAAATTATTTTTTCTATTTTATTGTAAATGAGTCACATCAAATTCGAAAAATTAAGCTCGAATTTGAACCGAAACTTGATTAATTAATCAAACTCAATTTCAAATCAATGGTGACTTGAGCTCAACTCTACTTGTTTAACTACTACTTCGTATATGCATACCTTTAGTTTCCTTATTGAAATAAGCTAGTATGACACAGCTCACCTTAATCTATTGGTTAAGAGCTTTGACTACTTATCAAAATGTCTTAGGTTCGAACCTTACGTATGTAATGTGTGTACGAATTTGCTTTCAATTGGCTCAAAAGTCCCTAAAATAAAAATTTTATGTTTTTTTTTTCTTTTAAAAACTTCATTTTCATCTACAATTTCAAAATGCTTTCCAAAAACAAATTTTTAAAGGCAAAACTCTGAAAAAACAGTAAGAAATTTATCTTTCAAATACACATTAGTTTTTACTAAGGTTTTGGTTGGGACAACTTTCTTAGTGCTTTATAAAGCAGCTTTCTAGTACAAAAATTAAAAATTTTATACTAGAAAACTCCTTTAAGAAGCAAAAAGAAAGTCGTCCCAAACGAAGCCTAAATATTTTTCTTACCTTAAAATTAGTCAAAAACCTATTCCAAATAACTATCCAAATGAAAATGTGAAGATTATAGATCTTTTTTATTTTCTGATCAGACTCAACCTGATTCATTTGCCTCTACAATAGTCATTTTTATTTTATGTTATAATTAATGACCTCATTGGAAACGGAATCTCTGAATTAAATTGGTCTTCTTCCTTCGTAATGGCTCACTGCGAAGGAAAATTTGGATATAATTTAAAAGCATTGGATCCTCTTCCTCGCCATAGATCTGAGAGATAACTAACCAATAAGACTTCTTTAAAGACTGTATTATGTTTTGATTATTTGCTGTTGTCTGATGCTTCATGTGGCTTTTGCCTTTTATATTCTCTTAGCAACTGCAGGTGTCTGTAGTTTGCTTTCAGTTAGGAAATTAGTTTCAAGTAGGGTTAGAAGCTGAAGCAGTCAGTTAATGTTATTTCTTAGCTGGAGGCAGCTGCTTAGGCTTCTTTTGAGGCTTATTTCTTTTTAAAGCAGTTTTTTTAGTACAATTTTTCGTTCGATAAATTTTGTATTACAAAATTATTTTAGAAAGTAATAAAAAAGTTATTCAAAACGAAGCCTTAATTATCTTGCAATTATCCCTTTGTTAGGTTTCATTTGACAGAGAAATTCTGTACGGAATCTGGACGAGAAGAACCATCCGGATATGTGAGTGTACACATTGTGTACAAATTTGTACACAATGTGTATCAAATTTTTATACACACTACATGTACACGATGTGTACATTCACAGTCTGGACGGTTCTTCTCTTCCGAACTCCGCACAAAATAATTACTCCATTTGAAAAACCTTTCTTATTACTTTTTTTTTCAGACCGCAATAGCAATTTATTTAATCGTTGCATTTTCACTGCTTTTAAGAAATCTATGTGCTAGGAAGCTACTTTCTATTGAAGATTTTAAAAATATTACTTCCTCTACAACAAATTTACAGTCACATTTATAAAAAATTGTAGCCATCTTCTCATAAGTACCCTTGATCATAAAAATTCAATTTATGAATTGAAATTAAAGTCTTTGTTTGTGACAGTTTTTTTACTGCTTTTTAAAACAGTAAGAAACTTATCTCAAACGAAACTTAAGACTTCGTTTAGGATAGTTTTCTTCCTGCTTTCTAAATCAATTTTTTAGTAACCAAATTTCTTGAAATTTTTGTACTAAAAAATTATTTTAAAAAACATTAAAGAAGCTGCCCCCATACGAAAGCTTAAGGCTTCGTTTGAGACAGCTTTCTAGTTGCTTTTTGAAGCAACTTTATAGTGCAAAAATTTAAACTTTTGTAGTAAAAAGCTGCTAATTTAAGAAGCATCAAGAAAGCCGTCCCAAACAAAGCTGAAGTCTCATGGCGCTTGAATGAGTTACCTATGCATTCATGGAGAGCAATTTGTTTACTAAATTAGCTCAAGTCACTTATAAATTAATGTCATGTCAGACAATTATTTATTTGACATGTGGCGTGATATTTTATTCAAATTAATAAAGTTGATATCTTAATGTACCTTAAGCTTGATTAATCCTCCGGCTTAGTAGCTGGGAGCATGGCCCCTAAGTGTTCAGGCTATAATGTTCAAGGATTTATTTAAGGCAACTACATTTTTTTATAAAATTAATTGTGAAGTTGTTGTATAAAAGATCGATAATTTAATTTTTTTTAGTTATAAAAAATAGTTTTTATCATAAAATTTTTTAAGAAATAGTATGAAAGTAATAAATAATAATCAAATAAAATTATGATTGCTGATTGAAAAGAAAAATAAAACTGATTAAATAAAAAAAAATTATTCATAGAATTTCTCATGACTAAAAATAGATTTAAGTCTGAAATTGATATCTCATAAAATTGAATGATTTTTTTTTTTTTCATAAGCCGTCTTCTCTATATATTAATTCTAAATTGGCATTTTTTTGGGTAAATAGTTTCTTGTTAATAAAATATTTTAATTTTGGATTGTGAAAGATGGGAGTCAACAATTATCATGATAAAAAAATAAATGTAAAAGTGGAATCAATCCTAGCCGTCAATCATGGATTGGTCGGTTGGGATTTTCTAACTTCTAAGTTTGCTAAAGCATATATGTAACTTTCAATTGATTAAAAAAAAACACACACACAAAAGTTTGAACATTTAAAAGAAATATGTAACTTTTATTTTATAAAACTTCTTTATTCATAATGTTAAGATCTTATTTGATAAATAAGAATAAATATTGATGATTAAAAAATTATTAATATATTCAAGCAAAACCACAAGACCAATAATGCATTGACTATTTTAATGAATATTATATCAATAGGTTTTATTTGGGATGATTTTCTGACTACTTCTTAAAGCATATTTTTATTACTAAAGTTAAATTTTTGTACTATAAAGCTGCTTTAAGAAATAATAATAAAGTCATCTCAAACGGGCTCCGTTTGGGACGGCTTTCTTACTGCTTCTTAAAACAGTTTTTTAGTTCAAAATTTTTAATTTTTACACTAAAAAACTAATTTAAGAAGGATCTAGCAAGCCGTCCCTCCCCGAAGTTAACGGTCACTAAATTAAATTCTATGCAGCCTGCAATACGTTTAAATGAGACCGAAATTTGTTTGACTAAAAGGTGATCAAACGCCATCTAACTGAGGTGAACTACTCTTAACTAATCTGGACTTTTCACAGGGAATCGAGCTATAGATTTGATGAACATAGCTTCAAATAAGCTTCCATCATCTTCGCCGGTGAAGTATCTATTTTTCTCTCCAACCACTATCAACCTGCATTTAAATTTCTATTTTGAGGCGTCTAATAGCAAATCACTACAGATTTTTTTATTTTCATGACAGAATTGGTTGTTGAGTAGATGAAGTTCATTGTTGGGATGAAATATCAGAATCGAAATCATCCCAAGGGACCATTTAAGCGAGGGAATCGTTTCAGGAGATGTTGACAGCCGCTTGCGTACTGTCCTGGTACTCATCAATGATGAAGGGAAATTGAGGGATGATAAATGCTTCTTTGCCATTAGTTGTACGAAGTATAGAAGATGGATGATATCATACTCAAAATATTTGAAATACGTGTAAATATGAATATGTTCTAAATTAATTGTTAATAATGTTATTATTATTTTTTATATATTATTTGTGTATTTCATTGATTCTAGTTCATTAGTAGTGGTTATATTGCAGGAAAGAAGAATGAGCCAGTAAGGCACTAGGCTAAAAAGGCTAACTATTCTTTTTGGTGTACATACATTTTGAGTGTACAAAGGGATCTGAGTGATAGCTGTACAGATTTTTGGGTATGTAAGTAAATTTTAAAGGTTTTTTTGTAAAGCTCTATATTTCATTTGAGATGTACAATTTATTTGAGGTATATATTATATATGAATCCTATTATGAAAACTTTGATGTGTTATGATTAGTAATGTTAGAATAGTTTGAATAAACAACTTTTTACTTATCTAATTCTAATAGCATAATTTCATAATGGGGTTTGTTAAGAAGAATGTCTATTCAGATTCTCCTTCTCATGTCACACTCTAGATTGACTAAGGGGGTGCCAAAATGGGATGTGACAAGTGACATATTGTTATTGTTGGGCTAATGCAATACTAGCCAAAGACAGTAATAGAAGATAAATTATCATAGTATTGGATTATTAGCAGTCATTAAAAGTTATACTAGGGGGGAAGCAACCTTCTTCCAACTAGAAGCTTAATTCCTTCGACACTTTAAAAATAAAACTAGTAAGGATTGATGGCTTTGAATCAACAAAATATTGGTCATTATAAAACAGTAAGACAAGCTGGATTCAGCGTGGTCTAAATCAGTTCAATCTCTAAGGACTCTTGAATAGTTACAACAACTCATTTTAGGGAGAAATTATTTGGTGCGAAGTCCGGACGGGAAGATGAACTCCTGAAGAACCGTCCGGACTGTGAGTGTACACACTGTGTACAAATATTATGTATAAAAACTTAATACATATAATTTGTACACATTGTGTACACTCATATGTTAGGACGGTTCTTCGCGTCCGAACTCTCGCATCGATTAATCTCTACATTTCAGGATACATCCCATTCTTCTATGGCCTCCAGTACAAATTTCAAAGCTTGCATGAATTTGTCTGATCTTCGTGACTTCATGTGATGAAATGTCATGAATTTGAGTCTAATATTCATAAAAAATAGGTCAGATTCATCCGCAACAAATTAAAAGATCAAATTCATCATGGCAAGATCAATTTTATTGCTACAAAGACAAGGACAAGATTACTTGGTTCTTTACTCCTTGAGCATACTAAAATAAAACATTTGTACCCCTATCAACATCAACAAATTCCTCAGATAAGTACATACAAAAGGAAGTATAAAAAAATATATATTAATCATTTGGCAACAACAACATATTCCTTGCATAGATACATAAAAATGGAAGTTTATAGGAAAAAAAAGAGTAGCATCATCCTCTCAGAGGGAGATAAGATTAGTTCATGGATCAAAATTTAGCTGCTTAGGGGGATTATTGGAGCTAAATGAATAAGGTTTTTAATTTTAAAGGCGTTTAAAGGATGAAGATGAGAAGAAAGTTGTAGTAAATATGCATTATGGTTGATCCTTTCAATGATTTCAACAAGTCCAATTTTGCAGCTAACAAGTTTATCGTATTCATGAGATGGAAATTGCTGCTTGGTAAAATAACCCTACTTGATATTCAGGGTAGTGATTTTTTGTTTATTCATAAACACTTTATGTTTTGTTATCAAAGGAGAAAAATTATCCAGTGTTGCCACTAAGTGAAGAATGTCATGCATAGTGATTAAGTTAGAAGGAAGATGAAGAACAAAGAAGATAAGTTTTACTGTAGCACATTCATTTCATATAAGTGTAGTTTACATGAGAGGTAATATATAAAGTGGAACATGTGCTGAAGGGAATAAGTGGCAGAGGCCATTGAGTGCCAGACTAAGAAAACAGGGAATGTGGAGTGAGCTTGCGGCTATAGCAGGTGGTCCACAAGTAGTTGATTTCCTCAATTTCATGTGTGCTAATACTGAGAGTGTCGAAGGTCAGCAATAAGATCATTAGTTATACCATTTGGTTGACCCAAATTAGGGAATTGAGGAAAATTAAAGGGTCATGAGGTGCATAACCATTGACCACTTGAAAAGGGATGAAGCTCTTGCTTCTACCAACTGGATGATTTTTTTCATTAGCTTAATATCCCAATATTTCACATTTGTGCCCACTAGATGATGGAACAAGTCTTAACTAATCTCCATAAGATGCACAAAAAATGACTAATGTAGTGCATCACTATTAGAAACATCATAACTTATGTAGCAAGTGCAACTAATCTACTTCACAAAAAAACTTGTGTTGAAACATGGATGACATTAGTGATACATGTGTAGGAAATGAACAATTTTTTAGAAATGATTCATGAAAATAAGATTAAATACATGGCAAAGCTTGTTAAGCTCATTTTTGAATGAGGTCAATTTCTTATATCAAATGCCAAATCTTCATATATCAAACATTAAACTGTACTTCAAACTCTAAATCAAACTCTGTGTTGTGCATTGACATAGTGCCTTGATCATTAACATACATAAATCATCACTTGAAAATTACCCTTGTCTATCATGTGATCATCTGATCTATCACCTAATAATCACCAAATGATTGTCAATGATATAATCATTACAAAGATTAAGTTTCTTCAATCATTGATCTACATTGATCAATTCAAAACCAAAATAAAAATCAAGCCCTAAATCCATCAATTGAATGTCTCTAGTGATAATCAATTGATCTTATGTTCAATCATTGATGATCATCTATGATTGACAATGATCTGAGCATTTCAAACCTTAAATCCTTCGAAGTCATTGTCTAAATCAAATCTAAATTCAATCCAATCATTAAACGCATTGATCAAATTAAAACTCCATATTTCAGTGTTTAAAGCTAACCCAAAAAACCCTTGATCCATAACTTGTTTTTGGAGAAATTTTGGTCAATTCAAAACCCAACCAAATGATCTCATATTCATAATATTTCAATTGGATATTGATTAGGCATGTCCCTAGAGTCAACCACATAAATTTGAAGCTATTCCAAGGCTCTTAGCCCCATAAATTGAAAGTGTTTTCAAACCTTCAAATATTTATAGCTCATGCCACCGAACATACCATATTGTGAAACTTGACCTTAGAAGCTTCACCAAATCCATTGAACATCATCATTGACCTAAATATAATGCATTGACCAAACATTAAACCTTGGTTGAGCATGGTTGATCATGCTTGACCACAAAACCCTAAAACCCTAACCTTAGAAACTGAATTTTTCTTAAACCTCAATATGGCTCAATCAAATTAAACCCTAAAAACTCCTCCAATTCAAATACAATTTGGAGCTCATTCAACCAAACCCCAACCCTTGGTCAACTATGATTGCTCAGTTAACTTAGGTTAACTAAAAGAGACATATTGAATCCTATACTTACATGTCATTGATTTGAACATCACCATTGCATGGAACTTAGTCTAACATGTCCGAACCTAGGTTGACCAAAATGCACTATTTACCCCTTAAACTACATTACAAGTATGGAGACCCCACCAAACCATGGGACCACCTCCAACAAACCTAAAGCATCATTTAAAATGCATTGAACTAAATTTTACCCTTGGTCAAACCTGGTAGACCAAATTGTCCCTTAAACCCTTAAAATTTTTATTTTTGCACTAAATGACCTCATCAATACATGGGACGACTTCCAACAAGTCCAAAACACCATTTGGAATGAGCTAAACCCACATTTGACCCATGGTTAAACATGGTTGACCAGGACAACACTAGTTGATCAAAATCACCACATACACTTAAAAAATTCATTTCTCAAGACTTTGATCAAATTATTGAACCAAACTCTAGGGGACAGCTCTTTCGACCCTCATGAGTTTTCTAAAAAAATTTTGAATCATGTCCGTACTTGGATTTGACCATTTGGGTTGAACTAAGAAGACCGAAAGGGGTTCTTGAGAGCCAAAATCTACCCCTTATAGAATTAAATTTTCTAAATGGTTATAGTATGTGCGTATTAAACATGTTACCATGAGGCCCAAACCGTGATTTAACCTGAGTCTAGTATTTGGGTTGAACCAAACCATTTAAAACAAAATTTTTTTGGTCCATTATTGATCCAACCCAATCTAAATACAACCAATCACTTGCATACACTCTAGAATATTCTCTCTACAAGTCATGTCAAGCTCAGGCCACAGAGGCTACTAATGTGGAAATAACTACCAAAATAATCTCTCTTTAATGATTGGTTCAAGCTTAACTCCCTCAACAACCAAACATGTGGAACCAAACTCTCCAGAACTTCCCCTTGGCTTGCATTGGTCATTCCATAACTGAAATGGCCGCTGGCCTTGGCTTAGATTGCAAGATCTTGGCCATTGAACTTAATTTCTCTCTCATAGGATTGGTTCAAGTATAACTTCCTTGCCACTTGGGCCAATGAGCTAAAACTTTCCAAAATGATACATTGGCTCCTATTGGTTAGTCCCAAGGTGCCTTGGAGTAGTGACATGGCATGCATGTGACCAACTTAATGGGTAGGATCATTTTCTTTCTCCTATATATACCCCCATTCCAAATGCCCAAGGGTTGATCAACTGAATTCCCTATCTCCTTAGCAACCTCCCTAGCATTCCCAAGTCCTTCACATCCTTATACAGTTTAAAAATCTTCTAAATTATCAAGAGAGAGAAGGAGAGAGAAAGAATAATCTCAATCCATCTCTTAATCTAATGACATAATCACAATTACAATCACTTTACTCATTTTTAGTAGCCTGTAGTTTGGCAATACTTTTAATGATTAGGGGGCTAGCTAGGTTGTAAAAAGCACCTATAATAAATCTTATTATTTTAAAATAATGATTAATTTTCGCCCACATTTCATGACCCTGTATGAGCATGATCATCTTTAAAAAATCTGTTCAGCAATAAACATCCATATCATTTGTAACATAGGAAAATCTAAACATTCATCACATATCACATCATAAATAACATGACATAAACATGCATCACATCGCAAGCATAATAAATCACATCAACCATAATAATTAGTACTCATTCACATACAAATCCATATCAAATTCACATCATATAAAAAAGAAAATGTAAAAGAATAATGGCCTTGCCTAGAACTATAGTTTGTTAGCGTAACAAGTCATCTAAAGTATGTGTAATAAGCTGTATGGTTTGGATATGTCATAAGTTTATTATTTTTTAAAATTTTCTATTGCTTGCATTTTGTGTGGTGAAGGCCAAAGAGATATTTTTAAGGTTTAAGTTTTATTGTATTTGATATTTTAGAATTTATTTTAGAGCTTATTTTAATCATTAATATTGATTATTGATTATTTGATTAACATATTTTAATTGATCTTTTAAAGCTTTCAATATAATACATATTTTCCTTCCTAAAAGGAGTGAGCACAAGGGTATGAAGGCTTTAAAGGTTAAGTGTTTTATTAATGATTTAAAGTTTTATTTATGTTGAATAAAAATTATTTTTTTTTAAAAAAAGGTTATAAGATTTATTTCATCCTTTTTGGGGCTAATTTAATAACATTGTAAGTCCGGGTTATCTTGCAATAACCTATTTATTTAAGTTTGATGTTTGGTTGGTGATTTTTAATCAATTTATTTTATTGTTACTAATTTATGATATTTATAATTTAATATTTACATTTTGTTGACTCATTTATGACATTGTCACAACAAGTACGATGACCAAGGCCTCCTCAGGATAAGTAGCCCTATAGCTTAAGATAGTCTAGCATAAAAGTTTCATTGATGGAGTTTTGATTTTTAGTTAATTCTAATTTATTGATTATTGATTTAAGTTTTTATATTTAACAACTATATTTCATCAATTCATTTATGGAGTTGTCACAATGGGAACACAAGGACCAAGGCCTCCTTAAGACATATAGCCCCAAAGCTCGAGGTACTCCAACCTAAAAACTTTATTAATGGAGGGAGTAGAATTTATATTTGGTTGTTTTTGGTGTGCATTTCATTTAGTTAAGTGAGTTAAGCAAGTTCTGAATTTTCTATATTTTATTAATTTATGAATTTTTAATTATTTAATAAGGGGATTTCACTAAAATTTGTTTTTTTAAAATTACTTTAACTCTTGAAACTTTCTTATTTAAAAAAAAAATATTAGACCTAGAGACAAGCCTAATGCCTCTAAGTTTGTGTCATTTGGAGTTTTCTACAATTAGTTATAATTTTAAAAAGTTTATTGCATTTTAATAAATTAAATTCGACCAAAAGTTAGACTTTTTGATTTACAAATATTTTTGTATGTTTTATAATTTTTATAAATACTAGTCACGGAGATGAATCCAATGCCTTTGAGTTTGAGTTATTTGAAGTTTTCTATAATTAGTTATAATTTTTATAAGTTTGGATAATTTAATGAATTATGTAGTTATTTAATTAGAGAGGGTTTCTTATTTTTGTGCCAAATTGACTCCAATCCTCTTAAAATATTTCATAAATAACATGAATGACCCCTAGGGAAGATTATAAGTGTTTAATATTATTCTAGAATTTTTGATATTTTAATTATTTAATTTAATTAAATATTAATTTTTTAATTTAAAATTACTTTTAATTCTTATTTAATTTTAAGGGGCTTTTAATTTTCTCTTGTTAATACCTTAATTAGGAAAATTTTTGAACTTAATTTGTATTTTTGAGTTTAATTTGGATATGTTATAATTTTTTTAAATTACTAGACCATTTATGTGGTCGACCTTTCATTCATTAATTGACTAACCAAATGAACTTCAAATCCAATAAAATTTTAAATATTTGTTAACCAGAATAAGTACTTCAAACCCACCAAATTTGATGCCACCAAGGTTTTCCAAGGTTTCAAAATTTATCCCCAAAGATAAATGCATCTTTGAGGATTTAATTTAGGCTTCGTTTGGGACGGTTTTTTTTACTGCTTTCTAAAACGGAGTTTTAATAAAAAAAATAAAAAAAATTGTTCTAAAACTCCGTTTTAGAAAGCAATAAAAAAGCCGTCCCAAACGAAGCCTTAGTCTTTCTATTATTTTGATTAGAATGAAATCATAGGCACTCTGACCCATACACTAATATAATGCACATAAACTAGAGAAAAATTAAGACCTAATTCTATGTGGTATGTGAGTTATAAAATTTTAAAGTTATGAGTCAAAATCTAACCCAAAACTTTGAAAATATAATTCAACAAAATTTAGATATCACCAAGGCCCAATAAAATTAAGGTATGTAAAGAACACACACTAATATGTCTTGTCCAAACTTGAGCTCAATTAGACCACTAGTTTGTGAGTAATTGAGAAAAAATATTTTATATACAAAGTTAAATTACTCACAATCCAGTAGTCAAAACCACTTGAAATTAATTTTGAAATGGAATTGGACTCAAGTTTCTTCCAATGAGAACAAGAATGTCAAATTTGGGTGAGAAATGAATTTTGGTAATTTTTTTAAGTTTCTAAGCAATTTTATTAATCTTTTAAGCCTTTTATTCAATTTTGGGGAACGACTCCAATCATTGAAAGGTGGTGGGATACATAGTGGTACCTCACCACAAAAAATCGTGTATTTTTAGCAAATTTTTTGGCGGAAAATTCTGAATTTTTCAGTAGATTTCAAAGTTTTTCAGCGGATTTCTGGCAAAAACGATTTCAACGGTAAATCGAGCGTTGAATATCGATTCCGTTAAAAAAAATGCCGGAAATTTTTTCCAACATAATTATTTCACCGGAAAACTTTTCCGGCTGCTGTCCGGCTGAAAAATCTCACTTGAATAAGTAAAAAAACAATTTAAAAATTTTAATTACCGACCCAGCCCGCAGGAGCACCGCGCCCGCTGACCCTGCCAGCCCGCAGCTCAACCCGGGCATGCCCGCACATGCTACCTCTGAGCCCAACCAGCCCAGGCCGCCCGCACGTGTTGCCTCTATGGTTAGCTCGCCTTTGCTCAACACATCAACCCATGCCAAGCCCGA